>NC_041392.1:108838079-108856584 GCF_002162155.2 Triticum dicoccoides | reverse complement strand
GGCGTGGGAGGGATAGCACGAGAAATGAGAGTGGTCTAGAGAGAGAGAGACGAATATGACATCATGACAAGAGATTCCATTCCCTTGAGTGTGTATATGCAAGGGGGGAGGGAATAGAGGCACCAGGAGAAATTTTCTCTGTGTGTGGTGTTTGTGTTGGTATGTGTGGGTGTGAGAAGATAATGAGACGTGGGGGCAGAGGGTGTGTCACCACGTGAGGTCTGGTGGGTCGAGGTGAGGCCCTTCGTTCTGTTCCGTCCTGCGCCACATTGGTCGGCCCGTGATGCATTTAGGAAGACCCATGGATGACTAGTCGTACAAGACAAAGATAGCAGAATTGTGAAGGACTCTGTGTCCACTGACAAAGCCGGCTAGGATTCGTAACCCTAGGTTCTCGGACTAAGGTAACCCCTTTATCTCTGATATTACTATTCATCCAACTTAACTTTAAGGGGCATCCTACAGAATGGTCTGCTAGAATCATACTCATCGATTAGAAAGAGAGGTGTGAGACAATGCATGAGAGATAGGCGTAAAGATAATGTGCGTATATGAGACACGTAGGCAGGTCCATGTATATAGAAAGGGTCGATGAGGATCGTGTGTATGTTTGCGAGAGGAAGAGTGCTTGTGATAAAGGTTAGTGAAAACAGTTGTAAATGGTTACAAGAGGGAGGGAGGGTTATATCTAGAGCATGTGTGCGAGAAAGACACCTCAAGAGAGAGTGTGTGAGCATGTGTGAGAGACCACTGATGGAGAGTGAAACTACACGTAAAAGACTGCTCTACACATTGATTAAAGATATAAATTGTATCCAAATATTAGGATGGGATCATGATATTTGCAATTCGCGCAAGGAGCGGTCATTGATCCATCAGACATCTAGATTCTATCGAATTTGAGCATGTCTATGTTATTATTCGACACAATTGATCCACATAGTTAGTATTTTGAACTCCAGACAATGCATCGCTTTAGCAATCGAATATAAAACGTGAGTATAGTTCATGTTGTGTGTGTAAAGCACATTATACATACGAAAGTTACACAATGGACATTATAAATAGCTACTACCTATGAACTAGCATACATTTGAATCAACTTAAGGTGGTTTAAAAAAATCGAATTCAACATGAAGTCCATTCAATTATTTGAATTTGATATCATGGCATTTGTAAAGCATACCTAAATTATGGGGGCACCAATCTTTGCTCTGATTTTGTACATAATAGCATATGTAGTCGTGTACAAAATAGATTCAAATTTAGCTCCTCCATTCCAAAATAATCGTAGTTATAGGATTTTAAAGTGTCAAAATTTCAAAAAGAAGCGGATAATTTAATGAGGTTTTCAAACATACAAGGTCAAATATAACGTTGTATATTTAGGTCAATCCTCATAGTTCAAGAGTACTCTAAACGTGAATGCTTGTGTTTCAAAATTTTGAACGAAGCGCCAAAAGAGCCTCTACTCGCCCGAAACCGCGTGAGACCAATGTTTGGTAGTACAAGGAAATTACTTTTCTAATAACTCCGACCCGTGAAACCTACCGGCCCGACGTCCAAAGGTCTAAACCGGGGTAGGTTTGTAGCTTCATCTAGACGCCACGCAACTGCATCCGAAAAACATTCATACACAATGGCCGCCTAAGCACACATGCGCGCGGCCGAAATCGCTCCCTCCCACTATTTGGGACACCTGGGATTACCATCCTACCGCCGACCCGCAGTAGGTCTGAAATTTAAGAGGGGGGCAAAGTTTGTACTTTCCCCAAATTTCAAACAAGCGCGTCCCATTTCTGTTCAAAAAAGCAAAAAACAAGCGCGTCCTAGACCGAAACATGGTTCCCCCCCACCCGTCCGATTCCCCATTCGTACTCCGTGGGCGCCAAAACTACCTCTCCACCAGCTGCGAAACCCCGGCGTCCTCCGTCCGCCACCCCATCCCACCCATCAACCGCCGCCCTCCATCACGCCAGAGCCGATACCCCGACGTCGTCGTCCACCACAACCTCAACCGCAACACCCTCCACGACTAGTAGTTGAAGCCGAGGCCAAGCCGTCCATACCCAAGCCAGTTCAACCACGCCGTCCTGCGCCTCACCACTGCCGCTCCAACTTCGCCACCCTCCACCGCACCGGAGTTGTTCCTGCTACGCCGTCCTTCGCCACCTCGGATCTGCTTCCCCTCCGCCGACATACGGCCACGACAACACAGTCAATAATTTGGCCATGGGTTCGTCCAAGCCTGCACCCTCCAGAACATCGGTTTCCCCGGTAAAAAGAAGAAAATCAGCGCGACTTGTGGAGGTGGCCACACCGGCAACTGAAAAAGGTACCCCTCTTCCCTTATTCATGCAAATCTTACGTCTCTGCTTGCACAGTATTCATCCCGCAAAAGACACTAGTTGACCGCTTCTTCTTGATACTAGATGTTCCTAGTAACTCACGATGCACAAGGTTTCTCCTCATATACGATTTCAGCTTAGCTAGAGGTCCGTCGCCCCCCTGAATTTCAATTTTTGGCCATTTGATTCCCAATTAACGGAAGCATTACCCGGCGTAACAGGCGCTAGTATGCCTATTACGCCGGGGAAGCAGCGCCTTGGTGTTTATCTTAGGGGCGTGTGCGGCCTAGAGCTACTAGCGCCCGATCTGGAGGTCGGCCAAGATTAAAGGGATGGCCTGGGGGCGCTGCCAAGCACGGCGGTGGTGTGAGGTCGATGGGAGGGCGGGGCGGCGGAGGCAGGGGTCTGGGCCGGTGGTCGCTGGCGGTTCGAGAAAGATTGTCAACAGTGACTGGCGGGAGGTAGACGAAGGCCATTTGCCCGTTCCTTATAGATCAGACGGTTCATTAAAAAAAATCGACTGACCTATTTATTTTCAGTCGACTGTTATCTTAGATATGACCACATGTGGTGGTGTGCTGGAGGAGTACCTGCATTTCCTGTGCTCATATATTACAAAATCATACAGATTAGAATCTAATTTTGTTTGCCATGCAATGTTGTAGAGCTATCATATGTCTCCGGTCATTTATTTTTCAGCCACCTGCTATCTGCTACTTTTACAGTGCACTAGTTCTGCACACACTTCACACTTACTCTCACTGTTGTGTTTTTATGCAAGGGTATTTCAGACTCTGCTGCCATGAGAGAAGACAAAAAGAAAAGAGAGAAGTCGCTCCAGTTTGGTGTGCGGGTAGGCAAGACACGTTTCAGCACTATAATGGGTGCAGTGTCAGCAGATGGAGACGGTAAACGTAGCTCTAGATTTGATGACCTCGTTCGCAATGAACCACCATCCCAGGTGCTTGCTTTAACTTCGCGGTGTCATATGTGGTTGCATGTTCCATATGGTGTCTAGCTTGTATTCGAAAGGCCGAAGTCGGTAAGATAAGGAAAGATATTTTTTTACATGAACCACCATCCCATGAGCACCAGAAGACAAATAGCAAGTCAGGGCACTGGCCGAGCCAGTGACAAGCCCAGCAAAGATATGCATCACCTGGAAGCCAACTAAAAAGCTGCGATGGTGGCGAAGCAGCCTGCCTCCCACCAGGCTCTCAGGTCCTAGATGATCATGCTCACCACTCTAGCCGGATGTCTAGCTTGTATTGCTTCCAATTTGGTTAAATTGCATCTGCTTAGCTTACACATTATACCTTTGAATATGACATGCCTTTCTGTTTTTGGTACATACTAGTACATCTGTGTATTAACCATGTTCTTACATCAAACTAATGTTCTTGTGTATCCCTCATCAATCACTTATGACGAGGCAGGCAGGCAAGCGGACTACTCCTCATTTAAAGAATGCAGCGTCAGCCTCCCGACATGATTCTCAAGAAACAGAAATGCTAGATGAAGATAGTGAACGTAGCTCTATAGTTGATTACAGCATTTCCCCTACACTAGCATCGCAAGCGCTTGCTCTACCTTGGCAGCGTGATATGTGGTTGCATGTTGCATATGGTGTCTAGATTGTAATTCTTCCAATCTGGTTAAACTGCATGTGCTAGTCTGCTTAGCTTATACATTATACCTGTTAATGTGACATGCCTTCCTGTATTTAGTACATAGTACATCTGTCTATTAAGCATGTCCTTACATAAAACTATTGTTTTTTTGTATCCCGCATCAATCAACATGACGAGACACCTTTAGTATATGGAGTGCGATATTAGTTGCATCTTTCATATGATTTATAGCATGCGCCGCTTCTAATTTGTTGAAATTCCATTTATGATGGGACGCTTTTAACTTGGCAGAGTCATATTGGTTGCATCTTTCATGTGGTGTCTAGCTTGCATTGCTTCTTATTTGCTGGAATGGTTTCTGCTTAGTTTACTCAAACAGTTGTGAACATGCCATGCCGTCCTGTTTTTCGTACATATTCCATCCTGGTATCATGTGTTTGCCTTACATCAAAGTAGTGATTGTCAGTATCATGCATGAATGAGTTCTGAAGAGAGAATTTTATTGCTTTTTCTTGTCGGTTTTACTTGACAATTCAAAATCAATAAAGCGGAAGGAAGTTAGCAAGGCAGCGGATAAAGGTGCTCCTTCCAAACGGAGGGCCTCTACAGTTTCTACTCCTCCTCACCCCCAAGATGATTTCCAAGACAACACATGCATAGACACTCAACAAAGATGTGTTTATGATGAGCACGTCTCCCCTAGTGCAGCATCACCGGTGCTCCCTCTAACTTGGCACTGTTATATGTGGTTGCATGTTATGTGTGATGTCTAGCTTGTATTGCTTCTAATTTTGTTGAATTCCATCTGCTTAGTTTACACATTATACTTGAATAAGACACGTGTTCCTATTTCTAGAACATACAATATCTGTCTATCACGCCATGTTCTTACATCAAATTACTACTGTTGTGTAACCTGCAACAATCACTTATCATAAGACACGTTTGACTTCGGAGTGTGATATAGGTTACATCTCACATTCTTTTCTAGCTTGTATTACTAATTTGTTGAAATGGCACTTATGACGAGACAGTTTTAACTTGGTAGAGTGATATTCGTTGCATCTTTCATATGGTGTCTAGCTTTCATTGCTTCTAATTTGTTGAAATGCCTTCTCCTTAGTTTACACGTCATAAGCTGTGAATATGCAATGCTGTGAATATGCAATGGCACTAATGACGAGAGACCTCTAACATGGTAGTGTGATGTTGTTTTCATCTTGCATATGATTTATTTCTTGTACTGCTTCACATTTGTTTAAACGCCATTTATGATGAGACACTGTTAACTTGGCAGAGCGATATTTGAGCATCTTTCATATGGTGTCTACCTTCCATTGCATTGCTTCTAATTTGGTGAAATGTCTTCTTCTTAGTTTACACATCATAGTTCTGGTTATCTCTTCCGTCCTATTTTTCATACATATTACATACTCCTATCATGTGGTTGTCTAACATCAAAGTTCAGTTCGTCTGCATCACACATCAATTTGTTTTGAAGAACTAAATTGTTATTCATTTTTCTTGTCGGCTTGACTTAACATGGCACAGAGAAAGAGGAAGAAACACATAATGGCAGGGAATGAGAAGCGGATGAATCCTGCAAACTCTGCTGGTACTGATGGTGCAATAGAAGGTCAAAGTCCAGCAGAAAATTCTACAAACACGGCATCCCATGCTACACGAGTTGCAAAAAAATACAAACAGAAACAAATAGCTGCCACCAAACAAGCAGAGACAGCCCTAGTTCTTGCAACACCTACCATAGTACTACCAGCTGCACAACGTACTCGTGCGTCAACTGAGCTAGCAGCACGTTCCCAAGCTCCCTTGCCACCTGACACTACTTCCCAAGCACTCTTGACACAAGACAAGTTGGCAATATCATATGAACCTTGTGAGCTTCAACAACAAGAAGGTAGTTGCTGGAGTCAAGTTACAATTGCATGCTTCTTTATATGTAATCTCACAGTTTGATGTACACTAACACTTCCTATGTTTGTTGTTGGACTAGCACCTAGGCGCAAGAGGAAACAAACATCAGGGATAATGCTTGATAGGTTAACTAAATATAGAGGAGGAAGAATGGAGATCCGTTTTGAGGCAGGTTTAAAAAGGCCACGTGATGCTATAGAGTCAGCCAAGTTAGTATCAGAGGCAGCGGTTGCTGTTAGGTGTCATGTACGTATCCTCCCAACATGGATTTAGTACAGGAATGACAAAGACGAAACCCAGTTCAACATCTTCCTCGACCATTTATCTTTAAGTATGGTTATGTATGGAAACTAGTAATATCGTCTTGCACTGTCCAATACTTTCTAGGTTGCTGATAGTGAGACTCCCATAATTTTCAACAGATGAGGTTCAAGTTGGATAGCCAAGATGATGCAACCAGACAAGCTTGCACCCATCTTTTCAAGTCTGCTCTGCGATAGTATCGGTATAACTCTAGGAAAACTCACTTTGAAGGCAAGGCTAATAGTGAACTTGCCCAAACATCTCCAGTGGAAAATATATTTGATGAAGACTGGAGATGCCTCGTTAAACACTGGTCCGATCCGAAGTATCAGGTACATTATATATATGTCATCAGATCACATGTTGAAGTCCTATTTACGCATGTGCCACAGAAATCTATCTTCTTGTAGGTGAACTGTTCAAAGAATAAGGCCAACCATACGAAAGTGAAATTCCAACAGACGACAGGATCTCGTAGCTATATTGCACACTGCGAGGCTCTTGTAATTAGCTGTTGTTTCACTCGTTTTGCTGTACCATATTATCAGATCTATATTGACTTGTTCCAAATGCAGAGGAAAGCCCGCAAGGACCAAAAAGTACCTGAACCAAATGTTGTGGAAATCTTCAAGGACTGTCACACCAGCAATAAGAAGGGCATGACTACACCAGTCAAAGCCACTGTTGTAAGTCCTTCATCCTCATGCCTTTTAACTACTACTTACTCTGACTTGTGCCTTGAATTGTATGGTTTGCAGCCAGTGTCTATTACTCTTTTCAATTTTATACACAATTGTCTTAGCGTATCATTGCACCTTACAAGGTTTAAAAGAGAGGAGTGATGTTCCTTTGATCTTGACCCATAATCTAGTTCCGTGCTGGACTTTCCCACACAACGTTACAATTGCCTGTTTGTCTGTTCTCAGTTGTTTTGTGATATGAATGACATCATACTATGCTTACCGTATTATAAACTTCGTCTCTTTATCCTTAGCCCTCAATACAATGTGAAGAAATAGACAATACATTAGCGATGGTACATGGTCATATGTTTGGAACCTGGTTTTATTATGTACTTTGCAATAAAATACAACTAATATTTTACATGGGTTCACCAGAATAAGTTCTGTATATAGACCAAAGCTATTTTGTTTGGTTTTGCTGCCTCCTTAATATCTTCTGTTCTGGTACTACTAATGTAAATCCTCAACTTTTCAGCGAGCTATGGAAAAAATGGTGGAACTGCCACCTTCTGAAGGTGGCGAGGCAACTATAACCGCAATGTCAGCTCTTGCTGCAGTGGGTCAGTACCTGTCCACTAACAGTGCCAAAAGCACGTTCCTGCGTAATACTGGGTTGGTTGTTAAGGCAATATCGTCCAAACTGCCTCATGATCAAGATATGCAAGCTCAAAGCAATGTTGTATCTGTGCTCCAGAGACAAGTCCATTCCCTAACAGAGACCCTTTGTGAAACAAGGAGAAACATTGCTCAATGTCGTCAAGATATGCATGGTTTTGAAACCAGACTATCAGACATTTGCTATGTTGTTCATGAGCCTAGGGGAAATGAAGGCGAGGGTTATGGTGCTCCATCAGACAATACAGCATGAAAACGTAACAGTCAGGTCAAATGAACTGAGCTTCTGAACTTCTAGTGGTGCATTTATCTACTAGACCGTTAAGTTTTATGCCAACCTTCCTTTTGTTATATAGTTGTAATTTGTTTTGGTGCGATACATAATTTATTCTTAACGTGCAGCCACCGCCTGAAGAAAACAGCAAGCCATTTTTGTATAGTGTAGGGTGTTCCCTATATTTGCACTGGTGGTGATCTTTGATGTCGAGTGGATGTAATCTGTGCAATCGCCTTAATAGCCTAGCGTTAGTTTCGGCCTTATTTATTTCCTAGTCTTCTTTTTCCCTGGTTTTCTAGTGGCTGCAACTACCATGGGCCATATACGGGCCGTAGGATCCATGGGTCTCCTACGGGCCGTTGATAAATGAGCCTGTAATCGGTGCGCCTCGGGCCGTCGGATAAATGGGTCTACATGGGCCATAATCGGGCATAATTGGTATCGGCCCAGCACGGTAACAGGGCGTAGGACAGAAAAGGCTTAATTCTGTCACAGGCATTATGGGTCGTTAATGGGCCAGAATATAGGACGGGCTGGAAACGGCGCAACGGGTTAACAGGCCAGAAACGGGCCGACTCTTGCCATGGGCCGAATTTGGCCCATTAGGGTAACAGGCCAGTAACGGGCCGACTCTTGCCATGGGCCAATTTTGGCCCATTAGTGGAACAGGCCTATAACGGGCCGACTCTTTCCATGGGCCGAATTTGGCCCGTTAGGGGAACAGGCCAGTAACGGGCCGGAAGTAATCGAGGGCCGAAAAGGAGCCCAAGAACATATGGGCCGTCAATAGGTCGAAAGCTAACACGGGCTGGAAACGGCCCATGTAAATCACGACCGTTAACGGGTATAAAGAAAATTACTGTTCATTATGGGCTAGAGTCACCGTGGGCCTTTACCTGGGCCGGCCTATTATGGCACACAAAAATCTTGTGGGCCTTTACCTGGGCCGGCCCATTATGGCCCGCGAAATCTTGTGGGCCTTTAGCTGGGCCAGCCCATTATGGTCCGCAAAATCTCGTGGGCCTTTAGCTGGGCCGGCCCATTATGGTCCGCAAAATCATGTGGGCCTTTAGTTGGACCGGCCCATTTAAACTTGTTGGGCCGTGCCACGTGTCGACGTATCATATGCGCCTTCTGTCCAGTGGGTGGATGACATCTGTCCCGACGATGAGCCGACACGTGTTTCCTCTAGCCAATGATGATTTTACACGTGGAAAATCCCCATTGGTCGGGGCTGTTAACGGGTTATTGTATCCAAAACCCGACCCGATAGCTTAACGGCGTTCCGTTACGGTGGATGCCACGTGTCGGTCACCCTTGACGAAAGCACTTCTGTGATGCGCGACTTATCGTCATGGAAGTGGACACTTCCGTGATGATAATTTTGGTAATGTCATGGAACACTTCTACGACAACACAGGTATGACTATCTTGATTCTGTCATAAATTTGTCATGGATGTACATGCATGACAAAAAAAGCGACCTACTATGACAAACACGTATCATCACGGAAGTGTATATTTTTTGTAGTGGTGGCGCGAGGCGGCGCCCTCTTTCAGTGCCATGGAGGAGGAGGGGCGCATGGGCAAGAGGTCAATGTGAGAACGTATGGAGAGAGAGAGAGAGAGGAGGGAGTGGCGGAAGAGAGGAGGGATTTGGGGAGGGGGAGGATGGGTGGGGAAAAGGTGGTGGGTGCGGATTAACAGTAGTGCGGTACGTAAAACACGCTGCTGCTAAGAAAGTAGTAGCAGCGCGCCTTCGGTACAAGCGTTACTGCTAACCGGGACCAAAAGTGTGCCCGATTTGAAAATTAGCAGCAACGACCTCAGAAAAACCGCGCTACTGCTACAACTATAGTAGTAGCGCGGCTCGCGGCACCGCGCTGCTGCTAAATGGAGTTGGGTGGGCACTGCCAGTCGATATTTGTAGCAGCGCGGGTTACGCCGAGCGCGCTACTGCTAAGCACTTGTCAATAGCGGGTTTTCCACACCCGCGCTACTGCTAATTAGCAACAACGCTCCTTTTTGAGCGGCGCTGCTGCTAAGATTCTGTGTATAGGGTTTTCCCTAGTAGTGTGGTGAGGCCGTCTAGTGTGTGCCTGCCAAGGCAGCCGCACGGTCTTCCGCGTGCAAGGAACGCTCAATATTTACATTTACTGTAATGATGCCACATGGACTGGGCATCTTAAGCATGAGAGAAGCGTAATGCGGTATTGTGTTAAAGCGAGCGAAAGCTTCGCGTCCGAGTAGTGCTTGATAGCCACTTTGGAACTGAGCGATGTGGAAGGTTAACTTTTCGCTGCGGAAGTTATCGGGAAAGCCGAATATAACCTCTAGTAGCAGGGAGCCTGTGCAATGGGCTTCTGGGCCTGGCGTTACTCCTTTAAAGGTAGTATTTCTATGGCTGATTTTTGTTGGGTCTATCCCCATTTTGCGGACTGTGTCCTGATATATCAGGTTTAAACTACTGCCGCCATCCATCAGGACTCGTGTGAAGTGGTATCCGCCAATTATTGGGTCTAACACCAAGGCAGCCCATCCTGCATGCCGAATACTTGCCGAGTAATCCCGATGATCAAAGGTGATCGGTTTGGATGACCAGTGGCAGAACTCCACGGTGATAGGCCCTGGGGCATGTGTCTCTAGGAGTGCCGCTTTGTTTCTCCCCTTCATCACGTGTAACACGTTTACTGTTTTGACTTCTGGTGGGAATTTCTTCTGTTCCCCAGTGCTTTGCTTGCGAGGCTCGTCCTCGTCTTCGCTTGGTGTATCCTGCCCCTAGTGTTCGGCATTGAGTTTGCCAGACTGCTTGAAGACCCAACATTCTCTATGGGTATGATTTGCAGGTTTATCGGGGGTGGTGTGGATCTGACATAGTTTGTCCAGAATCTTGTTCAGGCTGGACAGTTCGTCTCTGTTGCCTTTGGAGGGCAGATTTTGCTGACCTGGCCGAGAGCTTCTGAATCCGGCGTTTACCGCCGTGCTCTTCGGGCTGTCTTCTTTATTCCGGCGCTTGTTTTTGCTGCATCGTGGCTTCCCGTTCCGTCCCTGACTTCGGATGTACTTGGGTTGCTGGTGCTGCATAGGGCTAACCAGCTGTCCTCGCCCGCGCAAAAGCGGGTCATGAGGCTTGTTAATGCCGCCATTGTTCTCGGCTTTTCTTGGCCGAGGTGTCTGGCAAGCCATTCGTCTCGAACGCTGTGCTTGAAAGCTACTAAGGCTTCGGTGTTCGGACAGTCGACTATTTGGTTCTTTTTAGTGAGAAACCTGTTCCAAAGCTTTCAGGCTGACTCTCCGGGCTGTTGAGTTATATGACTTAAATCGTCTGCATCCGGTGGTCGGACATAGGTCCCTTGAAAATTTTCCCGAAAAGCGTCTTTGAGCTCTTCCTAGCTTCCGATGGAGTTTTCGGGGAGGCTTTTAAGCCAGTGCGGAGCTGGCCCTTTGATGGGTATTCTGTTGCTCCGGGTGCCTATCCGGTGTGATGTCATCCGGACTGTTATCTTCGCCGGAGTCGGGTTGTTTGGTTTGATTATCCGTGTTGCCGTGGTCGGACAGTGGTTCAGTGCCGTGTTTGTCGTCCGCTGGCTCACCCTGCTCTATCGCTGGGTCTATATGATCGCTGTTTCTGCCGAGGCGGGATTTGGAGCGGTGCTTACGCCGCCGCTTTGACTGCTTCTCGAGGGAACGATCCTTTGCTGCGTCCTTCCATTCCTCGTCGTCGTTTTCTTTGGGTGTGTCCACCATGTATACATCATATGATGAAGTGGGCGTCTAGTGCCCTGTGGGCAGTGGCTCCTGTTCGTCTCCTGCATCGTCGTCCATACCGTCGATGTCTTCGGAGTTGAAGGCGAGCATGTCAGTCAAATCATCGACAGTGGCTACTAAGTGGGTGGTGGGTGGGCGGTGAATTTCTTCGTCGTCCGCATCCCGATCTGGCCGGCCATAGTTTGGCTAGGACTCTCTTGACAAGGAGAGAGACCTTCATGAGTTTAGTATGTCGCCAAAGGGAGATTGCTGAAGGATATCCGTGAAGGTGAACTCCATGATCGGTGCCCAGTTGGGTTCGATAGGCACGGGCACAGGTGGTTCGGAGTCCATGGCCGGGGAAGAATCTGGCAGTTCGGCGTCACGGCTCCCGTGAAGGGTAAGGTCGATACTCGGCTCGGTCGCCGCTGAGAATGCGGCCTCCGTGGCGGGGTCTATCCACCCGTCCATGGATGGTGCAATTGGCTCCGAATTGAGGGTCGGAGCAGTTGCCGTTGTGGTCTCCTCAACACTGTCCGATGGTAGAGCTAAATCATGCTCATCGTGACCGTGCGGCGCACTCGGCAGGGGCTCGAATCTGTCAAAGATCAAGTCTCCGTAGATGTTGGCCATGTAGTTTAAGCTTCCAAACCTGACCTGGTGGCTAGGGGCGTAACTCTCGATCTGCTCCAGATGGCCAAGCGAGTTGGTCCACAGTGCGGAGCCGCCGGATACAAAGATCCGTCCGAGGAGAAAAGTCTCACCCCGGACTGCATCGCTATCGATGATTGAAGGAGCCATCCAGCCTAATGATGACGACATAGAGGAACTCTCAATGAAAGCACCAATGTCGGTGTCAAAACCGGCGGATCTCGGGTAGGGGGTCCCGAACTGTACGTCTAGGCGGATGGTAACAGGAGGCAGGGGACACGATGTTTACCCAGGTTCGGGCCCTCTTGATGGAGGTAATACCCTACGTCCTTCTTGATTGTTCTTGATAATATGAGTAGTACAAGAGTTGATCTACCACGAGATCGAAGAGGCTAAACCCTAGAAGCTAGCCTATGGTATGATTGTTGTTCTTGGTCCTACGGACTAAACCCTCCGGTTTATATAGACACCGGAGGGGGCTAGGGTTACACAGAGTCGGTTACAAGGAAGGAGATCTACATATCCGTATTGCCATGCTTGCCTTCCACGCCAAGGAGAGTCCCATCCGGACACTTGACGAAGTCTTCAATCTTGTATCTTCATAGTCCAACAGTACGACCTAAGGATATAGTCCGGCTGTCCGGATACCCCCTAATCTAGGACTCCCTCAACCAAGCCCCATAGTGATATCCCTTTGTGGTTTCAAACCGATCAAGAGGTGTAGCTATGGTTCAGATATGACCAAGCCCCCTAGTGATTTTCTTTTGTATCTGTGCGGCTGCAGAGACAGGTTTAACAAAACTCCGCTTTGTCAGTAGAAACTTTTGGAAGCACACACATGATGTAAAAAGAACAGAGACCCTGCTTTATTCTGGGCTCCGGTTTATTATATAATATATACATTGTCATAAATATGTACATATGAAGAGCCTATGGCTCAAGTATAGTAAGGCCGAAGAAGAGCTATGTTCCACGGCCGCTTGGTCTCCTCCTCCGATTTATGTGAGTCTTTGTGCTGTCAAACATCAATGAGGTAGTATGACCCGTTGTGCAGATTCTTGCTGACCACAAAAGGTCCTTCCCAAGGTGGGGATAACTTGTGCATATCAGTTTGATCCTGGATGAGCCAGAGCACCAAATTGCCCTCCTGGAAGGTTCTGGTCTTAACCCGGGGGCTGTGATAATGTCGGAGATCTTGTTGATAAATCGCTGAACGTGCTGCTGCAAGATCACGCTCCTCGTCTAACAAGTCCAGGGAATCCTGACATGCTGTCT
This sequence comes from Triticum dicoccoides, assembly GCF_002162155.2. NCBI lineage: Eukaryota > Viridiplantae > Streptophyta > Magnoliopsida > Poales > Poaceae > Triticum > Triticum dicoccoides. The sequence goes on along the minus strand of NC_041392.1, from coordinate 108,843,059 downwards.
CATTATCAGCTTCAACATAAGCTGCCACACGGGGCGAGTCGTGATGGATGTCACTAGGGAGAACCGCCTCCGCTCCATAAACCATGAAGAAAGGTGTGTAACCCGTAGATCTGTTAGGTGTGGTGTTGATGCTCCATAACACATAAGGTAATTCCTCCACCCAACAACCCGGTGTCCGCTTCAAAGGAACCAGAAGCCGGGGTTTAATACCTCTCAAAATTTCTTGATTTGCCCTCTCTGCTTGACCATTAGATTGGGGGTGAGCCACCGATGCTATATCAAGCCGAATATGCTCACGTTGGCAAAATTCTTCCATCTCTCCCTTTAACAGATTAGTGCCATTATCAGTTATAATACTGTGTGGAAAGCCAAACCGGAATATCACCTTTTTGATGAATTGAACCACCGTGGCCGCATCACACTTACTGATTGGCTCTGCTTCCACCCATTTGGTGAATTTGTCAACTGCCACTAATAAGTGGGTCTTTTTGTCCTTGGAACGCTTAAAGGGTCCAACCATATCAAGCCCCCAAGTCGCAAACGACCACGTTATTGGAATCATCCTCAACTCCTGAGCCGGAATATGAGCACGGCGTGCGAATTTTTGACAACTGTCACATCTTTTGACTAAGTCCTCCACATCAGCGTGAGCTTTTAATCAATAAAAACCGTGGTGAAATGCATTAGCAACCAAAGACTTTGAACCGGCGTGGTGACCACAATCCCCTTCATGGATTTCTCGCAAAATCTCACAACCCTCTTGAGGAGAGACACAACGCTGAATTGCCCCTGAAATGCTGTAACGATGTAACTCTCCATTGAGTATGGTCATTGACTTGGAACGCCGGATTATCTGCTGGGCCGAGGTTTCATCCTCCGGTAATTCGCCCCGGTTCATGTAAGCCAGGTATGGGATTGTCCAATCCGGTATGGTATGCAAAGCTGCCACCAATTGAGCCTCCGGATCAGGAATAGCCAACTCCTGTTCTGTTGGTACCTTGACCGACGGATTATGCAAGACGTCAAGAAAGACATTTGGTGGGGCCGGTTTACGCTGAGAACCAAGGCGGTTTAAAGCGTCCGCCGCTTCGTTCTTTCACCGATCTATATGGTCCACCTGATAACCCTTGAAGTGACCAGCCACTATGTCCACCTCTCGTCGATATGCAGCCATGAGTGGGTCCTTAGAATCCCAAGTGCCAGACACCTGTTGAGCCACCAGATCTGAATCCCCAAAGCACTTAACCCAGCTTAAGTTCATCTCCTTAGCCATCCGAAGACCGTGGAGTAAGGCCTCGTACTCAGCTGCATTGTTAGTACAGGGGAACATTAAATGGAGGACATAACAAAACTTGTCACCTCGTGGGGAAGTTAGTATGACTCCAGCCCCCAAGCCCGCCAACTGTCTGGATCCATCAAAATGAATAGTCCAATATGTGTTATCTGGCTTTTCCTCGGGTGCCTGCAACTCTGTCCAATCATTGATGAAGTCCACAAGTGCTTGGGATTTAATGGCTGTGCGAGGTGTGTATTTGAGCCCGTGAGGTCCAAGCTCAATAGCCCACTTAGCAATCCGGCCAGTTGCTTCTCTGTTTTGAATAATATCTCCCAGAGGGGCTGAACTGACCACTGTGATAGGATGACCCTGAAAATAATGTTTGAGCTTTCGGGTTGCCATAAACACTCCATACACCAGCTTCTGCCAATGTGGATACCTCTGATTTGATTCAATGAGTACCTCACTGATAATAATAAACCGGCTGTTGAACTGGATACTCCTTTCTAGCTTCCTTGCGCTCCACCACAATAGCCACGCTAACAGCTCGGGCATTAGCAGCCACATACAGCAGTAACGGCTATTTATCAATCGGGGCTGCAAGCACATGCGGTTCAACTAACTGCCTTTTCAGATCCTCAAATGCTTTATCAATTGCCTCTCTCCAGACAAAATCATCTGTTTTCTTTAGCATCTGATATAAAGGAATAGCCTTATCCCCAAGGCGACTGATAAACCATCTCAAAGCTGCAATCCGGCCGACCAAACGTTGAACGTCATTGATACATGCCGGTTTAGCCAAAGATGTAATTGCTGAGATTTTTTCCAAATTAGCCTCGATGCCTCTGTTTGACACCAGAAAACCCAAGATTTTGCCTGCCGGTACACCAAAGACACACTTTTCCGGATTGAGTATCATCTTGTAAACCCGGAGGTTGTCAAAGGTTTCTCTCAAATTATCTATTAATGTTTCCTCCTTCCTGGACTTTATCACAATATCATCCACATATGCATGAACATTGCGCCCAATCTGCTTATGAAGACAATTCTGAACACAGCGTTGATAAGTCGCCTGGGCACTTTTGAGCCCAAAGGGCATGGAGACATAGCAGAAGGCTCCAAAGGGAGTTATGAAAGTTGTCTTCTCCTGGTCCTTAATTGCCATTTTGATCTGATGATAACCAAAATAAGTGTCCAGAAAACACAAACGGTCACAACCCGCCGTAGCATCAATGATCTGATCAATACGAGGGAGGGCAAAGGGGTCCGCAGGGCAAGCCTTGTTCAAGTCTGTGTAATCCACACACATATGCCAAGTGCTGTTTTTCTTAAGAACCAGCACCAGATTAGCCAACCACTCCGGGTGAAAGACCTCCACGATAAACCATGCAGCCAACAATTGAGCTACCTCTTCACCAATAGCCTTGCACCTTTCTTCATTAAAGCGGCAGAGAAACTATCGGACCGGTTTAAACTTAGGATCAATGTTAAGTGTGTGCTCAGTGAGTTCCCTCGGTACACCTGGCATGTCAGAAGGTTTCCATGCAAAGATGTCCCGATTCTCACGGATGAACTCGATGAGCGCACTTTCCTATTTGGGATCTAGGTTAGCACTGATGCTGAACTGCTTAGATGAATCGCCAGGAACAAAATCAACCATTTTAGTATCTGTGGCCGATTTGAATTTCAACGCCGGATCATGTTCCATAGTTGGCTTTTTCAAAGAAGTCATATCTGTCGGATCAACTTGGTCCTTATAGAACTTCAGCTCCTCCATGGCGCAAACCGACTCAGCATAAGCCGCATCACCTTCCTCACATTCCAGAGCGATCTTCCTGCTCCCGTGTACTGTGATGGTCCCCTTATGACCTGGCATATTAAGCTGCAGATACACATAACACAGCCTCGCCATGAACTTAGCGTAAGCCGGCCGCCCAAACAAAGCGTGATACGGACTTTTGATTTTCACCACCTCAAAAGTCAATGTTTCTGATCTTGAATCATGATCATCTCCAAAAGCCACCTCTAAGGCTATCTTGCCCACTGGATATGCAGACTTACCAGGCACCACACCATGAAAAATGGTGTTTGATGGTTTAAGATTCTTATCTGTCAACCCCATACGACGGAAGGTATCGTAATATAGAATGTTGATACTACTTCCCCCATCCATGAGTACCTTAGTGAACTTATATCCCCCAACTTGAGGGGCCACCACTAAGGCCAGATGACCCGGATTGTCAACCCGGGGTGGGTGATCCTCTCTACTCCATAAAATGGGTTGCTCAGACCAGCGCAAATACTGAGGCACTGCCAGTTCAACAGAGTTTACTGCCCTCTTGTGAAGCTTCTCATCATGCTTACACAAGCTAGTGGTGAAGACATGATATTGCCCACTATTTAACTGCTTAGGATTGCTCTGATAGCCCGACTGCTGCTGCTGCTAGTTCCCCTGATGGTTGTAACCTCCCTAGTTGCCTTGGTGCCCTTGATTGATGTGTCCGGTTTGATTGCCCTGAAATCCTGAACTGGAACTGCCACCTCCGTAACCCGGCCCGTGGAAGCCACCTCCTGAACCACCGGGCGGGCCATTATCGTACTGAAACATATTGGAGTTCTTGAAATCTCGCTTTATATAACAATCCTTCCAAAGATGCGATGCTGGCTTCTCCTTTGATCCATGCTTTGGACAGGGTTGATTTAATAGGCGCTCCAAATTGGGGCCTGAACCTCTGCCCCTCTGGGGCTGCCTGCACTTATGGCGCTGGCCATTCTCCTGAGCATTGGTGTTAGCGACAAAGTCCAAGCTGTCATCGGCTTTGCGCTTACCATTGTTCCCATGGCCTGCCGGATTATGCTGCTGACCCTTGGTGTTGTCGTTCTTTTTCCCTTTCCCCGGTTTGTCCTCCTCTGAGTTAGGGTCTTTGGTATTATCTGAATCGGTGTATTTAACCAAAGCGTCGATAAGTGTTGACATATCATTGCAGTAACATTTGAGCCTTCCTAACTTCTGTTTGAGCGGAAGAAAACGGCAATTACCCTCCAACGTTAGCACTGCAGTATCTGCATTGATACGATCTGATGAATGCAAAATAGCTGAGACCCGCTTTACCCAATGGGTCGTCGACTCTCCATCCTCTTGGACACGAGCGGCCAGATCCACAATCGACATGGGTTGCTTACAAGTATCTTTGAAGTTCTGGATAAACCGGTGCTTCAATTCGGCCCATGACCTGACAGAGTTAGTTGGTAAGCTCTTCAACCAAGTATGAGTTGTTCCTTCCAACATCATGGTGAAGTATTTAGCACATACCGCTTCATCCACATCTAACATCTCCATTGCCATCTCGTAGCTTTCAACCCATGCTTCTGGTTGCAGATCGGCGGTATAATTGGGTACCTTACGAGGTCCTTTGAAATCCTTGGGCAGTCTCACATTACGCAAAGCAGGGGTAAGACACGGCACCCCTAAGGAACTGAATACCACACCTGGCTCTATGAAGTGGTAGGGTGAACCGGAGTAGGTTGACAGGCTCCGTGCAGAGCTGCTAACTCGGCCTCTCGACGCGCGCGACCATGGTCCACCACATCCTGCGCATTAGCACCTCCCCCTACCGGGTTGTGCCCTCGCGGCGGATTACGGTGACATGCACTGCTTGATACAGCCGGTTCATCCTCAACGTGCCTGCTGTAGCTTCGGCTTG
>NC_041392.1:108818450-108837577 GCF_002162155.2 Triticum dicoccoides | reverse complement strand
AAGGAGATCCCTGGCCCGTCGTGCCTCAATCGCAACCGGTGATTCACCATCGGTTGGGAGGGCTACCAATCGTGAAGCGGCGGCCACAATGTTGTCCAACGGGTTGGAGTAATGCCCGGGAGGTGTTGGAACATACTGTGGCACAATGTTGTTCTGACGAGGCGGGTCCATCATGCGTGGCTGAACCGGCGCTCCTGTTCCTGGCGCCTCCGTCCGGTTTAATATTGGCTGGTTACTCATTCCTGCTCCTGGCGTATTGAAGAGATTTCTTGGCTCATAACTCGACGGGAGATGCGATCGGTATCTTCTTCTCATGACTTCTTCTGAAGCGTTCTGATCCAGCCTAATCCGGTAGGCCTGAGCTTCCAACTCGGCCCATTCCGTAGCCATCCTAGCATTCTCTGCCGCTAGATCTGCTTTTGCCTAGGTTATCTGATCCTTTACCTTTGCGATCCCTGTGTTGTGCTGATCCCGGGCTGCTGCGTCCACCTCCGCGGCCATTAATGTTGCCCATGCGTCGAACAAGTCAGACAGAACTTGAGCCGGATGTGGCGCAGAGCCCCCTGCCCCTGTCGGCATGGCTGTTGCTGAACCAGAGAGCATCGCCACGGCGGTTGATGAGTGGGGTGCTGATTGTGTCCCGGCCATGAAGATAGAGGCCCGATTGGGCAGATCAGGGGAGTCCGGAATACTGTTGCCCTCGGAACCTCCACCGATCTGGCCATCCTGCAACTGATAGAGCGATTCGGTCTCTCCAGAAGACTCGTCGTCGGAGCAGACAACGGTTTCTCCATCGGATGCCGATCCGTCCTCATATTCTGCTCCATGGATGACGCCTACAAAAACATGCTTTGCCACGGGCTGAACCGGGGAAGGGCTTGCATGCTGAGCCATCTCGATGATGTCGATGCAGGTGTCCGGCTCAGGGCCCGGTTCGCCAATCTTGTCGATGAAGACGTGAATTCCACCAAAGGGGACCCGGTACCCGTATTTGATTGAATCGGCCTCGGGGCCCCATCCTGTGTTGCCGATGTAGAGCTTGCGGCGACGACTCTTCGTTATCCAGCCCACAGCATATCCCTTGAGTCCATCAAAGCTGCCCTTTAAGAACTCGAAACCACCGTGCGATAGCCCCATGGTGGGCGCCAACTATCGTGGGTTTGTCACGGCAGATGTCCTCATGAAAGGACTTAGTCGTGGAGCCATCGCAACGGGCTAGCTTAAAGGGGTTAAACCAGACAAGGGGACACGGGGAGTTTATACTAGTTCGACCCCTTCGATGAAGGTAAAAGTCTACGTCTAGTTGTGATTGGTATTGCTAGGGTTTCGATGACCAGGGAGCGAATCTGCTTTGACTGGCTCTTGATTTGTTGTCTCTTGTCCTCAAACCATGGTCGGGTCATCCCTTTATATACACAGGTTGATGCCCGCCGGTTTACAGAGTCCCGAAGCCGGATCATAAACGTGTCCGGTTCGGTCTCTATACTCCCTAACTTACAATGCAAGTTACATAATAAGGTCGGTTTTACATCTACAGGCCTTAACTCGCCTTTGGGCCTTGGTCCTTCATAAAGCGCCATCATTCTTATGTCTTCATGGGCTTCTAATCTTCATAAAGCTAATCCGGCTACTCCTGGCCGGTTTACGTCCAGTAGTAATATCCCCAACATATTGCGTGAAAGTTGAAAAAAGTTTGAGATTACTAAAGTATGAATTAATTGCTTGGCTTGTCATCAGGGTCATGCATGATGAGAGCATTCTTGTGTGACAAAAATGGAGCATGACCAAACTATATGATTTTGTAGGGATGAAATTTCTTTGCCCATGTTATTTTGAGAATACATGATTGCTTAGTTAGTATGCTTGAAGTATTATTGTATTTATATCAATATTAAACTTTTGTCTTGAATCTTATGGATCTAAGCATTCATGCCACAATAAGAAGAATTACTTAGAGAAATATGTTAGGTAGCATTCCACATCAAAAATTCTATTTTTATCATTTACCTACTCGAGGACGAGCAGGAATTAAGCTTGGGGATGCTGATACGTCTCCAACGTATCTATAATTTTTTATTGTTCCATGCTATTATATTATCTATTTTGGATGTTTATGGGCTTTATTATGCAGTTTATATTATTTTTGGGACTAACCTATTAACCCAGAGCCCAGTGCCAGTTTCTGTTTTCTCCTTGTTTTAAAGTATCACAGAAAAGGAAAATCAAACGGAGTCCAATTGACCTGAAACTACACGGAACTTATTTTTGGACCAGAAGAAGCCCACGGAGTATCGGAGTTGGACCAGGAGAGTCCCGGGCTGCCCACGAGGGTGGGGGGCGCGCCCACCCCCCTGGGTGCGCCCCCTGCCTCGTGGACAACCCAGAGGTCCACCGACGTACTTCTTCCTCCCATATATACCCATATACCCTAAAAACTTTGGGGAGCACAATAGATCGGGAGTTCCGCCGCCAAAAGCCTCCGTAGCCACCAAAAGCCAATCTAGACCCATTCTGGCACCCTGCCGGAGGGGGAATCCCTCTCCCATGGCCATCTTAATCATCCCGGCGCTCTCCATGACGAGGAGGGAGTAGTTCTCCCTCGAGGCTGAGGGTATGTACCAGTAGCTATGTGTTTGATCTCTCTCTCTCTCTCTCTCTCTCGTGTTCTTGAGGTGGTATGATCTTGATGTATCGCGAGCTTTGCTATTATAGTTGGATCCTGTGATGTTTCTCCCCCTCTACTCTCTTGTAATGGATTGAGTTTTCCCTTTGAAGTTATCTTATCAGATTGAGTCTTTAAGGATTTGAGAACACTTGATGTATGTCTTGTGTGGGATACCCGTGGTGACAATGGGGTATTCTATTGATTCACTTGATGTGTGTTTTGGTGATCAACTTGCGGGTTCCTCCCATGAACCTATGCATAGGGGTTGGCACACGTTTTCGTCTTGACTCTCCGATAGAAACTTTGGGGCACTCTTTGAGGTTCTATGTGTTGGTTTGAATAGATGAATCTGAGATTGTGTGATGCATATCGTATAATCGTACCCACTGTCGGTTCAATATCCGGTGTATCTCGTAGTAGGGGTCCTAAGCTAGGCGTCTTGGAGCGATGGTAACATGGACATGGGATTTTACCCAGGTTTGGGCCCTCTTGATGGAGGTAAAACCCTACGTCCTGCTTTTGATTGTATTTATATGGGTGTAGTATAGAGTACATATGTCTACCACGAGACTGATCTAATGAATATGAGATTGTCTATTGACTAGCCTGGCCCCGGTTTATATAAGACACCGGAGGCCTAGGGTTTAGGAGATTCCTTGTCTTGGGCGCCAAGTCTTGTGGAGGCTTCCTTGTATGAGGCAGGGGTTGTCCGAAACTGGCCCATGAATATACGTCCATGGGGGTCCTCGGCCCAATCCAACTGATCGGGAGATGACATGGTGAGTACCCCCTAGTCCAGGACACCGTCAGTAGCCCCTTGAACCGGTATTCAAGTTGGGGACGCTCCTCGATTCTTCCGAACTGTTCTTCACCTTCGGTCGTTGGTCTTGAAATCTGGTTCAACAAATCTTCTCGTCTTTGATCTTGAGGATCGCCGAGGTGACTCATCAGAGTTTACACGTCGGGTATCCGAGGAGCCCCTTTAAGTTTCCGACCTTTATCAATGCCTTGTTATTTTTATGCCATACCTCGGGTTTGAAGTTGTTCCTGAGCGGCAACGTCCTCTTGCGTCCGAGCTCCAACGCCGGACTGCATTCGAGGTATCTTTAGCAGCCGAGCACCAACGCCGGACCGCTTCCAAGCTCCAACGTTGGAATGTATCAGAGCTCCAACGCTGGACCATGTCCAAGCTCCAACACAGGACTATGCCCAACCTCCAATGTCGGACTGTATCCGAGCTCCAACGCCAGACTATGTCCAAGCTCCAACGTCGGACTATGTCCAAGCTCCAACGCCGGACTATATTCGAGGTGTCATAGATCACCTTGGTTCAAAAAAGTTGAAGGAGTTTAACCGAGCTTAATGCCAGAAATGCCCTCTACGGAGCCAGCCACTGGCATCCGAGCTTTATGTCGGACTGCTTCCGGGGTGTCTATTGTAGTCGAGCACCAACGCCGGACTCTACCCGAGGTGGTGCACCACCTCGACCATGGGTTAATTTTTATGAATTTAATTCTGAATTGTGCAATGTAATCTCTGCCTAGATGTATAGCCAGTAGCCCTCAATGTGCGTGTTATCCTAATATCTGGGATGCACCTGAAGGAAAAAACAAACCGCTGACCCTAGTAGCCCCTGAGACTCAGGTCGATTCATAAAATCAGCCTGAGGATCAATTCCCAGCTCGGCAGCATACTTAGGAATAGAAACACGGTGTGCAAAGTCCTCGAGACTCAGGTTCGGTGCGGCCGACCAACTTGAGGATAATAATCTCCTCAAAAACTATATTGCGCTTGATACGTCTCCAACGTATCTAATTTTTTTTATTGCTCCATGCTATATTATCTACTGTTTTGGATGTTTATGGGCTTTATTATACACTTTCATATCATTTTTGGGACTAACCTATTAACCCAGAGCCCAGTGCCAGTTTCTGTTTTTACCTTGTTTTAGAATATCGCAGAAAAGGAAAATCAAATGGAGTCCAATTGACCTAAAAATTCACGAAACTTATTTTTGGACCTGAAGAAACCTAGAAGACTTGGAGTGCATGTCAGGGAGTCAACGAGGAAGCCACGAGGCAGGGGGGTGCGCCCTCCACCCTCGTGGGCCCCTCGTGGCTCCCCTGACGTACTTCTTTCGCCTATATATCTCCATATACCCTAAAAACATCAGAAGACACAATAGATCGGGAGTTCCGCCACCAGAAGCCTCCGTAGCCACCGAAAACCAATCTAGACCCATTCCGGCACCCTGCCGGAGGGGGAATCCTTCTCCGGTGGCCATCTTCATTATCCCGGTGCTCTCCATGACGAGGAGGGAGTAGTTCTCCCTCGGGGCTGAGGGTATGTACCAGTAGCTATGTGTTTGATCTCTCTCTCTCTCTCTCTCTCTCTCTCGTGTTCTTGAGATGATATGATCTTGATATATCACAAGCTTTGCTATTATATTTGGATCCTATGATGTTTCTTCCCCCCTCTACTCTCTTGTAATGGATTGAGTTTCCCCTTTGAAGTTATATTATCGGATTGAGTCTTTAAAGATTTGAGAACACTTGATGTATGTCTTGCCGTGGATACGTGGTGATAATGGGATATGACGTGATTCACTTGATGTATGTTTTGGTGATCAACTTGCGGGTTCCGCCCATGAACCTATGCATAGGGGTTGGCACACGTTTTCGTCGTGATTCTCCGGTAGAAACTTTGGGGCACTCTTTGAGGTTCTATGTGTTGGTTGAATAGATGAATATGAGATTGTGTGATGCATATCATATAATCATGCCCACGGATACTTGAGGTGACATTGGAGTATCTTGGTGACATTAGGGTTTTGATTGATTTGTGTCTTAAGGTGTTATTCTAGTACGAACTCTAGGGCTGTTTGTGACACTTATAGGAATAGCCCAACGGATTGATTGGAAAGAATAACTTTGAGGTGGTTTCGTACCCTACCATAATCTCTTCGTTCGTTCTCCGCTATTAGTGACTTTGGAGTGACTCTTTGTTGCATGTTGAGGGATAGTTATATGATGCAATTATGTTATTATTGTTGAGAGGACTTGCACTATTGAAAGTATGAACCCTAGGCCTTGTTTACTATCATTGTAATACCGTTTACGCTCACTTTTATCATTAGTTACCTTGCTGTTTTTATATTTTCAGATTACAAATACCTTTATCTACCATCCATATTGCACTTGTATCACCATCTCTTCGCCGAACTAGTGCACCTATACAATTTACCATTGTATTGGGTGTGTTGGGGGCACAAGAGACTCTTTGTTATTTGGTTGCAGGGTTGCTTGAGAGAGACCATCTTCATCCTACGCCTCCTACGGATTGATAAACCTTAGGTCATCCACTTGAGGGAAATTTGCTACTGTCCTACAAACCTCTGCACTTGGAGGCCCAACAATGTCTACAAGAAGAAGGTTGTGTAGTAGACATCAAGCTCTTTTCTGGCGCCGTTGCCGGGGATGTTATCATTTGAAGGTATATCTTTAGATCTTGCAATCGAGTCTTTTAGTTTATTTTTTTATCAGTAGTTTAGTTCATAAAAGAAAATTAAAAAAATGCAATTGAGTTTGTCTCATATGCTTCACCTTTTTAATATCTTTCGTGATTATGATGGAAATGATAATTGTGCTCAAGTGCTAGAAGAAGAAATCTATAAAATGTTTGGCACTAAATATTTGAATGATGAGCATGATCGCAATGTTGTTAGTATGAATTCCTTGAATATCCATGATGCTAATGATATGCAAAGCCACAAGCTTGGGGAAGCTATGTTTGATGAAGATGATATTTTCTGTCCCCCAAGTTTTGATGAGCAAATTTATTATGATGAAAGCATGCCTCCTATCTATGATGATTATTGTGATGACATGTATGCTTTAAATAATAATGATAACCATGAAACTTGTCATCATGATCTTAATTTTCAATCACATGATAGTTATTTTGTTGAGTTTGCTCCCACTATTATTCATGAGAAGAATTTTGCTTATGTGGAGAGTAGTAAATTTTCTATGCTTGTAGATCATGAAAAGAATGCTTTAGGTGCTGGTTATATTGTTGAATTCATTCATGATGCTACTGAAAATTATTATGAGGGAGGAATATATGCTTGTAGGAATTGCAATAATATCAAGTTTCCTCTCTATGTGCTTAAAATTTTGGAGTTATGCTTGTTTTACCTTCCTATGCAAGTTGATTCTTGTTCCCACAAATTGTTTTATCACAAAATCCCTATGCATAGGAAGTATGTTAGACTTAAATGTGCTAGTCATATTGTTCAACATGCTCTCTTTATGTTAAAATTCTTATCTTTTATGTGAGCATCGTTAAAATCATCATGCCTAGCTAGGGGCGTCAAACGATAGCGCTTGTTGGGAGGCAACCCAACTTTATTTTTGTTCCTTGATTTTTGTTCCTGTTTAGTAATAAATAATTCATCTAGCCTCTGTTTAGATGCATTTTTATGTTTTAATTAGTGTTTGTGCCAAGTAGAACCTTTGGGAAGACTTGGGGAAAGTCTTGTTGATCATGCTGTAAAAAAAACAGAAACTTTAGCGCTCACGAGAATTGCTGCCATTTTTTTATTGGAGAGTGCTATTTAGTTAATTCTTTTTGAAGATGATTAATATATAAATTCCTCAGGTACATCAATTTATTTGAGAATTTTATGAGCTCCATAAGTATACGTTTGATCCAGATTACTATAGACTGTTCTGTTTTTGACATATTCTGTTTTCTATGTGTTGTTTGCTTATTTTAATGAATCTATGGCTAGTAAAAGAGTTTATAAACCATAGAGAAGTTGGAATACAGTATTACTAACACCAATATAAATAAATAATGAGTTCATTACAGTACCTTGAAGTGGTGTTTTGTTTTGTTTCGCTAACGGAGCTTACGAGTTTTCTGTTAAGTTTTGTGTTGTGAAGTTTTCAAGTTTTGGGTGAAGATTCGATAGACTATGGAATAAGGAGTGGAAAGAGCCTAAGCTTGGGAATGCACAAGGCACCCCAAGGTAATATTCAAGGATAGCCAAGAGCCTAAGCTTGGGGATGCCACGGAAGGCATCCTCTCTTTCGTCTTCGTTCATCGGTAACTTTACTTGGAGCTATATTTTTATTCACCACATGATATGTGTTTTGCTTGGAGCATCAATTTATTTTGTTAGGATTTGCTTGATCTTATTTATAAAAATGTTTTGCATCTTTTATTTCAATAAAAGTGGCATTGATAGTCTTTACTATGCCTATTTTAGAAGTCCACATGTTGCTGTTTGAAAACAGAAAGTTTACCGCTGTTGCAATAATTCCCTAGAAAATGCAGAATGTGATAAAATGTTGAAACCTTTTGCATATTAAGCTCTGATAAATTTACTACAGTGGGAATTTTATTTCATAATTTTTGGAGCTAGGGAAGTATGGATGTTGCTGCATTCTTTACAGACTGTCCTGTTTACGCAGATTGCTGTTATGTTTGCATTGTTTGCATATGTTTGCTTCTTTAGTGATTATATTTGAGGATAGGACTATTAAATATTCAGAGGCATTTAGTATGCAATGTTGAATAATAATTTTAGTGATTTTCTACAGTAGAGTATGATAAGGTTTTGGCAATGGTTTATACTAACTTATCTCACGAGTCCTTGTTGAGTTTTGTGTGGATGAAGCTTTTGAGATTTAGGGAGACCGTGATATGAGTGGAATTAAGGAGACACAAAAGCTCAAGATTGGGGATGCCCAAGGCATCCCAAGATAATATTTCAATAAGTCTCAAGCATCTAAGCTTGGGGATGCCCCGGTTGGCATCCCACCTTTCTTCTTCAACAACCATCGGTTAGTTTCGGTTGATCCTAAGTTTTTGCTTCTTCACATGATGTTTGCTATTCTTAGAATGTCATTTTATTTTTCTTTGCTTGATGTTTGAATAAAATACCAAGATCTGAAATTCTTAAATGTTAGAGAGTCTTCATATAGTTGCATAATTATTCGACTACTCATTGATCTTCACTTATATCTTTCGGAGTAGTTTGTCGTTTGCTCTAGTGCTTCACTTATATATTTTTATAGCACGGTGGTGGTTTTATTTTATAGAAATAGATGAACTCTCATGTGTCACTTATATTATTTTGAGAGTCTTAAATAGCATGGTAATTTGCTTAAAATCCTAATATGCTAGGTACTCAAGAATAATAAAATTCTCCTTTGAGTGTGTTGAATACTATGAGAAGTTTGATACTTGATAATTGTTTTGAGATATGGAGATGGTGATATTAGAGTCATGCTAGTTGAGTGGTTATGAATTTGAGAAATACTTGTGTTGAAGCTTGTGATTCCCGTAGCATGCACGTATGGTGAACCGTTATGTGATGAAGTCGGAGCATGACTTATTTATTGATTGTCTTCCTTATGAGTGGCGGTCGGGGACGAGCGATGTTATTTTCCTACCAATCTATCCCCCTAGGAGCATGCGCGTAATACTTTGCCTTGATAACTTGTAGATTTTTGCAATAAGTATATGAGGTCTTTATGACTAATGTTGAGTCCATGGATTATACGCACTCTCACCCTTCCACCTTTGCTAGCCTCTCTAATACCGTGCACCTTTCACCGGTATCATACACCCACCATATACCTTCCTCAAAACAGCCACCATACCTACCTATTATGGCATTTTCATAGCCATTCCGAGATATATTACCATGCAACTTTCCACCGTTCCATTTATGACAGACTCCATCATTGTCATATTGCTTAGCATGATCATGTAGTTGACATCGTATTTGTGGCAAAGCCACCATTCATAATTCTTTCATACGTCTCACTCATGCATCATTGCATATCCCGGTACATCGCAGAAAGCATTCATATAGAGTCATATTTTGTTCTAAGTATCGAGTTGTAATTGTTGAGTTGTAAGAAAAATAGAAGTGTTATGATCATCATTATTAGAGCATCGTCCCAGTGAGGAAAGGATGATGGAGACTATGATTCCCCCACAAGTCGGGATGAGACTCCGGGCGAAAAATAAATAAAAGAGGCCAAAGAAGCCCAAATAAAAAAAGAGAAAGAAAAGAGGCCATAAAAAAGAAAAGCCCAAATAAAAAAAGAATATGACAGAAAAAGAGAGAAGGGACAATGCTACTATCCTTTTACCACACTTGTGCTTCAAAGTAGCACCATGATCTTCATGATAGAGAGTCTCCTATGTTGTCACTTTCATATACTAGTGGGAATTTTACATTATAGAACTTGGCTTGTATATTCCAATGATGGGCTTCCTCAAAATGCCCTAGGTCTTCGTGAGCAAGCGAGTTGGATGCACACCCACTAGTTTCTTTTGTTGAGCTTTCATACACTTATAGCTCTAGTGCATCCGTTGCATGGCAATCCCTACTCACTAACATTGATATCTATTGATGGGCATCTCCATAGCCTGTTGATACGCCTAGTTGATGTGAGACTATCTTTTCCCTTTTTTGTCTTCTCCACAACCACCACTCTATTCCACCTATAGTGCTATATCCATGCCTCACGCTCATGTATTGCGTGAAGATTGAAAAAGTTTTGAGAATGTCAAAAGTATGAAACAATTGCTTGGCCTGTCATCGAGGCTGTGCATGATTTAAATATTTTGTGTGGTGAAGATAGAGCATAGCCAGACTATATGATTTTGTAGGGATAACTTTCTTTGGCCATGTTATTCTGAAGAGACATAATTGCTTAGTAGTATGCTTGAAGTATTATTATTTCTATGTCAATATTAAACTTTTATCTTGAATCTTTCGGATCTGAATATTCATGCCACAATTAAGAAGAATTACATTGAAATTATGCCAAGTAGCACTCCGCATCAAAAATTCTGTTTTTATCATTTACCTACTCGAGGACGAGCAGGAATTAAGCTTGGAGATGCTGATACGTCTCCAACGTATCTATAATTTTTTTATTGCTCCATGCTATATTATCTACTGTTTTGGATGTTTATGGGCTTTATTATACACCTTCATATCATTTTTGGGACTAACCTATTAACCCAGAGCCCAGTGCCAGTTTCTGTTTTTACCTTGTTTTAGAATATCGCAGAAAAGGAAAATCAAACGGAGTCCAATTGATCTGAAACTTCACGGAACTTATTTTTGGACCAGAAGAAACCCAGAAGACTTGAAGTGCACGTCAGGGAGTCAACGAGGAAGACACGAGGCAGGGGGCGCGCCCACTCCCTAGGGCACTCCCTCCACCCTCGTGGCTCCCCTAACGTACTTCTTCTGCCTATATATCTCCATATACCCTAAAAACATCAGAAGACACAATAGATCGGGAGTTCCGCCGCCAGAAGCCTCCGTAGCCACCGAAAACCAATCTAGACCCGTTCCGGCACCCTGCCGGAGGGGGAATCCTTCTCCGGTGGCCATCTTCATCATCCCGGTGCTCTCCATGACGAGGAGGGAGTAGTTCTCCCTCAGGGCTGAGGGTATGTACCAGTAGCTATGTGTTTGATCTCTCTCTCTCTCTCTCGTGTTCTTGAGATGATATGATATTGATGTATCGCGAGCTTTGCTATTATATTTGGAACCTGTGATGTTTCTTCCCCCCTCTACTCTCTTGTAATGGATTGAGTATCCCCTTTGAAGTTATATTATCAGATTGATTCTTTAAAGATTTAAGAACACTTGATGTATGTCTTGCCGTGGATATCTGTGGTGACAATGGGATATCACGTGATTCACTTGATGTATGTTTTGGTGATCAACTTGCAGGTTCCGCCCATGAACCTATGCATAGGGGTTGGCACACATTTTCGTCGTGATTCTCCGGTAGAAACTTTGGGGCACTCTTTGAGGTTCTATGTGTTGGTTGAATAGATGAATCTGAGATTGTGTGATGCATATCGTATAATCATGCCCACGGATACTTGAGGTGACATTGTAGTATCTTGGTGACATTAGGGTTTTGATTGATTTGTGTCTTAAGGTGTTATTCTAGTATGAACTCTAGGGCTGTTTGTGACACTTATAGGAATAGCCCAATGGATTGATTGGAAAGAATAACTTTGAGGTGGTTTCGTAGCCTACCATAATCTCTTCGTTCGTTCTCCGCTATTAGTGACTTTGGAGTGACTCTTTGTTGCATGTTGAGGGATAGTTATATGATCCAATTATGTTATTATTGTTGAGAAGACTTGCACTAGTGAAACTATGAACCCTAGGTCTTGTTTACTATCATTGTAATACCGTTTAAGCTCACTTTTATCATTAGTTACCTTGCTGTTTTTATATTTTCAGATTACAAATACCTTTATCTACCATCCATATACCACTTGTTTCACCATCTCTTCGCCGAACTAGTGCACCTATATAATTTACCATTGTATTGGGTGTGTTGGGGACACAAGAGACTCTTTGTTATTTGGTTGCAGGGTTGCTTGAGAGAGACCATCTTCATCCTACGCCTCCTACGGATTGATAAACCTTAGGTCATCCACTTGAGGGAAACTTGCTACTGTCCTACAAACCTCTGCACTTGGAGGCCCAACAACGTCTACAAGAAGAAGGTTGTGTAGTAGACATCAGCGCTTTAAATTTTTTGCATTGGATTGCCAATGCAGTAGCCCCCGAGACACTGGGTGGCAACACCAGATCAGGGGATCGATGTGCCCTTTTAATATTTGTAAATGATAAGCCCGAAGCCTAGTAGCCCCCGAGCCTTAATGCGGGCACGGGAGGCCGAATTAAAGATCGATATCTGATGAAGCTATGTACCTAGGGTAGGGTCATGGATCTGTCCAACATACCCTCCCCAAGGACATCTCTACAAGGAATCAGAAGCAGTCAAAGAGAAATCATCATCTACTCGACCATGAAGATGTGTTCACTCGACCACCTTGAAGACACTCGACCACCAGAAGATGAGAAGCCCTTCACTCCGCGACGATCGGGGTTTAAGTCATAGCTTTATGGACATTTATAGCACTTTACTTCGGACGTTACCAGTAACGCTCCTCCTTGATGAACATTGAACCCTGTGTAATGGAGGGGAGCAGGGGTCCTGGCGCACTCTATATAAGCCACCCCCTCCTCTGGGACAAGGGTTCACACCCCCTGTAACACACACGCATATAATCCAGTCGACCGCCTCCGGGCTCTGAGACATAGGGCTTTTACTTCCTCTGAGAAGGGCCTGAACTCGTAAAACTCGTGTGTACAACTCCTCCATAGCTAGGATCTTGCCTCTACATTCCTACCCCCTATTCTACTGTCAGTCATAGAACCACGACAGTTGGCGCCCACCGTGGGGCAGGTGTCTTAGCGACTTATTGGAGAAGTTGCAATTTTTCCGATCCCCTTCATCATGGTTTCAGGCGGAGGTTTGGCTGAGGGCCGCGAGATCCGTCTCGGCGTGCTCGTGTTTGTCGCCGACGACCCGCTTGGCTTCAGGAGGCTCCACTCAACGTCGACGCACTCCCCACCCGCGGGGTGACACACTTTCGCGCGTGCGTCCACGGCGTCCTCCTGCGGCAGCCGTCGACCCAGTATCAGTCGGCTCCAGCAACTTTCACCCTCCCTGCGGCCCACCAGAGCAAACGTTCCGGCCGGTGGAGGCTTCAGCGGTGGGTGAGGCATGCGATGGCCCGCCAGTCGGCCACCCCAATCGCCGCTGCGATCGAGCCCGACGAAACTCTCTACGGCCTATTCGATCTGTCGACTGGCTCCGTAGAGACTGCATCCAAGTGCGACAGCAGCGACCCAGCGGCTGAAGTTCTGATGGTCAATGGACCACGCAGCCCTCCTGGCTTCACCCATGAAGACGGAGGCGACAGGAACGGCGATCCGTCGCGCGTTCATGAAGAGTACCGCCCCGACCCCCTCTCGTCGCAGCAGAGGGAGGAACTTCGCCGCTGGAACATGGATGCACTGCATAATCCTATAGTTGGAGAAACCCCTGAGGCCCAGGCCTTGGAGCAGGTGCGCTTGGCCAACTTGGCTGAGCGCACTTGACTGGGGAACCTCCAGCGCGCACTCGACGATCGCGCTCGGCAGCGTGCTCCCGAATCCAATCGACATCAACTTTTTCCACCTCTGACTCAGGTATACCGAACCCCGATCCAGAATCTAGCAGCGGCTGCCCAGATAGCGGAGTCGATCCAACCTTCCCAGTCAGAAGCTAGCCGAGGTCTGGTGCAGATCCGAGCCTTGCTCCGGGCGGCGGGAGAACATAATACGGTCGTATCTCAGTCTCGGAATAGGATCCATAGCAGATTTGTGGTTGCAGACACAGTTCAGTCAGCCCATAGCCCAAGATCGCCCTCGAGGCGTGAGGGACGTGGGGATCGACGAGATCAGTACAGAAACCATGAGCAGTATGATCAACGAGTCGATCGCGATGATCGTCGTCGAGTGCCCATGCCTCCCCCAAGGAGCGGGTCGTACGTGCCTCGGCAACATGAAGACAGACGCCCTCACAGTGTTGGGCGAGGTATTCTAGTCGACCCCAGGGAGCCAGGCTTTGATGTGAGATCTATTCTCGTTCAGGGCTTGGTCAACAGAAACAGAGCTCATCGAGAGGGCCATGACAGGGATCTGCAAACCAGCAATAGGGTGCATGTCTCAGGTCCAGAGTGCTTCAGCAGAGCTATCCGAGCTGCAGTGATTCCCCCCAACTTCAGGTTGGCGACTAGAGTCAGTAAGTTCATTGGTGAGTCCAAGCCTGACACTTGGCTTGAAGACTACCGAGTGGCTGTGCAGATTGGTGGCGGCAATGATGAAGTGTCCATGAAACACCTTCCTCTGATGTTGGAGGGCTCGGCTAGAGCATGGCTGAACCAGTTAGCACCTGGCAGTATTTATACTTGGGAAGATCTCACCCGAGTGTTTGTTAGAACATTCGAGGGCACTTGCAAATGGCCGGCAGGTTTGACGGAATTACAGTGTTGTGTTCAGAAACCGAATGAAACTTTGAGGGATTATATCCAAAGATGGATCACCCTACACCACATGGTGGAGGATGTGTCTGATCATCAGGTAATTTGTGCCTTTAAGGAAGGTGTCAGGTCTCGGGAGTTGAATATGAAATTCGGCCAGGCAGGAAATATGACTCTGACTCGGATGATGGAGATTGCCACCAAGTATGTCAATGGTGAAGAAGAAGAACGACTCCGTAGTGGGAAGCATAAAGCAGCCGCCCACGAAGCCGGAGGAGGAAACTCCATTCGGAAACAGAAGCGCAAGGCCGAGCCAGCTGCTCCTGGTGAAGCCTTGGCTGTGGTTCAAGGAAAGTTCAAGGGGAAGCCCAAAGGGCCGTGGAACCCCAAGAAAGTAAAATATCAAGATGGAAATGACGTGTTGGATCTGCCGTGCCACATCCACACTAAAAAAGATGAAGAGGGTAATTTCATTTATCCAAAGCACACCACTCGGCAGTGTCGACTCCTAATCCAGCAATTCCGAGAGACACAACCCAAGGAAAAGGAGAAGGGAGTAGATAAGGCCAAGGAGGAGGAAGAGGATGATGATGGTTATCCCCACATGAATTCCACTCTGATGATTTTCGCTGATGTTGAGAGTAAAAGTCAATTGAAAACCTGGCTGTGGTAGAATTGCAAGAATACTAGAAAAATGCAGTTCCGAGTGATTTGTTGCGAGCCAAGAAGCCAACCACAAATTCAGCATTCCAGTCGTCCGGTGAAACGAAGTCGATTCACATTCACCCGACAGACCCCAATGCTGCTCTGACTCACATTTCAACCACACTCTACTCCAAATAGGAAGAAGCGTTCATCCAGTTCCTCCGTGAGAACTAGGACATCTTTGCATGGAAGCCTTCTGACATGCCAGGTGTTCTCAGGGGACTGGCTGAGCATCGTTTGCAAGTCGACCCAAAAGTGAAACCAGTCAAAGAACATCTTCGACGGTCCGCCGTACAGAAGAGAAAGGCAATCGGTGAACAGGTGGCTCGGCTTTTGGCAGCTGAGTTTATCCGAGAGGTTTATCACTCCGAGTGGTTAGCCAATGCTGTCATGGTCCCAAAGAAGGATGACTCACTTTGCATGTGCATTGACTTCAAGCATATCAACCGAGCCTGCCTGAAAGATCACTTTCCTCTCCCTCGCATCGACCAGATAGTCGACTCGACTGTGGGGTGCGAGCGTTTGTCCTTTTTGGATGCCTACTCCGGGTACCACCAGATCCGTCTGTACGGACCTGACGAGATAAATACATCTTTCATCACCATGTTTGGGTGCTTCTGTTATGTCACAATGCCATTCGGTTTGAAGAACGCTGGAGCCACATTCATGCGGATGATTCAGTAGTGCCTGCTCACTCAGATCAGTCAGAATGTGGAAGCATACATGGATGACATCGTGGTCAAGTCACGTAAAGGTTCCGACCTACTGACTGACCTTGCTGAAACCTTTGCCAGCCTCAGAAGGTATGATATCAAGCTCAATCCATCAAAATGCACGTTTGGAGTTCCGGGCGGAAAACTACTTGGTTTCCTAGTTTCTGAACGAGGGATCGATGCTAACCCAGAGAAAGTGGGTGCTATACTCTGAATGAAACGCCCCGTGCGTGTTCTTGATGTCCAGAAGCTTATTGGTTGCTTGGCCGCCCTAACTTGATTCATTTCTCGCCTCGGTGAAAAGGCGCTGCCTCTTTACTGACTGATGAAGAAATCAGATAAGTTCGAGTGGACCCTAGAAGTTGATGCAGCATTTGCAGAGCTAAAAGCCCTGCTTTCCACCCAGCCGGTGCTTGCTGCTCCAATCAGCAAAGAGCCTTTACTGCTTTATATAGCAGCCACCGGACAAGTCGTCAGTACAGTACTTACGGTCGAGCGGGAAGAAGAAGGAAAAGCTTATAAAGTTCAGTGCCCAGTTTATTATATTTCTGAAGTCCTGACCCCGTCAAAGCAGAGATATCCGCACTACCAGAAGCTCGTCTATGGGATTTACATGACCACGAAGAAGGTTGCACACTATTTCTCTGACCACTCTGTTACAGTCGTCAGCGATGCTCCATTGTCAGAGATTCTGCACAACAGAGATGCAACTGGTCGAGTGGCAAAATGGGCGATTGAACTCCTTCCCTTAGATATCAAGTTTGAGGCAAAGAAAGCTATCAAGTCCCAAGCAATAGCATATTTCCTGGCTGAGTGGATCAAACAGCAACTGCCGACTCTAGTTCACTTGGAGCACTGGACCATGTTCTTTGACGGATCCAAAATGCTGAATGGTTCTGGTGCTGGGGTAGTACTGGTATCCCCCCGAGGAGACAAGCTCAGATATGTCCTCCAGATTCACTTTGATTCCTCCAACAATGAAGCAGAATATGAAGCACTCCTGTATGGGTTGCGCAAGGCCATCTCACTCGGTGTCCGTCGCCTCATGGTCTACAGTGACTCAGATTTGGTAGTCAATCAAGTGATGAAGGAGTGGGACGTCAAAAGCCCAGCCATGACTGGTTACTGCAATGCGGTGAGGAAGCTGGAAAAGAAGTTTGAGGGGTTAGAGCTCCATCACATACCCCGACTAAAAAATCAAGCAGCTGATGACTTGGCAAAGATAGGTTCCAAGAGAGAAGCCGTTCCCAGCAATGTGTTTTTGGAGCATATTCACACACCAATAGTTCAGGAAGATCCTTTTACTGAAGAGCCCCCGCAGCCTAAGAGCGCCACAGACTCGACTGAATTTGAGGTCCCAGCCGTGGTCGACTTGATCATGGAGGTTCTGGCCATTACTCCCGACTGGACAGTGCCGTACATTGCGTACATCCTCAGGAAAGAACTCCCAGAGGACGAGGAAGAGGCTCGACGGATCGTCCGTCGATCCAAGGCCTTTACTGTGATAAGAGGACAACTGTTCAGGGAAAGCGTGACTGGAGTCGGTCAGAAATGCATAACACCAGAAGAAGGTCGAATGATCCTCAACGACATCCACTCGGGAACCTGTGGTCACCATGCGTCCTCTCGGGCCATCGTGGCTAAAGCATACCGAGCTGGATTCTATTGGCCACGAGCAAATGAAATGGCGAAAGATATAGTCAACAGATGTGAAGGCTGCCAGTTTTACTCTGACATGTCTCACAAGCCAGCGTCAGCCCTGAAGACCATCCCCCTCGTCTGGCCCTTTGCTGTTTGGGGACTGGATATGGGTGGACCACTGAGAACTAGTAGGAGCGGCTTCACTCATGTGCTTGTTGCAGTCGACAAGTTTACCAAATGGATCGAAGCTAAACCTATCAAGAACCTTGAGGCCAGCACCGCTGTCGGTTTTATCAGAGAATTGACATTCAGATATGGAGTTCCACACAACATCATCACGGACAACGGGTCAAACTTAGATTCTAATGAGTTTAGAGCTTTCTGCGCTTCTCAAGGCACATGATTCGACTATGCTTCAGTCGCTCACCCGCAGTCGAGCGGACAAGCAGAAAGAGCCAATGGCCTAATTCTCAAAGGACTGAAAACCCCGACTAATGCGTGATCTCAAACACGCAGCAGGCGCTTGGGTTGATGAGCTTCCGTCAGTTCTGTGGGGTTTAAGGACAACTCCTAATCGGTCGACCGGACAACTCCTTTCTTCTTGGTCTATGGAGCCGGAGCTGTTGTACCAAGTGACCTGCTCCACAACGCATCCCGAGTCGAGCTCTTCTCCGAAGAGGAAGCAGAGCAGGCCCGACAAGATTCAGTCGATCTCTTAGAGGAGGAAAGAGAGTTGGCCTTGATTCGGTCGACCATTTATCAGCAATACTTGCGTCGATTCCACGCCAGAAATGTGAGGGGTCGAGCCTTTCAAGAAGGAGACCTGGTTCTTCGAGTGGATCAACAGAAACCGCACAAGCTCGCCCCAGCTTGGGAAGGCCCCTTCATCATCACCAAAGTTCTCCACAATGGAGCATACCATCTTTACAGTGTTGAGTATCAGAAAGACGAGCCACATGCTTGGAACGCGGAGCTGCTCCGCCCCTTTTATACTTAAGCACTCATTCAAATAAAATGTAATAAGAAGTACCTTTGTAATTTGTTCGTCAAAGACAAGAGCTTTTCAGTCTTCTCGCATGATTGTTGTTACTTTTATTTACCTCTAAAATCCCCCAGTGGGTGGGCTTAGCCGTGAATCCGTTTCGCCTAAGTTCGAAAGAAAATCCTATCGAGTGGTGAGCAATCCTCCCACTCGGGGGCTTAGCTGCAGTCTAGTACTCGCCTAAGTTCTCTCACTCGGAGACTTAGCTGCAGTCCGGTACTCGCCTAAGTTTGAAAAAATCCTACCGAGTGGTGAGCAGTCCTCCCACTCGGGGGCTTAGCTGCAGTCCAGTACTCGCCTAAGTTCTCTCACTCGGAGACTTAGCTGTAGTCCGGTACTCGCCTAAGTTTGAAAAAATCCTACAGAGTGGTGAGCAATCCTCCCACTCGGGGGCTTAGCTGCAGTCCAGTACTCGCCTAAGTTCTCT
>NC_041392.1:108817964-108818292 GCF_002162155.2 Triticum dicoccoides | reverse complement strand
TGTTTGCATACGAAATCCCCCAGTGGGTGACTTAGCTGCGAATCCGTTTCGCCTAAGTTTGAAAAAATCCTACCGAGTGGAGAGCAATCCTCCCACTCGGGGGCTTAGCTGCAGTCCAGTACTCGCCTAAGTTCTCCCACTTAGAGACTTAGCTGCAGTCAGGCACTCGCCTAAGTTTGAAAAAATCCTACTGAGTGGAGAGCAATCCTCTCACTCGGGGGCTTAGCTGCAGTCCAGTACTCGCCTAAGTTCTCCCACTTAGAGACTTAGCTGCAGTCTGGCACTCGCCTAAGTTTGAAAAAATCCTACCGAGTGGAGAGCAATCCTC
>NC_041392.1:108795214-108817876 GCF_002162155.2 Triticum dicoccoides | reverse complement strand
TTTGAAAAAAATCCTACCGAGTGGAGAGCAATCCTCTCACTCGGGTTCTTAGCTGCAGTCCAGTACTCGCCTAAGTTTGAAAAAATCCTACCGAGTGGAGAGCAACCCTCCAACTCGGGGGCTTAGCTGCAGTCTGGTACTCGCCTAGGCTTAAGCCCTCCCACTCGGAGGCTTAGCTACAACCCAGTACTCGCCTAAGTTTAAAAAATCCTACCGAGTGGAGAGCAACCCTCCCACTCGGGGGCTTAGCTGCAGTCTAGTACTCGCCTAAGCTCTCCCACTCGGAGGCTTAGCTGCAGTCCAGTACTCGCCTAAGTTTGTAAAATCCTACCGAGTGGAGAGCAACCCTCCCACTCGGGGGATTAGCTGCAGTCTAGTACTCGCTTAAGCTCTCCCACTCGGAGGCTTAGTTGCAGTCCAGTACTCGCCTAAGTTTATAAAATCCTACCGAGTGGGGAGCGACCCTCCCACTCGGAGGTTCGGAGCTACGGCACAAGTACAACGTGCGCTCCATCCCTATCCGCAAGGATGACGAGGTGCAGGTCGACTGCAACCTTCTCCTTCGGAGCTACGGCACAAGTACAATGTGCGCTCCATCCCTATCCGCAAGGACGACGAGGTGCAGGACGACTGCAACCTTCTCCTTCGGAGCTACGACACAAATACAACGTGCGCTCCATCCCTATCCGCAAGGACGACAAAATGGAGGTCGACTGGAGCCACCACTTCAGAACTGCATCTCCAGCGCAAAGACTATTCCGAGCAGTGAACAAAGTCCATTCAAAGACAAAACGCAAGCATATTTGGAGATAAACCAAATTCGGATAAATCCTAAAGTGCCAAGCAGCAAACCAAAAGTATTAGAGCATCAAGCCCGAAGGATTTTAACGGTTACAGCAATCACTCGACATTCCGAGGCAAATTTAAAGCAGATTCAAGTCTCATAAGTTTGTTCACATGGCAGGAGGAGGGCTGGCAGGCTCGACGAATTCGTCCAGGTCGATCCCATCCGTGATCCGAGTAGCAGCAGCGATGAAAGTTTCCATGAAGGACTGGAAGTCATGCTTTTTGGTGTTAGCGACCTTGATCGCAGCCAACTTGTCTTCACGAGCCTCCTTGCAGTGGACTCGCACCAAGGACAGCGCCACGTCAGCACCACACCGGGCGGAGGACTTCTTCCATTCTTGCACTCAGCCGGGGATCTCGTTCAGTCGAGCCATCAGGGATTCCAGGTCATTTTGAAGCGTCATGTCAGGACCCCGATTCCAAGTCACATCGATCTAGCCGGTAACACCTCATATCACTTTGCGGCCTCATGCACGGTATTCCCACGGGTGTCGCCTTACCATGGACCAGGACCGTTTACGCCTTTTGGCTCACGTATATGATAGTGTCGCTAGCATCCATATGACAGAGAACCCGGGCCGACATGGCTAGTCGTGATCCCAAAGCGGCACCAACCTATGGGGACAGGCATACATGAATCACCTCGAGCATGTCGGTCAGCAGCGTGTGAATCCGGGCTGTAGCACTGGGCTAACAGGACTCCGGGAACCCGGGTTGTAGCAGGCTAGGCAGGACTCTGGATGTCACCGCGTGACATTTCCCTGAAGGGACAGACACAGGAACGAAGTGAAACACATGCCGGCCAGTCAAGTGTCCTGAGCAGTAGTGCTGGGCTAGCAGGACTCCGGTGAACCGGGCTGGAGCGGACTACTATGGCTCATGGAAGCACTAGACTACATTTCCCCATAAGAGAGGCTACCAAGGATAAACAACTAGATTGTCGTATCCCACACATACCAAGCATTTCAATCATACACACAATTTGCTCGATATGTGTAAATACAACATGGCATCACAACATAACTCTACGACTCAAGTATTTATTCATTAGGCTCCAAGGAGCGAGATATTACAAACATGGGTCTCATGACCCAACAATCATAGCATACAAATCAAAGCACATGCGGAAGCTTAACATGTCTGATTACAGACATCTATAAATGAAAAAGGCTAAGAAGCCTGACTATCTACCAGATCCTGTCGAGGGCACAAGATCGTAGCTGAGGTATCAAGCTAAACGTCAAAGTCCATGCGAAACTACTAGCGAGACTGAAGTCTCTCTGCAAAACATAAATTAAGCAAACGTGAGTACAAAATTACTCAGCAAGACTTACATCAGAACTAGCTACATATGCATCGGCATCAACAAAGGGACGGTGGGGTTTAACTGCAGCAAGCCAGCTTTGACTCGGTGGCTAACCTGAACTACGACCGCAAGCAACTCTTTTGAGGTGGCGCACACGAGTCCACATATTCACCAATCAGTACACCACTATGGATCCGCTCCCGTCTACCTACGAGAACGTCATCGATAGCACTCACGCTTATCTTGCGCATTTTAGAGTTTCCACTTCCACTTGTCTATGAACTATTATAGTCAACCCAGAAGTCCTTTACCGCGGACGCGGCTATTCGAATAGTTTTATACCCTGCAGGGGTGTAATTCGTCACACATGTTTCCACCACTTAACGTCTGCACACGACATGTGCTCGACAGACTTCAAGAGAAAGCCGACGTGGGTGTAGACCACGACCTGACTAACCGCACAAGTCTCTAGTCCAGGTTTATCGCCTATTTGGGTTCCATCCGCAAGGAAATCCGGCCAGGGTGTCCTCAACGGCCCCAAATGATGTGTACAGGGTCCTGAGACGCCAAACGGGCGCCCGACATACCCGACCACGGTGTATCTACCGCATCATAGCCCACCCCTAGGGTCAGCGCTACGCACAACCGCCAACACATAACCTATAAACACCAAAAACTAGTTCCAACTCCTGGACAGAGGACGAGAGGGGTCAGTAAGTCGAGCGGGGTCATATTTCAGGGCCCAATGTGTGGTAGTAGCTGTTTCATGGATCACAAACACAGAACTCAGTTTCTGAGGACGATTTCAATGAGACAACCCACCATGTACTCCTACATGGCCTCTCACCGCTACCTTTACCAAATCGTGTTCACACACTTAGCTCACACACAGTAGGACATGTTCATCACCGTTCCAATTCATTCCCGATGAATTAGACCCGACACAACTCTATGCAATAGCAGGCATGACAAACAAGTATGAATGAGTAGGCACATCAGGGCTCAAACAACTCCTACTCATGCTAGTGGGTTTCATCTAGTTACTGTGGCAATGACAGGTCATGCAGAGGAAAGGGGTCCAGCTACCGCAACATGATACAGTTGAATCGTTGTTGTCCTAATGTAGTAAAATAGAGCAGGTGTGAGAGAGTGGGATTATATTGGAATGAACAAGGGGGTTTTGCTTGCCTAGCACTTCTGAAGATAGTATAGTTCTTCATCGGTGTCATCGATCACATCGTCGGAACATACGTCTACTGAGGGGGGAACAACCACCAACTAGCAAAGAAGGAACACAATCAATGCAATGCACATTCACATGAATGACATGTCATGTTAAGGTACTGAATTCACCTAATGCAATATCTAGCCAATTTAATTGAAGTGGAACTCAAACAAGATCAAATTCCAACTCCAAATGTTATTTCATAAATTGCCCTAATCATCATTTGTCCTATTCAGTGAGGTTAACTTGTTCAAACATGCATGATCATGGCACAGATGGATTCCTTGAATTTTTCTGATAAGTTTTCATCTATAAATTATTTCATTCTGAGCTACGGTTGAATTTCTATGATTTTTAGAAGTTTGGGGTATTTTCTGAAATTTATAAATCATTTCTGATTTATTTTAATTCCAGAAAACCTTACTGCGTCAGCATTACGTCATGCTAACCTCAGCAGGTCAACGGGCACAGTCCAGGTCAAACCTGACCAGTGGGACCCACTGGTCAGTGATCTAGTCAACTAACTAAGTTAGTTAGCCCTAACTAACTGGGCAGGGCCCACTAGTCAGTGACTGTAGTAACTAACCTAACTAGTTAATTAGTGCTAACTAGAGTAATTAGTCGGGCGGGCAATGGGGTCAACCCACGCCGGTCAACGGGTCAGCGGTCGCCGGTGAGTCCAGACGCGGCGGAGGGCTTCGGAAAACGCCCACAGGGCTCGGTTTTGGATGCAGTTTGTGGCTACGGAAAGCTGAGAGTCTCGCGCATCCAACGGAGGCAACAACTCGCGCCAGAGTGGACTAAATTGACGGCGGCGGCAACTTTTGCGGCGGCCGGAGTTCGGGCGAGCTCGGGTTCGGTGTTAGGGAGCTCGGCAGGAGGAGCTGGTGCATGCGTTCGGCTCTTGGGAGCACGGTGAGAACGGCGACACGCTCAAAAGCGGGCGGAGGCAGCTCTGGCCGCGGCAGCGACATGGCACGGCGGCGGCGAGCTTCGGCTGTGGTGGCCAGTAGGGTTAGAGGAAGAAATCAAGTGGGAGGAGAGAGGGGTTGGGAGCAGAAGCTCACGACGATAACGTAGGGAAGGTCAGCGAGCTCGGGGAGGTCCTGGCGGCGCCGAATCGACTGGAGATGGGCTCGGGTGCCCGAGGTTGAGGATGAAGGCAAAGATGGCGTTCAGCGGTGTTTGGCGTCGCGTGAGTCGACAGAGAGGCGTAGAATTCTGTGGCGGAGCTCCTGGGCATGTCGGCGAGGCAAGGGGAGGCGGTGGCCGCGGTGGTGCACGTCGGCGGCGACGGGGCCGCTCGGGTGCGTGCGACTGAGAGAGCAGAGGAGGGGAGAGGCCACGGGTGAGGGAGAGAGAGAGGTCAGGGGGGTGCGTGGCTACGTTGGAGGCGTCCAGGCGTCGGCGGCAAGCAGGAGCTGGGGAGGCGCGTGCTCGCGAGCGGCGGCCATGCGCGCTGCGTCCTCCTGGCAAGAGGAGAACGATGACTGGCCACTGGGCCAGTTGGGCCGGTTGGGCTATCATAGAGCTGGGCCGGTTGGGCGCTAGGTGGGCTGCGCCAGGTAAGTGGCCCAGGTAGGTTCTCTCTCTAGTTATTTAATTTGTTCTCTTTTTCTATTTTTGCTATTATGTTTTGATTTAGTTCAAAGACCAAACCATTTTCAAAATTCATGAAAATAATTGTGTGAAATAAATGGACTTCTCCAAAGCTACACAACAATTTTCAGAATTATTGAACATATATTTATTATATAATAAATATAGATCCAATTCAAATAGTTATTGAATTAATTTCAAATGGCCAAAATAAATATTTCTGAAACTCCAAAAATATTGGTTTGAATTTTACCTCTTGCCAATATTTTTACAGAATAACAGGAACATTTCCTTCGACTCATTTGAAAAGATTTTTAACATTGATTATTTCTGAAGTGATTTCTGAGGGTTTCAACTAACCTCAATTCAACTTTTAGAATTTAGACATGATGCATGGATGCTCTCTTATGCAACTATTGGAAACAAATATAGGGCTGTGACAACTCACCCCCACTAAACAAGAATCTCATCCCGAGATTCAAGTCGTGAGGTAGGAAGACAGAGCGGCACAAGCTAACACAATCTTCACGATCCAGATGTCCTTCTCGAGGATGTTGATTCATTGCTTCCTATTGACCTTGACGTCTTTGCTTTCGAGATCTTCATCCAACACGATGACGACAGAAGGAAACTCTACATGAAACGATTTCCTCGAAGAGCGAGCACTCAAGATCAAGTCATGGAGTGAGACGTTGAAACATCTCTTGAGTTGGGACACAAAACATACATCAAGACGGATGGATAGTAACGGATGGTGAAGTTCGATTTGGTAGGCAACTATTCCATGCTTAAGAAGATGGCGGATGGGTTCAAAGTAGCGAGGAGATAATTACCACGATTCCATAACGGGGCACCTAGAGGAGGTGACTCGTAGGATTATTCCCTTAAGTGGCAAAAAGAATTACTTTTGATTCATAGATCATTGAAACTCTTCATACCATCCTGAGGCAATTCTTAATGGATTGTTTGAATGAGTTCGAAAGAATGACACACTCGGGCTAGGGTGGACGATGTGGACTACCTTGTTGAAGACAACGTAATGTTTGATTTTGCTTATCATCGGAGATGGATGGGACCCATGGTAAGCCCACTTTTGAAGATGATCCTGGACAACAATTACTGAGGTGCAAGCTGGGAATAAAATGCAAATGTTGGGAATGACCCAACCATCATACCTGCCTGAGATTCAGATCTGGTTGGTAACAGGATATTTCAGACAGCATGTCTGGAAAAAGAAAGGTAGCAACACAAATCGACGGGATGGCGTTGCGAGATTCTCGAGAATGAACTACGATAGCAAGCTCCAAAACATGAGCTGATTCTGCCACATACATGTGAACACACTGTCCTAGACAAGCATGATCACGTAGTAGTTTTATAATAAAACACTACCGAGTTCTAGTTGGGAACCATCATCGAGGATATTGGAATCTTGTACATGAACTAGTATTCGCACATCAACTCCTTTTTCTCGAACAAATTAATCAGTGGCTTGGTGTGCTAGGAACACATATGGAGTGGAGGCGGCCAACCTATCAAACCATAGAGCACTTCGCATGTGCATGACTAACTTGGGATGATTCCAGAGGAGGTAAAAATAAACTCTCTCGAATTCAAGGCGGCAGCATCGAATGCACATGAATTAGAGGAAGTCACTTCTTTCATCCAAGCATATGCTTCATGAGCTAGCATGCAGAAATGCTTTCAAAAGTTTCCAACACTAGATTAATGTTCAACATGAATCATGGAGGAGATAAAGACGTTGTCGATGGGCTCAACAACAATTTATCAAGATTTGCATAAGATGGGGTTACATGGTTATGTGAACAATACGATAGCATTGATCAGGCCAAAAGATGTAATGATGTATGCTCGAGGGATCAACCACAAGTAAGACAACATTACGACATCATTGGTACTGATTTGATTTGGTGATAGCCCATACTCAAATCAAAGTTTTGATAAGACAATAGGTCCAACAACTGATCACAGGGACCAATCGATGAAGATATCATCTTTCTTCAACTAACACACAAACACATGGATATTCTTTTGGAACGAACTAAGTTAGGCAAGCTTTTATCTTCCAACTCTCCAAGTTGTTGTTTGGCTTAACCAACTAGCTCAGGGTATCCAACACAGATTCTTAGAGAAGGAGTGGTTTATGGAAAAACCATCTTGATCACGAACTCCACATAGCAGTCAGGTGACAACCCCTTAATACTTCCGAGAAGATATTCGGAAAATCACGAACCACCGATATGTCACTAAGCTTGAGAACAATCTTGCTTCTCAGTCAAGACGATATGATCAAATAAGCAAGGATTAGCACTATCCTAACTCATTGATCGAAAAGTGCACTGGAAATAAGGCTAGGTAGCATGATCAACCTTAGGGTCATGATTCAAAAATCAACACGCTAAGAATGAGGTTATTGTCCATTAACCATCAAGCAACGGGGTTGCTAGGAGTATTGATTTCACACATCACGGTTCACTTGTTGGTATTCCGGTTGCAACAACACGGGAGCCGAGGAATGAACAATGATGGCAAGAAGTATCACTGCATCAAAATTTCATAAGAGATGGTGCAATTCCTATGATATTCTTGACATGAATAGGGTAATACTCCAAGGTAGAACATAACAAAAGATGGATTGGCATTTGATCTGCAGAATACAACTACTTCGATCCAATCCTGGATATGGATGAGGTACTGGAGTTTGTTTCTCCTAGTCATTCTGGAATAGAATGGCTCGACGAATCACAAGAATAATAGGCACCGATGAACGAACGCTCACATACTCTTGACTATCAATTGATAGATGAAGGTCGGAATATAACTGAAGGGGGACAACTCAAAGGAACATATAACTTTCTGAGTTGTGGATGCATAGATTAGTATGTCAAACGAGTTCAACATATTTCTTCCGGGTAACCCATGTAGAAAGGTAGAACTGGCAGAATCACAATTATGAATGGAGAACTCCTCAGGAGTACTCTAATGGTGATCTTTTGGTTCAAAGAACTTCTGCCTTAATGGTTCATGGTATTTGGAAGAAGGAAATACCACGGACCTCGAGGACTATCGCAAAGGTTACTAATATCCTAAAGGAACTAGCAACAATATCAACACGAAGTGAACAGAGTGATTCTTGGGTCAAGAACACGGGAGTAGAATACCTACTACTAAATGGAATCACGGGATGCTTTCAAGAATGATGGCCAGAATCACCACACTGGGGATACGAAAGCGTTGCTAAATTCTCGAGGACACCTAGGGTCATAATACTAACTCCAACATACACGTCAAGGCAACGGAGTACCTCAACACACCGATTAGTGTGCTTAATCTGGCCCAAAATACAACGGGAACATGGAGGAAAGATTTGCAAGTGCATCAGACTATTTAGAAACGTGGGATGACTCGGACAGCATAACGGCTGTAAATGCTCAAAATGATTTGAGACATCCTGCAAAAAATGGTGGCATAACCACTCAACATCACAATATCAAGGTTCTGAGGCCAGCTATGAACATATGGAAGTAGTAGGAACTGAACTGAGGCTTGAACTCAACAATCCTAGGCAACTATAGTTTAGTAACACGTCATCCTGAGAGATAGAAGAGAAGCCTAGTTCTTAACCTCGTAGAAAAGATAAGATGACTCAGATCAGAAGGTCATGAGGATAAGGAGTAAAAAGAGCCTTACGTTCCCATCCACAATCAATTACCTTATATAACTAAAGCATTTCTAGACTCAACTTCGACCGGCTTGGCTTGGTAATCCTACAGGCAGTCAGGCTCTGGTACCAAAGCTGTCAGGACCCCGATTCCAAGTCACATCGATCTAGCCGGTAACACTTCATATCACTTTGCGGCCTCACGCACAGTATTCCCACGGGTGTCGCCTTACCATGGCCCGGGACCGTTTGCGCCTTTTGGATCACGTATATGATAGTGTCGCTAGCATCCATATGACAGAGAACCCGAGCTGACATGGCTAGTCGTGAACCCAAAGCGGCACCAACCTATGGGGACATGCATACATGAATCACATCGAGCATGTCGGTCAGCAGCGTGTGAATCTGGGCCGTAGCACTCGGCTAACAGGACTCTGGGAACCCGGGCTGTAGCAGGCTAGGCAGGACTCCGGATGTCACCGCGTGACATTTCCCCGAAGGGACAGACACAGGAACGAAGTGAAACACATGCCGGCCTGTCAAGTGTCCTGAGCAGTAGTGCTGGGCTAGCAGGACTCCGGTGAACCGGGCTGTAGCGGACTACTATGGCTCATGGAAGCACTAGACTACATTTCCCCATAAGAGAGGCTGCCAAGGATAAATAACTAGATTGTCGGATCCCACACATACCAAGCATTTCAATCATACACACAATATGCTCGATATGTGTAAATACAACATGGCATCACAACATAACTCTATGACTCAAGTATTTATTCATTAGGCTCTGAGGAGCGAGATATTACAAACATGGGTCTCATGACCCAAAAATCATAGCATACAAATTAAAGCACATGCGGAAGCTTAACATGTCTGAGTACAGACATCTAAAAATGAAAAAGGCTAAGAAGCCCGACTATCTACCAGATCCTATCAAGGGCACAAGATCGTAGCTGAGGTATCAAGCTAAACGTCGAAGTCCATGCGGAACTACTAGCGAGACTGAAGTCTCTCTACAAAACATAAATTAAGCAAACGTGAGTACAAAAGTACTCAGCAAGACTTACATCAGAACTAGCTACATATGCATCGGCATCAACAAAGGGATGGCGGGGTTTAACTGCAGCAAACCAGCTTTGACTCAGTGGCTAACTTGAACTATGACTGCAAGCAACTCTTTTGAGGTGGCGCACACGAGTCCACATATTCACCAATCAATACACCACTATGGATCCGCTCCCGTCTACCTACGAGAACGCCATCCATAGCACTCACGCTTATCTTGCGCATTTTAGAGTATCCACTTCCACTTGTCTATGAACTATTATAGGCAACCCATAAGTCCTTTACCGTGGACGCGACTATTCAAATATTTTTATACCCTGCAGGGGTGTACTTCGTCACACATGTTTCCACCACTTAGCGTCTGCACACGACATGTGCTCGGCAGACTTCAAGCGCAAGCCGACGTTGGTGTAGACCACGACCTGACTAACCGCACAAGTCTCTAGTCCAGGTTTATCGCCTATTCGTGTTCCATCCGCAAGGAAATCCGGCCGGGGTGTCCTCAACGGCCCCAAACGATGTGTACAGGGTCTTGAGACGCCAAACGGGCGCCCGGCATACCCGACCACGGTGTATCTACCGCATCATAGCCCACCCCTAGGGTCAGCGCTATGCACGGCCGCCAACACATAACCTATAAACACCAAAAACTAGTTGCAACTCTTGGACAGAGGACGAGAGGGGTCAGTAAGTCGAGCGGGGTCACATTTCAGGGCCCAATGTGTGGTAGTAGCTGTTTCATGGATCACAAACACAGAACTCAGTTCCTGAGGACGGTTTCAATGAGACAACCCACCATGTACTCCTACATGGCCTCTCACCGCTACCTTTACCAAATCGTGTTCACACACTTAGCTCACACACAGTAGGACATGTTCATCACCATTCCAATTCATTCCTGATGAATCAGACCTAACACAACTCTATGCAATAGCAGGCATGACAAACAAGCATGAATGAGTGGGCACATCAGGGCTCAAACAACTCCTACTCATGCTAGTGGGTTTCATCTATTTAC
This sequence comes from Triticum dicoccoides, assembly GCF_002162155.2. Classification (NCBI taxonomy): domain Eukaryota; kingdom Viridiplantae; phylum Streptophyta; class Magnoliopsida; order Poales; family Poaceae; genus Triticum; species Triticum dicoccoides. Next base: position 108,807,135 of record NC_041392.1, on the reverse strand, counting down.
TGTGGCAATGACATGTCATGCAGAGGAAAGGGGTTCAGCTACCGCAGCATGATACAGTTGAATCGTTGTTGTCCTAATGCAGTAAAAGAGAGCAGGAGCGAGAGAGTGGGATTATATCGGAATGAACAAGGGGGTTTTGCTTGCCTGGCACTTCTGAAGATAGTATAGTTCTTCATCGGTGTCATCGATCACATCGTCAGAACATACGTCTACTGAGTGGGGAACAACCACCGACTAGCAAAGAAGGAACACAATCAATGCAATGCACATTCACATGAATGACATGTCATGTTAAGGTACTGAATTCACCTAATGCAATATCTAGCCAATTTAATTGAAGTGGAACTCAAACAAGATCAAATTCCAACTCCAAATGTTATTTCATAAATTGCCCTAATCATCATTTGTCCTATTCAGTGAGGTTAACTTGTTCAAACATGAACGATCATGGCATAGATGGATTCCTTGAATTTTTCTGATAATTTTTCATATATAAATTATTTCACTCTGAGCTACAATTGAATTTTTATGATTTTTAGAAGTTTGGGGTATTTTCTGAAATTTATAAATCATTTCTGATTTATTTTAATTCTAGAAAACTTTACTGCTTCAGCATTATGTCATGCTGACCTCAGCAGGTCAACAGGCACGGTCCAGGTCAAACCTGACCAGTGGGACCCACTGGTCAGCGATCCAGTCAACTAACTAAGTTAGTTAGCCCTAACTAACTGGGCATGGCCCACTAGTCAGTGACTGTAGTAACTAACCTAACTAGTTAATTAGTGCTAACTAGAGTAATTAGTCGGGCGGGCCCGCAAGTCAGTGAGAGAGAGGGGGGGAAGTCAAATCGGGCAGTGGGGTCAACCCACGCCGGTCAACGGGTCAGCGGTCGTCGGCGTTTAGCCGCCGGCGAGTCCAGACGCGGCGGAGGGCTTCGGAAAACACCCATAGGTCTCGGTTTTGGATGCGGTTTGTGGCTACGGAAAGCTGAGAGTCTCGTGCATCCAACGGAGGCAACAGCTCGCGCCAGAGTGGACTAAATCGACATCGGCGGCAACTTTTGCGGCGGCTGGAGTTCGGGCCAGCTCGGGTTCGATGTTAGGGAGCACGGCAGGAGGAGCTGGTGCATGCGTTCGGCTCTTGGGAGCACGGTGAGAACGGTGACACGCTCAAAAGCGGGAGTAGGCAGCTCTGGCCGTGGCAGCGACATGGCACGGCGGCAGCGAGCTTCGGTCGTGGTGGCCAGCGTGGTTAGAGGAAGAAACCGAGTGGGACAAGAGAGGGGTTGGGAGCAGAAGCTCACGGCGATCACGTAGGGAAGGTCAGCGAGCTCGGGGAGGTCCTGGCGGCGCCGGATCGACCAGAGATGGGCTCGGGTGCCCGAGGTTGAGGACGAAGGTGAAGACGGTGTTCGGCGGTGTTTGGCATCGCGTGACTCGACAGAGAGGCGTAGACATCTGTGGCGGAGCTCCTGGGCATCTCGGCGAGGCGAGGGGGAGGCGGTGGCCACGGTGGTGCACGTCGGCGGCGATGGGGCCGCTCGGGTGCGTGCGAGTGAGAGAGGAGAGGAGGGGAGAGGCCACGGGTGAGGGAGAGAGAGAGAGGTCAGGGGGGTGCGTGGCTACGTTGGAGGCGTCCAGGCGTCGGCGGCAATCAGGAGCTGGCGAGGCGCGTGCTCGCGAGCGGCGGCCACACGTGCTGCGTCCTCCTGGCAAGAGGAGAACGATGACTGGCCACTGGGCCAATCGGGCCGGTTGGGCTGTCACAGAGCTGGGCCGGTTGGGTGATAGGTGGGCTGCGCCAGGTAAGTGGCCCAGGTAGGTTCTCTCTCTGGTTATTTAATTTGTTCTCTTTTTCTATTTTTGCTATTATGTTTTGATTTAGTTCAAAGAGCAAACCATTTTCAAAATTCATGAAAATAATTGTGTGAACTAAATGGACTTCTCCAAAGCTACACAACAATTTTCAGAATTATTGGACATATATTTATTATATAATAAATATAGATCCAATTCAAATAGTTATTGAATCAATTTCAAATGGCCAAAATAAATATTTCTGAAACTCCAGAAATATTGGTTTGAATTTTACCTCTTGCCAATATTTTTACAGAATAACAGGAACATTTCCTTGGACTCATTTGAAAAGATTTTTAACATTGATTATTTCTGAAGTGATTTCTGAGGGTTTCAACTAACCTCAATTCAACTTTCAGAATTTAGACATGATGCATGGATGCTGTCTTATGCAACTATTGCAAACAAATCTAGGGTTGTGACATGTCGCCCTTGGCCAAAGCGATGAGTCGATTCGGGAGACTACCTCCTTCAGGCGCACGAGGTAGCTTGTGGCACTGGCGATACGGGACTCCAGTCGGAGCACGTTCATTGCAGTTTCATCACAAACTGGAGAAGCGGTAGGGTCTAGACCCGTCTCGACCTTTCCAGTTTCCTCGTCAAAGTCTTGACAGAATTCTGCAGCCAAAAATTAATGAGTCAACCGAGCAGGATCCGTTCGCAAGCATCAACGCAGTCGGTTTAAAAGAAATACCTTCCAGCGTGAGATAGAGCTTCTTGGCAAGAGTCCTCAGATAAGCTTCCGTGTCATTCCTCTTGTGGATCGCGGACTCCAACTTTTCATTCAGGGCAACCTTGTCCTTCTTCAGACTAGTCACTTCACGGTTAGCTTCATTGAGGCAAGATTTCAGCCTGTTCACCTCGCCTTCCAGCGTTCCGACTGAAGCCAGCTTCTGGTCTACGAGAGCAGTTTTATCTTGGGCAGCTTTTTGCGCGGCGGCGAGGTCCGAGTCCTTCTTCTCCAGAGCCAACTTCATTTTCTCTGCAAAATAAGCAATCGAATCAAATAAGAGATCGAAGAAATATATTGAAAAACAGTCGACAGGCAGTTACCTTCCATACCAGCGGCTTCGTCTTGAGCTTTCTTCAGATTCTGCCGGGCCATTCCAAGTCGAGGTTGAGTTTCCTCTTCTTCTCCTCAAGTTCAACAAACTTGGAAATAAGAGTACAAGACTTCTGCAGAAGGCAAAAGACGGGTCAGTTGACAAGATCAAAGGTTGTTTACTTCCGAGTGAATAAAACCTAAAGAAGTCACTTGAGATCCCAGCCGACTGCACACAGTCGACTGTAGTCTCGGGGACTACACCCAGCGGGTGACTTGGCATGCCCCCGCTGATTAAAACCCAACTCGACCAGTCCGCCCAGACCAAGTAAAAAAAGTTGTTCAGACCGTAGTCGACTGCCCCCACCGGTTTAGATCCTACTCGACCGGTCTGCCCGAGTCGAGTAGAAGAAAAGAAAGAAAGGTAGAAATCAGACCCCAATCGACTGCCAGTAGTCGACCGCGGTCTCAGGGACTACACCCAGTGGGTGCACTTATCATGCCCCCACCGGTTCAGATCCTACTCGGCTAGACCGAGTGGAAGAATGCAACTACCAAAGCAACAAAACACCCAGTGGGTGCTCTGATTTGACGCAAAAAACAGGAGATTGTGTAGAAGAAAATTTTTCGGGTAGCATATCCTCATAGAACAAGAGCAGTCGGAAAGTCTACTTACCTGGACATTGGCCTGAAGAGCAGCGCTGGCGTCGTAGGCAGCCTGGCTATTCTCATGCACCGTCTTCACCTGCTCCATCATCACGTCAGCCTGTCGGATGGCTTCCACAACCGCTTCCGACTGGTTGTCTGGGATGGGGTAGCTGGTGAAAAAGAGAGCAGACGACTCAGGTGTGGCAGCTTGGAGATTAGTGGCGTGCACTACAAAAAAAATACACTTCCGTGATGATACGTGTTTGTCACAGTAGGTTGCTTTTTTTGTCATGCATGTACATCCATGACAAATTTATGACAGAATCAAGATAGTCATACCTGTGCTCTCGTAGAAGTGTTCCATGACATTACCAAAATTATCATCACGGAAGTGTCCACTTCCATGACAATAAATCGCGCGTCACAGAAGTGCTTTCGTCAAGGGTGACCGACACGTGGCATCCACCGTAACGGAACACCGTTAAGCTATCGGGTCAGGTTTTGGATCCGATAACCCGTTAACAGCCCCGACCAATGGGAAATTTCCACGTGTAAAATTCTTAATGGCTGGACGAAACACGTGTCAGCTCGTTAGTGGGTCAGATAGGCGCCTATGATACATCAACATGTGGCACGACCCAACAGTGGCCCATTCCTGTGAAAAGGCCGGCCCATTTGACTTGGTCAAAAGCTGGCGGCCCGGCCCATGGAAAGCCTGTTAACGACCTATTCGCATATAGCCCATTTACAGCCCGCTAACCCAAGGCCCGTTACGCCCTATCCGAATTTGGCCCAGTAGCATCATCTAGGCCGTCCAATATGATTCCAGCCCGTTTTCACCTCTGGCCCATGTTTAGCCCATGACGTCTTTCGACCCATATGAGGCCCTTTGTAACTCTTGGCCCATTAGCGGCCCGTGCTGAAACTGGCCCGTAATGAATAGTGTATTACTTTACACCCATTAACGGCCCGTGGTGAAACTGGCCCGTAATGAACAGTGTATCACTTTATGCCCATTAACGGCCCGTTATTCCGTTGGGTCGTCTCCAGCCCATGTTATCTTTCGGCCTTCTCAGAGCCCATTTATTCTTGGGCTCATTTCCAGCATTCGTTTACTTACGGCCCATTAGTGTCATTTTCTGCTTGTGGGCCAAATTCAGCCCGTGGTTACAGTCGACCCATTTGTGGTTCGTTAATATGTTGGGCCATTTTCATAGCATCATCAAATACGGCCTATTAATGATGGCCCATTATGGTCGGCCCATGAACGGACGATTCCAACTCTAGCCCGTTTATGGCCAGAATGCGGTCTATTTGGCCCATGTTTGGCCAATCGATCATACGGCCCGTATAAGGCCTATTGATGATACGGCCCGTAGAAGGCCCATTGATGATACGACCCATAGAAGGCCCATTGTTTCTACGCCCCATAGAAGGCCCGCTGTTTCTACGGCCCGTAGAAGGCCCACTATTTCTATGACCCGTAGGAGGCCCAGTGTGACTACATTAAATATTAGCCCATGGTTATTGTGGCCTAGTTTAAAAAAATAGGTTATTGGAGCCACTAGCAAACCGCAGAAAAAGAACTGCACTGACTACAAGCAAACAAATAAACAAGACAACAAGGAAATAAATAAGCAAGCAACTTACACTAGGCTATCATGGCTATTACACATATTACATCCACTGGGCATCAAAGTTCGCCACCAGTGCAAATATAGGGAACACGGCAGCATATAAACGCCGCAGCAAAACAAGTCCAGAACTGAAACCACTTCAGAAGAGCTCAAGAAACAATATCCTGGGTACCCATAATGCTGGCAAGATGCTTAGGAAGCTTATTAAGTTTCTCTTGTTTGGCGCTTAAGTCCTCCAACGCTTGCTGTTGCACCAGAAAGTATGCATCTGAATTCTGCAGGGACTTCCTCAGTCCTTCGGCTTCCTGTCACATAACATCTGATCAATGTCTTTCAAGTTGAAGTTGAGACTCAAGAAGCCAAACTAATTCAGGCAATGAGTTCGAAGAGCTAGTGCCAGCAGTGGTAGCCAGTAACTGGAACACTACATCAAGACAGGACTTTGGGATTGTCTCAGTATCTTCAATATAGTTTTTATCAGCTTTCTTGGAGACCAACAGGGATGTCTCACTATCTTGAACCTTATCTGCATTACTTCCTTTACCATTGCATAATAGGGTACTCTTCTCCAATATTTTATCCGCATTCTAAAAGAGAAACAAACAAACACATCTCAGGTTTACAATGTAGTATATGGAACTCATTTTGGTAAACCAGTTTAGTAGTAAGGTGGATAGGGTAACAGCATGAAACAAACATATATCTATGTAGTATGGTCACTGTATGGTCTATATCATTCTAGTTTATGTTGCCAAATCAAGATAGATACATTTTGAATCATATCTATTTAACACAAAGCAGCATAGATAGAATATAAGTGTGGGAAACTACACAGCAATAACAACACTTGTAATCTGCATGACATGAGAACATAACTGTTTATTCAATTGAAACTGAAATCAACATAGAGCAAGTTACAACAGCAAACAGCCAAACACGTTGAAGAAACATGTTTAAAACATACATGTTGCGCCATTGGAGTTTCAGTTGCATCCTTCAAATTTGAAATTAGTTGGTATCAGTAAATACAGCGATGCAAGAGCAAAGTAGTATGAACCATAGCTATGGAACCTGACTTGAGAACAATTCTTCTTCTGCTTTAAGCGTTGACTTCGGGTTTGGAGTGGTGGTCCTCGTGATTTGGGCACTGCAGTTGCCTTACTAACTGCTCGTGTTTGGGTGCTCTATGGTGGAGACGGTGTTGTGTCAACGGGAACTAGGTGTCTATCTGCTGGGGTTGGGGTTAGAAGGGGTGTAGCTGGTTCTCTGTCCAACTGGGTAGGGGTACAATCTGCATGAGTGTGGGTTATGTGTGGTGGGGCTGGTTGTCGTGGATCTAAGTCTGACAGTAGAGTGGGGGGTAGGTATGGAGAGGCAAGGTCCTAGCTATGGAGAGGTTGTAAACACAAGAGATGTACGAGTTCAGGCCCTTCTCGGAGGAAGTAAAAGCCCTACGTCTCGGAGCCCGGAGGCGGTCGAGTGGATTATGTGTATATGGATTACAAGGTGCCGAACCCTTCTGCCTGTGGAGGGGGGTGGCTTATATAGAGTGCGCCAGGACCCCAGCCAGCCCACGTAATGAAGGGTTTAAGGTACATTAAGTTTGGGGCGTTACTGGTAACGCCCCACATAAAGTGTCTTTACTATCATAAAGTCTACTTAATTATAGAACGTTGCAGTGCAGAGTGCCTCTTGACCTTCTGGTGGTCGAGTGAGTCTTCGTGGTCGAGTCCTTCAAGTCAGTCGAGTGAGTCCCTCATAGGTCGACTAGAAGGTGATTTCTTCTAAGGGTGTCCTTGGGCAGGGTACTTAGATCAGGTCTGTGGCCCTACCCTAGGTACATGACTCCATCATTAGCCCCCGAATGGATTGAGGCTTGAGTGATGAAGGAGTTGATGTTGTTTCCGATTAGCCTTCGCATACTGGTCGTGCGTTGTTTTGAACTAAAAAATCTCTTTGTTGAAAGTGAGCAACTTTTCTTCAGTCGACTCGATCCATTCTTTTCCTTCGTCGAGTGATCTTTTGGACTTCGCCGATTTCCGAGCGACGGATCGCAGGAAATCCCGCGTTTGGCAGACCGATCTGCCGTTCGCGGATTCCGCGGGATGCGAAATTTGGGGAAGCGCGCGAAGCGGGGCGGACCGCGGTGTTCGGACGGGATAGGGCATAAACGCCTCGATCCCCGCGCCGCTTTTTTCGCCACGTATCGCGTCCGCGTAACTGTTTAGGATATGATTAGATCGACCGGGCCCACCTGTCATCCACTCGGAAGGGATCTTATAAATGCGCCCGGCGAGGGTTTTTTGAACAGTGCCTCAGCATTCTCTCTCTGCTCCCTTCGTCTCCGCCCAACGAGCTCGCTCTTGCCTCCGCACAACTTCCCCTCGCGCGTCCCGCCGATAGCCATGGTCAAGGAGAAGACGGCGGTGTTGGAACGCGCGAAGAAGGCGTCGGCGACGGAGAAGGCGAAGGGGAGATCCACCAGTCGTGGCGGGTCTTCGTCTAGATCTCGCCTGCCGAAAGGCTGGGTCCAGGGAGATTGGATCCAGTCGACCATCACGGAGAAGGATCTCCTCGACATGGCCAACGAGGGCCTGATCCCTCATGGAGCTGCGAGGCTTCAGGGGAAAGAGTGGCAGCCCCAGCCGGAAGAGGGTGAGTGCGTGCTTCTGGCTACCCATGTCGACCACGGATTTTCTTTGCCGCCGAGCATTTTCTTCCGTGGTTTCTTGAACTTCTTTGGAGCGCAACTCCACCACTTCACCCCGAATTCTATCGCCTATCTTGCTGCGTTTGTGTCCATGTGTCAGAGTTTCCTGGGTTGTCGACCGCATTGGGGTTTGTTCAAGAACATATTCACGTGTCGCTCTCAGACCGTGAAGAAGGCGAGCCCAGGCGACGAAAAAACCCGAGTTGTCCAAATGTGTGGGGGTCTGGGGATCCAGGTGAGGAACAAGAGCACCTTCCCAGCCATGACATTTCCCGAGTCAGTCAGAGGCTGGCAGTCGACCTGGTTCTACTGCCAGGATCAGTCGACACCGGGGCAGTCGAGTGGACTCCCTCAGTTCACCATGGGCCGAGTGAACAAGCCCTCCTCTCTGAAGGTGATTCCGGAGGAGAGAGCTGACGTGAAGATGCTGATGGAGCGCGTAGTTCAGTTGGTTCGGGAGGGAGTGACGGGTATGGATCTCCTGGAGGTTTTCCTTAGGCGTCGTATCCAGCCTCTTCAGTTCCGGAGCCATTGCATGTGGTTGTACTGCGGGACTGAGGATGTGACTCGGGTCAATCCAGAAACAGTCGACGATGCCACTCTGGAAAGGTGGATGGCCGCTGTTACTGGGAACAAGGATAACCCTCGCGGAGCCAGAAGGATTCCTCCACTCGACTGCCACAGTGATCCAAAAAAGGTATGTCTGCTCCGCTTCCCATTGTATTCTCGTCACATTTATTTCTGTTTTCTCTGCCGATCGGTCGACTGATCTTTGTCTTGAGGTCTATCAGGCCCTCACTGAGCTGTACTCGATGCCCAACGGAGCACATGCTCCGACTGAGGAGGGAGAAGCGAGCGGGGGCGAGAGCCAGGAGGAGGAGTGGGACTCGGACGCCGCTGAGGATGATGATGATGATGATGACGATGATGACGATGATGATGATGATGGTGAGGACGAGGAAGAGGAGGAGGAGGAGGTTGCACCACCGCGCTCGGAAAGGCGGTCGAAGCTTGTCCATGACCCTGTGACCGAACGTGGCAAGGGGGTTGCGACTGTCACACAGTCGACCAAGCGCCCTCGGACCACCTCTCCGGCGCGACTGAAAAGGCGTCGAAGCAGCCCAGGGCGGCCCCGTCAAAGCCGACCAAGCTCCTGCCGAAGATGAAGGTGTCCATCCCCACCATATCAGGGTAATCATGCTGCTTAAGTCTTCTTGTTTTATATGAACTTTATCTCTGGTTGGCGCTGGAGTTAGTCGACTGATTCCTTGGAGTTGCAGTGCTGCTACTTCTGAGACCTCAGCCCGGGCTGACGACCATGAGATGGAGGACGCAACAACCTCAAAACCTGGTACTATACTCTTAACACAGTTTCTAGTCGACTGACTCATGATCTCTGACTCTGATTCTTTTCTGTAGCTCCATCCAATGTTGTTATCACTCTCCCTGATGATGATGAAGATGAGGAACCGCTGAAGCACAGAAGGAGTAGGAAAGCGTCTGCCGGCAGGGTGCTCCAGGATGTGACGGTGCCTGAGACCCTGGTCGCGGAGGAAGAGAACACCACTCGACACACTGTGTCCTTCGCAGATCCGCTGACGAGTGCTCTGCAGCCCTCCCTCTTCACGACGCACCACGTCCCAGAGGACCAAGCTGGTGCCGCGAAGGAGGCGATACGCCAGGCAGGGATCATGATGGAGCAGTTGAAGACCATCCGGGATGCGAGCGAGGCAGCTTACGACGCCAGTTCCGCCCTTCAAAGCAATGTTCAGGTCAGTCGACCACCACTTGTTCTGTTAGGATATGCTATCAAAAACTTTTCTTTCCAGAATTTATAGTAATCACCCACTGGGTGTGTCGATTTAAACTCCGTGTTAGCGGGGGCATGCTGAGTGCACCCGCTGGGTGTAGTCCCCAAGGCTAAGGTCGACTGCTGGCAGTCGGTCTTAGGCTTTATAAGTTCAGTCTTTCCGTCATTCGACTATGGCGAATTGATTTCGCAAACCGGTGGGGGCACGCTGAGTGCACCCACTGGGTGTAGTCCCCAAGGCTAAGGTCGACTGCTGGCAGTCGGCCTTAGGCTTTATAAGTTCAGTCTCTCCGTCATTCGACTACGGTGAATGGATTTCGCAAACCGGTGGGGGCACGCTGAGTGCACCCACTGGGTGTAGTCCCTGAGACTGTGGTCGACTGCTTGCAGTCGATTATAGTCTTAAAGAATACATCTTGTTTTTTTTTTGAGGTCGACTGGTCGATTCTGTCTTCAACAGGATTAGTGGGGGCACGCTGAGTGCACCCACTGGGTGTAGTCCCCGAGACTACGGTCGAATGCTTGTATTCGGCTGTAGTCTTAGAAACGCATGATTTTTCCTGTTCCACTCGGAAGTGAATTATCTTTGACATTTAGTCGATTGGTTCTTCCCAGAGATCCTGTGACCTTGCGGCTCGCTACACTGAGCTGGAAAACAAGCACATTCAGCTCGAGCTGGATTTGAAGCTCGCTCAGGAGAATCTGACGAAGGCAAAGGAGGAGACCAAAGGTATGTTTGGTGAGACCTCGACGACTGCTTTTTCCCTTTATTTGTTTCAAAATCTGATCTTGCTGTAACTTGCAGTTAAGGTGAAGGAGGCCCAACAGAAAAAAGACCTTGAACTAGCTGAGAGGATCAAGCTTGCCGATGAGAAGTTAGCTTCAGTCACCAAGCTTGAACAAGAAAATACCAATCTGAAAGCTGCTCTTGAGAAGAAAAATGATCTGGAGGCCTTCCTGAATGGTCTTGCCAAGAAGCTGTTCCTTATGCTTGAAGGTAAACCTTTATGCTCAACAATCATTTTCAACTGTGATTTTTCCATTCGACCGTTGCCTTGACTCGGTGATCGCCCTTGCAGAATTTTGTCAAGACTTTGAAGAAGAAACTAGCCGGCTGGAACCAAACCTTGACCCCGTCAATTCTCCGGTGGACGACGAAGTTGCCATGAATGTTTTTCGACTGGAGTCCCGTGTCGCAGCTGTCGTGGACTATCTCGCAAGGCTGAAGGTCGCCACATCTCGCATTGACTCAACGCTCTGGCCCGGGGAGACACTCCAGCACGACCTCGAGTCGCTGATGGCTCGCTTGAACACAGTCCCTGGTCGAGTGCAGGAGTGGAAAAAGTCCTCGGCTCGGTGCGGTGCAGATGTTGCTCTGTGTCTGGCCCGAGTCCACTACAAAGATGCACGAGAAGACAAGCTGGCGGCCCTCCGGGTGGCCAACACCAAGAAACACGACTTCCGGTCCTTTATGGAAACTTTCATTGCTGCTGCCACTCGGATCGCAGATGGAATTGATCTTGATGAGTTTGTCGCACCTTCCAGCCCTCCACAGGAGGGGTAAAAAACTTCTTTTAAGCTCGACGCTTTAAATTTGCCTCGGTATGCCGAGTGGAGTTGTAACCGATAAACCTTAATAAGCTTAGCGCCTGAGCACTTTCGGTTCCTTTAGGTATCGTTCCGAACTTGAATTCGATGTTTGAGTATGATTGCTTTTGGCTTGAAATGTCTTTTGTAGGTTCAAAGCAAGACGCTCACTGCAGTCGACTTATTCCATAATCCACTTAGGCGAGCACTGGGCTGCAGCTAAGCCCCCGAGTGAGAGGTTTGCTCTTCACTCGGTAGGATTTTTATATCTTAGGCGAGCACTGGGCTGCAGCTAAGCCCCCGAGTGAGAGGTTTGCTCTCCACTCGGTAGGATTTTTATATCTTAGGCGAGCACTGGGCTGCAGCTAAGCCCCCGAGTGAGAGGTTTGCTCTTCACTCGGTAGGATTTTTATATCTTAGGCGAGCACTAGGCTGCAGCTAAGCCCCCGAGTGAGAGGTTTGCTCTTCACTCGGTAGGATTTTTATATCTTAGGCGAGCACTTGGACTGCAGCTAAGCCCCCGAGTGAGAGGTTTGCTCTTCACTCGGTAGGATTTTTATATCTTAGGCGAGCACCTGGACTGCAGCTAAGCCTCCGAGTGGAAGTCTGGCTTACCACTCGGTAGGATTTT
>NC_041392.1:108662270-108795067 GCF_002162155.2 Triticum dicoccoides | reverse complement strand
GGTAGGATTTTGATAACTTAGGCGAGTACTCGGACTGCAGCTAAGCCTCCGAGTGGAAGTCTGGCTTACCACTCGGTAGGATTTTTATAACTTAGGCGAGCACTGGGCTGCAGCTAAGCCCCCGAGTGAGAGGTTTGCTCTTCACTCGGTAGGATTTTTATATCTTAGGCGAGCACTTGGACTGCAGCTAAGCCTCCTAGTGGAAGTCTGGCTTACCACTTGGTAGGATTTTTATAACTTAGGCGAGCACTGGGCTGCAGCTAAGTCCCCGAGTGAGAGGTTTGCTCTTCACTCGGTAGGATTTTTATATCTTAGGCGAAACAGATTCGCAGCTAAGCCTCCGAGTGGGAGTCTGGCTCACCACTCGGTAAGGATTTTTACAAACTTAGGCGAAACGGATTCGCGGCTAAGTCACCCACTGAGGGGAAAATTTTATTGGACAAAAATAAAAAGTGACAAAAATTATGGAGGAACTATGACACTATTATTTTGAAATCCATGAACTACAGGAGTACTTTATTGCAACTCATCCGAGTGATAAACTTAAGTGTAAAATGGGCGGAGTAGTTCCGCGTTCCAAGCTCGGGGCTCGTCGATATTATGTTCGACGTTGTAAAGACGGTACGCCCCGTTGTGGAGAACTTTGGTGACGATGAAGGGTCCTTCCCAAGAAGGAGCAAGCTTGTGTGGTTTCTTCTGATCCACTCGGAGGACTAAATCTCCTTCTTGGAAGGCTCGACCCGTCACATTTCTGGCGTGGAAACGACGCAAATCTTGTTGGTAGATGGTCGATCGGATCAGAGCCATCTCCCTTTCTTCCTCTAAAAGGTCGACTGCGTCCTGCCGCGCTTGTTCAGCTTCTGCTTCGTTGTAGATCTCAACTCGAGGAGCATTGTGGAGAAGATCACTCGGCAAGACTGCTTCAGCTCCGTAGACCAAGAAGAATGGAGTTCTTCCGGTCGACCGATTAGGTGTGGTCCGCAGTCCCCAAAGCACTGAGGGAAGTTCGTCGACCCAAGCTCCAGCTGCATGCTTGAGATCATGCATCAGTTGGGGTTTCAATCCCTTGAGAATCAAGCCATTGGCTCGCTCTGCTTGTCCATTCGTCTGCGGATGGGCGACCGAAGCGTAGTCGACTCATGTGCCTTGAGAGTTGCAGAAATCCCTGAATTCTTCCGAGTCAAAGTTCGACCCATTATCCGTAATGATGCTGTGCAGGACTCCATATCTGAATATCAGTTCCCTGATGAAGCTAACAGCAGCACCGGCGTCAAGGTTCTTGATTGGTTTAGCCTCAATCCACTTGGTGAACTTGTCGACTGCCACCAGTACATGCGTGAAGCCACTTCGCCCTATTCTCAAAGGACCGACCATGTCCAACCCCCATACTGCGAAAGGCCAGACGAGTGGAATGGTCTTCAGAGCTGATGCAGGCTTGTGCGACATATTCGAGTAGAACTGACATCCCTCGCACTTATCCACTATTTCCTTTGCCATCTCATTCGCCTTTGGCCAGTAAAATCCGGCTCGGTATGCTTTGGCCACGATGGTCCGAGAGGACGCATGATGACCACAGGTTCCCGAGTGGATATCATTAAGGATGATTCGACCTTCTTCTGGTGTTATGCACTTCTGACCAACTCCAGTCGCACTTTCTCTATACAGCTGTCCTTTGATTACGGTAAAGGCTTTAGATCGACGGACGATCTGTCGAGCCTCTTCCTCATCCTCCGGGAGCTCTTTTCTCAGGATATACGCGATATACGGAACTGTCCAGTCGGGAATGACCACCAAGACCTCCATGACCAAGTCGACTACTGCTGGGACCTCAACCTCAGTCGGATCTGTGGCACTCTTGGGCTGTGGAGCTTCTTCGGTGAAAGGGTCTTCTTTGACTGACGGAGTGTGTATATGCTCCAAGAAGACACCACTCGGAATGGCCCCTCTCTTTGAACCTATCTTTGCTAGATCATCAGCAGCTTGATTTTTCAGTCGGGGTATATGATGGAGCTCCAACCCCTCGAACTTCTTTTCCAGCTTCCTCACTGCACTGCAGTATCCAGTCATGGCTGGGCTTCTCACGTCCCACTCCTTCATCACTTGGTTGACCACTAAATCTGAATCGCCATAGACCATCAGGCGACGGATGCCGAGTGAAATGGCCATGCGCAATCCGTATAAGAGGGCCTCATACTCTGCCTCATTGTTGGAGGAATCAAAGTGAATCTGGAGCACATATCTGAGCTTATCTCCTCTTGGGGAAACCAGGACAACCCCAGCACCGGAACCATTCAACATCTTAGAGCCATCAAAAAACATGGTCCAATGCTCCGAGTGAACCTCAGTCGGCTGCTGCTGTTTAATCCACTCGGCGAGGAAATTTGCTATTGCCTGGGACTTAATGGCTTTCTTTGCCTCAAACCTGATATCAAGGGGAAGAAGTTCAATCGCCCATTTCGCCACTCGACCAGTTGCATCTCTGTTGTGCAAAATCTCTGATAGTGGAGCGTCGCTGACGACTATGATGGAATGATCAGAGAAATAATGAGCAACCTTCTTTGTGGTCATGTATATTCCATACACAAGCTTCTGATAATGAGGATATCTCTGCTTGGATGGAGTCAAGACTTCAGACAAATAATACACTGGGCGCTGAACTTTGAAAGCTTTTCCTTCCTCTTCCCGCTCGACCGTAAGCACTGTACTGACGACTTGTCCTGTGGCTGCGATATAAAGCAACAGAGGCTCTTTGCTGATTGGAGCAGCAAGCACCGGCTGGGTGGAGAGCAGAGCTTTTAGCTCGGCAAACGCTGCATCAGCTTCTGGAGTCCACTCGAACTTGTCTGCCTTCTTCATCAGTCGGTAAAGAGGCAATGCCTTTTCACCGAGTCGTGAGATGAATCGACTTAATGCGGCCAAGCATCCAGTAAGCTTCTGAACATCGTGCACTCGCATAGGGCGTTTCATTCGGAGAATAGTGCCGATCTTTTCTGGATTAGCGTCGATCCCTCGCTCGGAAACGAGAAAACCGAGTAACTTGCCACCAGGAACTCCGAATGTGCACTTTGATGGATTGAGCTTGATATCATACCTTCTAAGGTTGGCAAATGTTTCGGCGAGGTCGGCGAGCAGGTCGGAACCTTTTCGTGACTTGACGACGATATCATCCATATACGCTTCCACATTCCGACTGATTTGAGTGAGTAGACACTTCTGAATCATTCGCATAAATGTGGCTCCGGCATTCTTGAGGCCGAATGGCATGGTGATATAGCAGAAGCACCCGAATGGAGTGATGAAAGCTGTTTTTACCTCGTCGGGTCCGTACAGACGGATCTGGTGGTACCCGGAGTAGGCGTCTAGAAAAGACAATCTCTCGCATCCCGCGGTCGAGTCAACAATTTGATCTATGTGAGGGAGAGGAAAATGATCTTTCGGGCAGGCCCGGTTGATGTGCTTGAAATCAATGCACATTCGGAGCGATTTTTCCTTCTTAGGAACCATGACGACATTAGCGAGCCACTCGGAGTGGTATATCTCTCGGATAAATCCTGCCGCCAACAGTCGAGCCACTTCCTCACCAATGGCTTTTCTCTTCTGGACGGCGGACCGCCGAAGATGCTCTTTGACTGGTTTTGCTGATGAGTCAATTCTTAGGCGATGCTCAGCCAGTCCCCTGGGAACACCTGGCATGTCAGCGGGCTTCCATGCAAAAATGTCCCAGTTCTCACGGAGGAACTGGATGAGCGCTTCTTCCTATTTCGGGTCGAGTGTTGTGGAGATGTGGGTCGGAGCTGCATCGGGGTCGGTCGGGTGAATGTGAACAGGCTTCGTCTCACCGGACGATTGAAATGCAGATTCTGTGGCGGGTTTCTTGGATTGCAGCAAATCACTCGGATCTGCGTTTTGCTTGTATTCTTCAAACTCGACCGCTGTCACCTGGGAATCAACAATCTTTGAGCCCTTCTGAAGGCACTCTTCTGCCTTTTTCCGATCACCGGTGACAGTGATCACTCCTTTGGGGCCGGGCATCTTCAATTTGAGGTACACGTAACATGGTCGAGCCATGAACCGTGCATAAGCTGGTCTCCCCAAAATGGCGTGATATGCACTCTGAAAATCCACAACCTCAAACGTCAACTTCTCTTTGCGAAAATGTTTCGAATCACCAAACACCACGTCCAGAGCTATTTGGCCGAGTGACTCGGCTTTCTTCC
Organism: Triticum dicoccoides; assembly: GCF_002162155.2. Taxonomy (NCBI): domain Eukaryota; kingdom Viridiplantae; phylum Streptophyta; class Magnoliopsida; order Poales; family Poaceae; genus Triticum; species Triticum dicoccoides. Next base: position 108,790,850 of record NC_041392.1, on the reverse strand, counting down.
CTGGTATAACTCCATGAAAGCTCATGTTACTGGCGCTCAGTCGGGACATCGGAATGCCCATTCCTTTCAGTGTGTCTGCATACAGCAAATTCAGCCCGCTACCACCGTCCATCAGCACTTTTGTCAGTCGAGTGCCTTCGACAACTGGATCGACCACCAAAGCTTGCCTCCCAGGGGTGGCAATATGAGTCGGGTGATCAGATTGGTCGAATGTGATGGGTGTTTGGGACCATTTCAGATAATTTGCTTTTGCTGGGGTAACCATGTTCACCTCGCGGTTAATGACTTTCAATCGACTCTTGCTTTCCACATCTGCAAAGATCATCAGAGTGGAGTTGACATGCGGATATCCTTCCTCACTGTCCTCCTTGTCTTCGGCCTTGTCCGACTCCTTTTCCTTGTCTTTAGACTGCTTTCTTTGAAACTGCTGGATCAGGAGTCGACATTGGCGAGTGGTATGCTTCGGGTAAATGATATTCCCCTCTTCGTCTTTCTTCGTGTGGATGTGACACGGCATATCCATCACGTCATTCCCTTCTTTATCCTTTACCTTCTTAGGGTTCCAAGATCCTTTTGGTTTCCCCTTAAACTTTGCATGAGCCACGGCCAGAGCCTCTCCAGGAGCTGCCGGTTCAGCCTTCCGCTTCTGTTTCCGACTGGTGTTTCCCTTCTCCGACTGGCTCGGCTTGTGCTTGCCGCTTCGGAGTCGGTCTTCTTCTTCACCGTTGGCGTACTTGGTAGCAATTTCCATCATCCGACTCAAGGTCATGTCACCGGTTCGACCAAATTTCAAACTCAATTCTCTGTTCTTGACACCATCCTTGAAGGCGCAGACTGCCTGATGATCAGACACATTCTCCACAGTATGGTGCAAAGTGATCCATCTCTGAATATACTCCCTGAGAGTCTCATTGGTCTTCTGCACGCAGACTTGCAGCTCCGTCAATCCAGCCGGTCGCTTACAAGTTCCTTCAAACGTTCTGACGAACACTCGGGACAGATCTTCCCAAGTGTAAATGCTGCTAGGAGGTAACTGATTCAACCACGCTCTGGCAGAACCTTCCAACATGAGGGGCAAATGCTTCATGGCCACCTCGTCATTCCCACCACCAATCTAAACTGCCACTCGGTAGTCCTCAAGCCAAGTTTCAGGCTTAGACTCACCGGTGAACTTGCTGACTCCTGTTGCCAACCTGAAATTGGGAGGAATCACTGCGGCTCTGATAGCTCTGCTGAAACATTCCGGACCAGAAACGTGCACTCGACTGCTCGTAGGCGCATCTCTGTCGAGTCCACCCCGATGGGCTCTGTTCCGGTCGACCAAGCCTTGCACGATAATGGATCGCGCGTCGAAGCCTGGTTCTCTGGGGTCGACTGGAACTCTTCGCCCCGCACTGAGCTGACGTCTGTCATCCTGTTGCCAAGGAGCGTAAGACCCACCCCTCGGAGGGGAATTGGGCACTCGACGCCTATCATCTCGGTCGTGTCGGTCTTCATATTGGTCTCGCCGATTCTCGCGCCCTTCACGCTGCGGAGGCGATCTGGGACTATGAGCCGACTGAACCGTATTCGCAGCGATGGATCGACTGTGAATTCTGTTGCGCGACTGCGACACAGCCGAATTCTGATCTCCTGCTGCCCGGAGCAGATCCCTGATCTGCATCAAGCCTCTGCCAGCTTCTGACTAAGAGGGCTGGATGGACTCTGCAATACGGGTCGCAGCTGCTAAATTCTGGATTGGGGTTCGATATACCTGAGTCGGCGGGAAGAGTTGACGTCGACTGGTGTCGGGAACTCGTTGCCGCGCGCGCTCGTCGAGTGCTCGCTGAAGATTCTCCAGGCGAGCGCGTTCGGCCAAATTGGCCAAACGTGCCTCCTCCAAGGCGCGAGCCTCGGGGGTTTCTCCTGCGATGGGAGTATGCAGGGCGTCCATGTTCCTGCGGCGAAGTTCCTCTCTTTGCAGAGAGTCGACTGGCTCGGGCTGGTACTCTTCGTGGTCTCGTGCGGGGTCGCCTCCATCGCCTGCCCCACCATCACGGGCGAAGCCAGGGGGGCTGCGAGGCCCGTCGACCATCAGGATTTCTGCCGCTAGATCACTGCTATCACATTCGGATGCAGTCTCTACGGAGCCAGTCGACAGATCGAACAGGCCGTAGAGAGATTCGTCGGGCTCGATTGCCGCAACTTGGGTGGTGGCCGTCTGGCGAGCCACCGCGTGTCTCACCCACCGCTGAAGCCTCGACCGACCCGAGCGCTTGCGCTGGCGGGAGACCGGGAGGGCGGTCGATAGGGGAGTCGACCGATATGGGGTCGACGGCTGCCGCAGCAGAACGCCGCGGACACATGCGCGAAAATGCATCGCACCGCAGACGGGGAGCGCATCGACGTCGAGTGGAGCCTCCTGGAGCCAGGCGGAGTCGTCGGCGACGAAGGTGAGAGCACCGAGACGAATCTCTCGACCCTCGACCAAAACTCCAGCAGCTACCATGATGAAAGTACTCGGAAGAACTGCAACTTCTCCACAAAATCGCTAAAACACCTGCCCCACGGTGGGCGCCAACTATCGTGGATCTAAGTCTGACAGTAGAGTGGGGGGTAGGTATGGAGAGGCAAGGTCCTAGCTATGGAGAGGTTGTAAACACAAGAGATGTACGAGTTCAGGCCCTTCTCGGAGGAAGTAAAAGCCCTACGTCTCGGAGCCCGGAGGCGGTCGAGTGGATTATGTGTATATGGATTACAAGGTGCCGAACCCTTCTGCCTGTGGAGGGGGGTGGCTTATATAGAGTGCGCCAGGACCCCAGCCAGCCCACGTAATGAAGGGTTTAAGGTACATTAAGTCCGGGGCGTTACTGGTAACACCCCACATAAAGTGTCTTTACTATCATAAAGTCTACTTAATTACAGAGCGTTGCAGTGCAGAGTGCCTCTTGACCTTCTGGTGGTCGAGTGAGTCTTCGTGGTCGAGTCCTTCAAGTCAGTCGAGTGAGTCCCTCGTAGGTCGACTGGAAGGTGATTTCTTCTAAGGGTGTCCTTGGGCAGGGTACTTAGATCAGGTCTGTGGCCCTACCCTACGTACATGACTCCATCACTGGTTCTTGGGCAAGTACAACCGTGGTTCTATCTGCATCAACAGGTAGCACGATCTTTTCTGAAGACCGTGTTTTTACTCCCACAGATACTGCCATCACTCCCTCCAATTGAAATGGCTGATAAACAAGAAAAGTAATTGAATGTACAGACATTGTAAGATAGACAGGTGCAATGGATAGTAGGGAAGAAAACAGGGCATGAAATAATTCACATTTATGTTGTCTAAGCAAACAGAATAGCAGGACATAATTTCACATATATGATGGCTAATTAAACAGGATAGCATGACACAATTTCACATGTATGATGGCTAACTAAACATGATAGAATGACATACTTCAAAATATGATGACTATGTAAATAGGATGACATGATATAACTATACAATGTGTCTATTAAAGTGGTTGGCATGCCATAAATCACAAACATGCCATTGATGGAAACATGATGGCATGATATAATTCACGGATAGAATGACATAATTTAAATATGATGACTATGTAAACAGGATGAGATGATATAACTATATTATGTCTTTAGAAAATGGGTTGGCATGCCATAATTCAGATACATGCTGTCTATGTAAACATCATGGCATGACATAATTCAAATATATGATTTATATACTAAGGAAGTGAGCAGAGGGCAATCACATATATGATGTGTCAACTAAGGAGATGGCATTCAATATTGTGTATATGATGTAAAAACTAAGCATTGCAATACAACATATGAATTATATGAGTAATATAACCCTACCAAGTTTGAGCATACACCTCAGGGGGATAATAGGACTGGTCATCTGCCTCTGAATCCTCCTCTAAAGAGCTATCTGTAACCAGCAAGATATCTGCTTCAGCAGGTAGCATCGTCTGCTCTGAAGACCTTGTTTTCACTCCAGATTTCTCCATCACCAATTCAAATGGCTGATGCACAGGAAGAGCAGTTGAATATACAAACATTGTCGACAAAAGCAATGAGAAATACAAAAAAGGATGGCATGATATAATTCACATATATGACGCTTGCCTAAACATCATGGCATTGCATAATTCACATACATAATGCCTTGCAACAAGATAAAATTGCATAATTCACATATATAATGTCTTGCAACAAGATGGCATTGCATAATTCACATATATGGTAATTAGACACTAAACAGGTGGCATTCACACAAAGCATGTCTAAACTAAGCAAATGACATAGCAATGCAAGATACCATACGCATGATATGAGCAACATAACCCTGCCAAGTTAGGGCATGCACTTCGGGGGGGGGGGATATGACTGGTCATCTGTCTCTGAATCCTCCTCTGAGGAGCTATCGGTAACCAGCAAGACATGCGCTTCGTCAGATAGCATTGTCTGCTCTGAAGACCTTGTTTCCACTCCAGATTTTTCCATGACCGTGCCAAATGGCTGATGCGCAGGAAGAGTAATTGAATGTACTAAAATTGTTGACAAATTTAACACGTAATAAAAAAATGATGGCATGATATAATTCACATATAAGATGACTGGCTAACCAGGGTGGCATTGCAAAATTCACATATATGATGCCTGGCTAGACAAGATGGCATTGCATGACTCACATATACGACAAAGAAACTAAACAGATGGCATTGACACAAAGCATGTCTAAACTAAGCATATGACATCTTGAATGTATACAGTAAGCAATGCAAGGCACCATATGCATGATATTACCAACATCAGCATGCCAAGTTAGAGTGAAGACCTCATGGGGTAAATAGGAGTGGTCTTCTCCTTCTGAATCCCCCTCATAACAGTTATCTTCCTCTTGATTATGATCCGAAATGGGTGGACAGGGGGCTGCCTTTGCGCCCACTATGGAACGACGTCTGCATGAAATTTTATTGCCACGCAAGGCTCGTATCTTTTGCTCTACATGATCAGTTCCATTGTGTATAATAACTGGCATGCATAGGAATAAAACATAGTGAGATTATGTAAGGAGTGCATGCACAAATCCAGAGTGATGGTAGTAAACTGTGGATAGACCCAAAACCAATGATAGCAGGCAAATAATAGCTTTAGTTAAAAAATACAGATAATGGCTCCTGTAATGCTTGTTTGCACCCAACATGAAACTCACAGTAGACACCGGAGATTAACCAGATAGTAGACAGATAGTACTGATTGCTGCCCCAATATGTACCCCACAACCATTTAAAAACTCAAATTTCAGCATTCGTTTGGACCTGACTCGGAGTCTAATAGGTGAAAACGACGATAATGTAGCATGTCATCATATTAAGCGACGCATAATGTAAGCAGACACGGAAGAGTGCGACCTCTCTTGCGGACCCGTGTAGTCCTCAAGGTTATCTGCTCAGTTGATGATGGTAATGCAGTTGCCGTGGCTGCCGACAGCGGGGAAGAAGATCTGAGGCGGCGAAAGACAGTCTGGAGAGCGGATCCCTGCTGTGGTGAACCCTTCCGTCGTTGGAGCAATTGAGCTGGGGTGGAACACAGCACCGCAGGAGCAGGACAAACCACACAAGGTTTTCTTTGACACATATCTGTAACAGAAGTAATTGAGTAAGGGCTTGTTTGAATTTGAGGATTCTAACAATGCAAGGATAGGAAATAGACAGGAATAGGATAGGAATTCACGTGCAAAACAGAGAATTTAAAAACACAGGATTTCTGCCAATCTGGGTGTTTGATTCACAACAATTGGAAGATCACAGGATGCAAAAAAGCATGGTGAGATTAAGTCAAACCACAAGAAAATGTACGGTTATAATGCTATTATGCTACTATCTCTTAGTCTTGTGCTTGATGAATAGGAATATGAAAAGGAGGAGAAGTGGAAATTAGAATTCCTATGGTTTTTCGTTCAAGGAGACACTAAAGGAACAAATCCTACAGTTTTCCTTTGCTCCATTCCTTTGCACCAAATTCATGAAAAGTAGTACCATAGGAAACATTCCAATTCCGATGTTTTTCATTCACTTTTCCTTTCAAGCACTGGCGATTCTAGTAGGCAGGCTTGAGCAAGGAAAATCCTACACCAAAAAAATGTTTTTGTGCTACTTCTATTACTTTAGACCCAGGCCACTGCCATACTAGCTCAACTCCTAGGCCCATCGACAAATGCACAGCTCAAATGCGCAGAGATAAATAATGATGGCGTTCAAGAGAGTCCATCACGGATAGCTAAGTTGCCTGGTACCTCACTGCTTGTCATATAGTAGGATAAAATAATCGTATTTCCTGTTACTACGAGTGCTCAGTGGATAATATATATAACATGTAGAGTAAAAAGAGATGCAACAAGTGTACAACCTCTTTGGCAAAGCCATGTCGATCTCAGCGTGATTGGGTTGGCCGGTGGGGATGCTCCGGCTGACTTGGCTGTCGGAGGAGGGGAAGAAGATCTTAGGCGTCTGGAGATGGAGCCCGAGGTACTGCTTCGCTGTGATGGAGGGTTTCGTCGTTGGAGCAGCTCCGGTCAGTTGTACGACGCCGAGGCTGAAGCAGGACAAGAGAGACAACGAACAACGTTAACCTGAGTGGAATTCTAATAGCATCTCCAATACATGACATAAAATACATAAACACAAAGTGCTAGATGTAAAATACATCAGCCGCTCATCTCTGAACTTAACTGTCGAAACTGAATTTAACTGTCGAAACTGAACTTAACTGTCGAAACTGAACTTAACTGTCGAAACTGAATTTTGCTGTCGAAACTGAATTTTGCTGTCGAAACTGAATTTTGCTATCGAAACTGAACGCACTAGCAAGGTGAGGCTACACATCGGTCGACTGACTTTTTTATCTCTGGTCAGTCCATTTTGCAGCCGTTGGATACGAAATGAAGGGCCTGCGGTTCATCTTCAACCTCCACCCCCTGAGCCGGCCAAACAGCAGCCCCCCGCCGCCCGCGGCCGGCGGTGTGCTGCCCCACCCACCCTAAAAACACTCCCCACCGCCGGTCCACCGCCGCCCCGGCCATCCCTCTAGGCCCCCCGTGCCGAGCCTTTTCTCCGGCGATCCCCACGCCACCGCCCCGCCAATGTCGGCGACCACCGCCCCCATCCTGAACCCTAAGATAGATAGTGGGTACCTCTCCGGTGAGCCCCCCTCTCCGCTGCGGCTGGTTCTTCCTTCACCCCGGTGGCACCGGAGTGAAGTGTAGCTAAATCGGAGCAGCATCGCAAGAAAGAGCAAGAGCGAGAGCAGCAGCGCGAGCAAGAGCAATAGCAAGAGCAGACCAGGCAGGGGACCAAGAGCAAGAGCAGAGCAGCAGCGCGAGCGAGAGCTAAAGCAGTAGCAGGTCCTACTGATGTGGACGTCACTGCCGAGGGAGCGACGCCGTGGAGGAAGTGGCCGGCGATGCCGCTGTGGATGGAGCCACGCCGTGTCAGCTCGGGACCGAGCGCCGGCAGCACCGTGAGATCGAATCAAGAATAAAATGCGGCGATTAGTGTACAACCTCTTTGGTGGCGCCGATTAGGCCGCAACTTCATCCGAGGAAACGGTGATGATGATGCTCTTCTGGTGGTGCAGGTGAAGACGGCGGTGTGGGAATTGTGGTGGCGCGAAAGACGAGGGGAACGTCGGGGTAGCTCCTTGGAGGTGGAGGACGGGGTGGCAGAACCGGCGGGACGATGAGATCGACGATGGATCCTCATCCGGTACGATGGATGAGGGACGTTGAGGTGTTGCTATGGACGACGTCGTCGGGGAAGAGGCTCCGACTGGGTGGCGGACGGAGCAGGGTGTGGGGTTTTGTTGCGGGTTTTCGCGGCCTCGGTGTACGAATGGGTGGGTGGATGGGATGGTAGTGGGGAACCATGGCTTAGAGACGCGCTTGTCCAAAATGTGGGGTAAGCTATGAAAGTACCCCCACCGATTTGAGGCGGTTCTTTCGGTTCAGGGGTACCACGGGCATTTCGCGTGTCGGGATTTCATAGGAGGTGGGAGTTTTCGCGCGCGTTTTAATTTCGGAATAGCAAGGCACGGGTTGAGATGGAGGGAGTTGTCGGAGCATAATGAGACAAAGATATATCTTAAATATTTCGGGCTAACAAGGCGCTGGTTGAAGAGGCGGGAGTTTCCTAGCACGATAGACCGAGACGCTAGCTTGAATTTTTGGCATAACAAGGCGCGGCTTGAAATTTCAGAAGAACAAGCGTAACGTTTACCCAAAAAAAGAAAATTTGCACCTCAACACGCACAACACACACACACAAACACCATTTGGACTAGAGTAAGGTACACGTGCATTGCATGCATGAGATTTGGCAACCAAATTATGAATAAATACCACATTATAGCATGCAAGATTTGAGTCATATATGCATGATGTAGATGTTCGTTTAATTCTTATAGTTCATTTCATTCAAAATCATCTAGTTTTTATAAGAAAGCTAATCTATTTTAAGATTCATGGAATTGTGCATCGTAAGACATAAAGTAAAAAACAAATAATGGCAAATCATGTAGAAAAACATTTGGGCAATTCTGATACGGAAGATTCTAGAACAAATAAGAAGTGCTTGTGTTTTGATGTTTGTGCATTATGCTTAAGTTCAACCATGGAGTCTTCTAGATTATACATGTGGCGAAATCTGGTGGAATCTAGATGATATCCAACGGCCAGTAGTGCTCAAATTTGCCATCTTTGGACCATCGGATTCGCCTCATCCAACGACCATCTTTCAAAGTTAAAGTTACCCACACACAATATAAAAAATATAATATATATAGGGGTATAGATATAGATATGTGATTCAAAAGCCGCCCATCATCTCCAATTAGAATAGTGTGTCCATGCACGGATGCGACGTGCCCAAATGATGTCTGCCATTGGTATCTCAAATTCAAATCAGTATGACCTTGTTCAATGTGTATACATTACAACATGCTCGTTTCCAAACCACCCCGTGCAGATCTCGGTTATATTCATGCATGCATGGGTTTCAAACATCAGGATCTCTTATTCAAATATTTGAATTCAACTTTACATTGATTGTGACCTCACCTATTCAACTATTCTTTTACACCCCACACAGTAGTCTTCTCTTTATAATTGTACCACTAACCTTCTCTCGTGCATGCATGCACACACACTACCAGTCGGCATTATCCATCGCACGCATGCAATCTTTTTCTTCAGGTCGGTCTCCCATGAAGGCACACACCAACACACATCCCCCTCTCCATCATATCGGGCATTCTTTATCTCTCACGCGTGCATGCGCAACGATCGATGTTCCTCTATGTATGTGTGTATATAGCTAGGTCTTTCATAGTTTTCCACACAATCCGATCAATCGATATATCTAGTGAGGTCTCACCCTATTTCCCACGTCCACATCGATCAATCTATACCTCTCTATATAGGATTAACATATATAGCTAATACACCCACATTAATTATCTATCCAACGTCCCCCTCTCATCATCCATGCCTTCCGCTTCATCTCTCAGACGCGTGCACAATGGCGAAGACAAGGGGCAGTAAGGGCCCTGCCCCCCTCCCCCCTAACATCACTATATATCAAGGCTAATATGAATGTGATCATTAGACAATTGCTGCTAAAAATGGGTTAAGTTCATGAATTGACCCTCCTTGTAAAGGATTAGCAATGCTTGGCCCCCTAGCTCATTTATTTTTCATGGCTCCGCCACTGCGCGCATCAGCGCACGTGTTCGCCCTCTCTCTCTAAATATCGATCTCGCACTTGTGCATTCCTTCATAGTCTCCCTCCACTCGGCCCCTCGCACCATCTTCTAGCCCCCACCGGATTTTTCCGCATGTACAATCTAGCAGACTCCATGGTTGAACTTAAGCATAATGCACAAACCTCAAAACAACAGTGGTTCTCTTTTGTTCTCGAATCTTCCGTATCATAACTGCCCAAACTTTTTTCTAGTTGAATTGCCATTGTTTGTTTTTACTTTATGCTTTAAAACACACAATTCCATGAATCATATATAGATTAAGGGCTTCTTTGATTCAAAGGATTCTCAAAGAAATTTTGGAGGATTCTGATCATTAGGAGTTTTTCCTATCTTGGTTGTTTGATTCGTAGGATTGTAAACCATAGGAATTTTTCCATATGATTCATTTGCACTAGATTTCATAGGAAACATCCCATTCACTCAAACCTCTTTGAAAGAATTTTGCATTTTTTCTATGCACAATCAAACACTCGTACAATCCTGTAGGATTCAAGACGACATTCCATTATAATCCCATGTTTTTCCTATTCCCGCGTTCTTAGCTTTTTTATAAAAACTAATTGATTTTGAATGAGATGAACTATAAGAATTAAATGAAGGGCTACATCAAGCATATATGACTCAGAGCTTACATGCTATAGTGTGGTATTTATTCATAATTTGGTTGCAAAATCTGATGCATGCAATGCACGTGTACCTTACTATTACTTCGAGTTTGTGCAAAACACGTAAATTAGAATACCAATGACATGCTACACAGTGTCTCTCTTACAGTTCATGAAGCTATGTGGCACATGTGGAGGCGTTGTCGCGACCTCCTTGCGTGGATTGATCACAGTGACGTCCTGCTGGTTCCAGAAGAATGTACTCGTCCTCCCTGAGCCATACTTGCGGTACATGCACGAAGCGAAGATGTGCATGCACGCCACGCATGCACTCATTCCCTCGCGCGCACATGCGGGTACATGGGCGGACGCAATTTTGTACCAAGATCCACCCCATGTGATAATTTGACGCGTGTAAAGTCGTTCACTTCATTGATGGTAAATTAATACATCACATGCAAATTGAGTGGATGTGAGGGCGGAAGAAAGACATTATTACTCCACTGCGCGCATGCGAGTAGTTAAATCGTGGGTTGCTAGTAGTACTTCCATTGGTCTCCTTCGTAGTTTGTGCCAATTTTTGACAGTAACATAATATTTATGCATTTGAGCAATGTAGTACTTGAAATTTATGTTCCACTAAACTCACCGGGAGCCGTTTCGGGCCTCGAAACCAAAACCATCAATTAATCTTTACCTTGTTCCCATCACATTCGAAAGCCTGCTCACACCTACTAGTATGTACCAAACCTGAACGTGTTCCCACTATGCAGGTATTAGTACTAGTGCTAGTACTTAGGTTATAAAAAGGGGAACTACCTATCCGAAAATCACTCTACCTTTCCTCCTCATAAGTGATTCTTCTTCGTCCATCGTTGCCATGGCCGGTGAGCAGAGCTCTAGGTCGAGAACTACTCGTAACAAGGGAGCGGCAACCAAGGCTGCGGAAAAAAAGAGAGGGCTCGCCACCACGCAGAGACCTCGAAAGATCTCTCATGGGCAGTCGATGGCTCCCAGGAGCGCCGTAGCCGCGGAGGCGAACATGCCGAGCCGGTGGAGCTGGAGTCGTTATCCCTCGATGGCATGCCCGATCAGCTCAATAAGCAGAAGGAGTTCATGCAAGGCTTGATGGAGTTGCTGAAGGAGAGCCTCGACAACATGCCTGCTGAGCTCAATCAGTAGGGGGAGTTGACCACCGGCTTGGTGATGCTGCTGAAGAAGAGCATTGCCTCGGAGAAGAAGGCGACTGGCGAAATCCTGCGACTTTGGGAGGACAATGCGAAGCTCTACCACGAGATCGACCTATTGAAGGAGAAGAACGCCGGCTGGAAGAAGCTACATGAGAATAGTAGTTCCTCGATGAAGATGCTGCAGGCCCTCGCCATGGAATAGAAGGAAGAGTTGGCGAAGCTCCGCATCGAGCATCCGGCTGCTGTCAAGGTACGTAATATGGCCGTGGAACAGATGATGAAGGCTCGCGTCGAGAAATGCCGCGTCATGGACACAATGATGAAGATGGCGGAAGAGACGCGCAAGGAGATGGAGGTCGTGGAGGCGATGAAGAAGCAGTTACGACTCTGTGGCGAATTAGATCATTTGGAGTGATAATCTTCCTTCTTCTTTTGCTCATGTGTTTCATCTTTTGCTTCGGGTGTTTCACCGCACGTGTCACGTTCTCTGCGAGGCATGAATAGAACAATGCTTTTTGAGGGAATGAATAGAACAAAGCTAACAATGAGATGACTAGCAAATTAGATCATTTTTATTGCCATATGGCACTGGGCTGCCGTGTTTCGTGCTCCTCCGTCGCAGTACTACTCCAGTGGAAAACTTGAGTATACCGCATGGTTCTTTGCTCCTCCTCGATCAGGTCATCGGCGCATTTATACGAGCAGTCAAATCACAAGGCCCCGCTGTCGGTGTCAAAACCGGCGGATCTCGGGTAGGGGGTCCCGAACTATGCGTCTAGGCCGGATGGTAACAGGAGGCAAGGGACACGAAGTTTTACCCAGGTTCGGGCCCTCTTGACGGAGGTAAAACCCTACATCCTGCTTGATTGATATTGATGATATGGGCAAGGTTGTCAGAATCGCGATTCTGTTATATGATTCTACGACTTTACGATCGAAACTAACCCCTATGATTCTATGATTTTAGTTCATAGAATCTACGTTTCTACGATCCTGATAGTGAAGATTCTACGATTTGCGATCTTACCATCAGAGCTCCGATCCGATTCAAAATCGCGATTCTGACACCCATATCTGTTACAAGAGTAGATCTACCACGAGATCAAAGAGGCTAAACCCTAGAAGCTAGCCTACGGTATGATTGTATGTTGTGATTGTTGTCCTACGGACTAAAACCCTTCGGTTTATATAGACACCGGAGAGGGTTAGGGTTACACAAGGTCGGTTACAAAGGAGGAGATATCCATATACGTATTGCCTTGCTTGCCTTCCACGCCAAGTAGTGTCCCATCCGGACACGACACGAAGTCTTCAATCTTGTATCTTCATAGTCTAACAGTCTGGCCAATGGTGATAGTCCGGCTATCCGGAGACCCCCTAATCCAGGACTCCACAATAGCCCCTGAACCAGGCTTCAATGACGATGAGTCCGGCACGCAGTTGTCTTCGGCATTGCAAGGCGGGTTCCTTCTCCGAATACATCACAGAAGAATTTGAAATACGAGGATAGTGTCTGACCCTGCAAAATAAGTTCCACATTTCACCGTAGAGAGAATAATGTTTTCGCAGATCTAATCCGCTAGCTTGTTTTGGCAACATGACGTTACGTCATGGCCCGGTGATCATTTGAACCGTTTCTTTTAACCAGCCCCGCACATAACGTGAGGTAGTTTTTCGACACGTCTTGTCAAAGCAGAGATCGTGTCCCCTTATTACAGGATTCTCATCAATACGGGCGTGGGTAACCCAACTGCGCCATCAATTGCGGCGCTTGGGGGATAAGCGAGTTTTACCAGGCAAGTGGGGACGCTTAGTTTTGTCCGCCCATATAAAGGGATAAGGATTCACCTTTCTATCCACGCCTTCTTCCTCCTCTGCTCATCTTCTCCCGCACACTCGAGCTCTAGCGCCCAAGCTCTCACTTCCATCTCAACCTTCTCCAACCATGTCCGGAGCGGGAGGCATGTGGATGGTCTCCTCCGTCACGGAGGGAGACGTCAAGAAACTGAGGAGAGCCGGATACCTGCACGACGACATCGCGCACCGGCTCCTAGATGAGGGACAGCTCATCCCCACCCCCGAGCCCCATGAGAGGGTGGTATTCCTCAACCACTTCCTCCGCGGACTAGGATTCCCTCTCCATCCCTTCATCCGGGGCTCATGTTTTATTATGGCCTGGATTTCCATGATCTGGCCCCAAACTTTATCCTCAACATCTCGGCGTTTATCGTCGTGTGCGAGGCCTTCCTCCACATTAATCCCCACTTCGGCTTATGGCTGAAGACCTTCAATGTCAAGGCGAAGGTAGTGAGCGGCCACCAGGCGGAGTGCGGAGGCGCCATGGTGGGCAAGATGCCCAACATCACATGGCTCGAGGGCACCTTCGTGGACACCATAAAGGGGTGGCAATCGGGGTGGTTCTATATCACCGAGCCGCGCGACCCCGCATGGGTAGCGGCCCCCGAGTTCCGATCTGGCATCCCCATGCGGCTCACCTCCTGGAAAGAGAAGGGCCTGTCCTGGGGTAATTCAAAAGAGCTGACCGGACTCCAGTCATGTATTCAGAACATGGTGGATAAGAAGCTCAAGCTTGTCAACATAGTCCAGGTTATGCTCGTTCGCTGGATACTCCCGTGCCAACAACGGGAGTTTACCTTGTGGGAGTTCAATCCGGCGCAGCACCGAACTCTGAACAGGCTCTTCGACACGACTCATGAAGATGCCTGGAGGGTGTTGTTCAAGGGCACCGCGGTCCCTCCCCCATTACTGAGGATCGCGGATTCAGCGCGAAGCGCCACGCCAGTGCGGTAAGTTGTTTTACCTCTTATAGGATATTTGTTTTATATGTATATATAGATTGGCTCTATGCGGGATCTAAACTCCCGTAATTTTGACAGGACTGGCAGAAGATGGCCGTACAGATCGACTGTCTGGCTCCCTTGCCCGAAGGCCCCGCAGACGCTCTTCTGACGAAGATGCTGACTCTGGCCCCTTACAAGGTGCCAGAGAAGACCAAGAAGGCCAAGCGAGCTCGAAAGAGTTCCCGACGCCAGGCGTCGTCGGACTCACCGTCCGATGACTCTGCGGCGCACTCTTCCCTCGAAGATGAGGAAGAGGAAGAATAGGCTCCCCCACCAACTGGGGGAGACAAGAAAAGGAAGGTTGCCCCAATTGGGGAGGCCGAAGGATCCAAGAAGGGAAGGATGCTCCTTCCGGACAGCTCCACCGCCGCCGATGAAAGTGAAGACGAGTGGTTGCCCAGGGGCAAGCCCCAGGGGAGATCGTAAGTGTTCGGATACCAAAGTAACCCATATGATTCCTTTGTCGCATTGCTTTCCCTAACGCCGAACTCAATTGTACAGGCCGCCCCGAGCCAATATTGAGGTATCCTCGGACGGCTCCCTGGGCTCGTCAGACATGGATAGCGATCCAGTCCCGACCGCCACCTCCCCTCATCCGGCCGACGGCGCTGAGGTGCTGTCTTAAGAGGCACCGCCTCGAGGGGGGACAGTCCTGGAGGCGCCTCAAGGCGACCTTCCGGACTCCGGGAGCCGAGGGGACGGGGTCCCCGAGAGCTCCGAGTTCGGCCCTCAGCCGACCATCGCGCCGGACCGTCCAACGTATCCGAGCTCGGGCAGGCGGTCCCCTTTTAAGGAGGTTGAGACGCCTGTGCCGGTGACCTCTGCCCACCCAGAGGCGCCGGACACTATGTTAGAAGCGCTTTGCAGCGCTTCCATCGAGGAGGAGCACCGCACTGTCATGAGTGCGGTGATCCGGAAGGTTCAGTCCTCCAAGAGCGGATTGACTGAAGCCTGTACTAGCCTTCTAACAGGCTTCGAGGTAAGTGTTTTAAAATGTAGTAGAAGTGTTACCGCATAGACACTAGCCCCTGATGCGTTGTTCGATGTTCACAAAGAAAAGCCGAACAGAGGATCAAATAATATCGCAGGAGTCTAATATAAGTATGTCAATATGCAAGTGCAGGCTTCGCTGCTGGCGTCCGCCGCACTAACTGCGGAGGTCGCCGTACTGAAGGAGGCCCTCGAGGGGTCCCAGAAGGAGCTCGGCCTTGCTAAGAGGCAGCTCGAGGAGAACAAGGGTAAGTAATACCCCGTCTGTAGATGAGAAAAAGGACGTGATTGCTAAATGACAGGATCATTATATGTTTGCCAGGGGCCACAACCGAGGTGGCGACCCTGAAGCAAGCACTATCTCGGGCCGAAGAAAAGGCGGCCCAGGAGCGCACCGAGCGAGAGAGGCACGAGGCTCGGGTGGGCGAGGTGCAGCAAGAGCTCCAGGCTCTCGTGACAAAGCATGAGGTGTTGGAGCTTGACTTGAAGATGAGAGAGTCTGAGCTTGCCGCTGCCCGTGAGAGCGCGAAGAGTGCCAAGGCCGAGGCCCAGAAGGCCCTTCCGGAGATCGACGTGATGAAGAAGATAGCGGCGGGTAAGGCTTTCTATATGCAAAGCAAGCATGCAACAGTAAATTACCGATTAATTACCGAATCCGGAGCTCTTCAGGAGCATTCGCAGATTTGCCCCACAGTGTGTCTGATGCCGCACTATTCTACCAGGACGAGGACGGAAGCTCAATAGAGAAGCTGTTCTGGTCTCAGTATGCTGAGGCCGAACATCCGGTGCCAATGAGCGACTAGCTGAAGCAGATGGCCGAGCTACATAAGGCGGCCGATCAGGCCATGAAGGGCTTCATAGTCCGGTTGTGGCCTGGTGACGCCCTTCCGAACAGCTTCTTCGGCCTGGTGAGGCGGCTTGTGGATGTCTGCCCACGGCTGGAGGTCATCAAGCGATCCGTCTGCATTGAAGGTGCACGCCGGGCCTTTGCCCCTGTAAAAACGCAGTGGGTCAAGCTAGACGCCATGAAGCTGATCAAGGAGGGGCCGCCGGAGGGCAAGGAGCACCGCCACCCCGAGATGTACTACGAGGGTGTTCTGTCGGGCGCCCGTCTTATCGCGGATGAGTGTTCACAAAATGTAATATTTGAATGAGACTTGCTTGTTTTGTCCTGTATGTATGAAAACTTGTACCGTATTCGCTATGCAACTCTTGTGTGAATTTAAAATATTACCTTCTATTTGGCTGTTTATCCAATCTGAGAGATGGCTAGTCCTCGGCTTCTACCCCCATGCCATGAGTGCCGGGGTGTTCGGGATAAACCTGAGCACTCTTGTTCCCATGTTTGGGTCCTTAGAGGGAGGTGCTCAGCACAATGAACAAGGCAACCGGACTAATAATGCTTTATCACTCTCACTTAGCCATAGAATTCCATAATTTTAAATTTCGGCGAAGCCCCTGGTATTCGAAAGACCGAATTCGGGGTGCGATACATGCCTATAAGCCGGATGGAGCCGACCCCTCGCCCTAAGCGGCATAAGTCTTTAGGGACTCGAAAAACCTCGCCGAACAGCGACCAGTCTCTCGCCTTATCATGACAGTCAGTTTTAGCTTTCTCTACTGAGGTGCTCGGCCCGGCAGAACCGGGGCACAATCGTAGTAGTTCTCCTAGCGCTACCTTAGCCGATAGAGCGGAACGTAAGGTACCAAAACATAGGAGCCTGGCAAACCCAACATTTGACCAAAGACATGATTCAGAGCTGATGCATATAATGCTATAAGTTCGGGGTGCCGCACTTGTGAAAGTGTTCGGACTTTTCACACCATATTGTGGGTACGCAAGCCCCTGGTGCATTGGCCGTACCAGAGTGTATGGTTGCTAGGCGTTATTAATGAACACATAGATATGTATATATATAACAAAAATGCGTTAATAGTCGTAATGTCATGTATTGTATATTGAAAAATTGCATTAAAGCAGAGTGATACAGATAGTGTAATAAGCAAAAGAGTAGGACTATGTCCCTTCCAAGGGCGAGCTGAGGAATTATATGAAATCTATAATCCACCTGGGAATTCCGTAGTTGTTGGCCTCCTTGGTTGCTGTATCATGGGTTCGGCAATAGAGCTGCCGGACAGTGTTTCCAGAGATTGAAGTCCTGAAAGAAAAAGAAAACTAACCAAACGGGAAGCCCCTGGTGCGGTTTAGGCCACGTTTTGGGGCGTGTCGTAGTTGTGCCTCCCCCTCCCCATTTGTGCCCATGGTATTTTTAATGCGTAATTATGTACGCACGGCACGAACAACGCCGTTGGGCTGGGATTGGGGTGGCCGCCGTATTGCTACGCGAGCTCAGATCGTGCCAGGCAGTCTGTTTGCCGATTGCCCCGAGCGCACTTGAAGGTGTCCGGGCTTTGAAACGCCGAACTGGTAGATTGCCTTGAGAGGCTGCTTTGCACTTCTGCTGCGAGGGCCGCGGTGTGCTCCTCTGTTCGAAGAGAGCGCTCTGTGTTTCCATTGACTGTAATAACTCCGCGAGGTCCTGGCATCTTGAGCTTGAGGTATGCATAATGTGGTAGCGCATTGAATATAGCAAATGCGGTTCGTCCGAGCAGCGCGTAATAACCACTGCGGAATGGGACTATATCGAAGATTAATTCTTCGCTTTGGAAGTTATCCGGGGATCCGAAGACCACTTCCAGTGTAATTGAGCCTATGTAGTGGGCCTCTACGCCTGGAATGACGCCTTTAAAGGTCGTTTTTGTGGGTTTTATCCTTAAGGGGTCTATACCCATTTTGCGCACTGTGTCCTGATAAAGCAGATTCAGGCTGCTGCCGCCATCCATAAGGACTCGAGTGAGGTGAAATCTGTCAATGATTGGGTCTAGGACTAGTGCGGCGAATCCGCCATGACGGATACTAGTGGGGTGGTCCCTGCGATCGAAGGTGATCAGACAGGAGGACCAAGGGTTGAACTTTGGGGCGACTGGCTCCACCGCATATACGTCCCTGAGCGCACGCTTCCGCTCCCTCTTGGGGATGTGGGTTGCGTATATCATGTTCACCGTCCGCACTTGTGGGGGAAACCTATTCTGTCCTCCAGTGCGCGGCTGCCGGGGTTCTTCCTCATCATTGCTATGCGGCCCCTTGTCCTTGTTTTCAGCAATTAACTTGCCGGCCTGCTTGAACACCCAACAATCCCTGTTGGTGTGATTGGCTAGCTTGTCTGGGGTGCTGTGTATTTGACACGAGCGATCGAGTATACGGTCCAAGCTAGACGGACCCGGCATACTTTGTTTGAATGGCTTACCGGGTTTAGAGTCTTTGAATCCGGCATTGACTGCCGTATCCTCAGTACTTTCGCCGCTAATGTGGCGCTTATGCTTGTTGCGACGTGACCTACTATTGCCGTCCTTGGTATCTGGAGTACCATGGTTCTTTGATATGTTATTACTGCGAGCCAACCAGCTGTCTTCTCCTGCACAAAAGCAGGTCATGAGCGTCGTGAGGGCTGCCATAGATTTCGGCTTTTCCTGACCAAGGTGCAGGGCTAGCCACTCATCTCGGATGTTGTGCTTGAAAGCCGCTAAGGCCTTCACATCCGGACAGTCGATGATTTGATTTTCTTTGTAAGGAACCCAGTCGAGAATTGCCTGGCCGACTCTTCTGGCTGCTGAATTATGTGGCTCAAGTCATCGGCGTCTGGTGGTCGCACATAAGTGCCCTGAAAGTTGTCGAGGAATGCGGCTTCCAGATCTTCCCAACAGCTAATGGAGTCCGCTGGCAAGCTATTAAGCCAGTGCAGCGCTGGTCCTTTGAGTTTTAGTGGGAGGTACTTGATGGCATGTAAGTCATCACCACGGGCCATGTGGATGTGGAGGAGGAAGTCCTCAATCCATACCGCGGGGTCTGTAGTGTCGTCATATGATTCAATGTTTACAGGTTTGAAACCTTCTGGGAATTGATGTTCCATTACTTCATCTGTGAAGCATAAGGGGTGTGCGGCACCTCTGTATTGGGCTATATCGCGACGCAGCTCGGATGGGTCATGCCCGCTGTGTTTGGCCCGGCCGGATTTGCTTTTACTATATCCGGCGTGACATTTATCGTCTCGTAGAGTGGTGCGCCCTCGTGATCCATAGATCGATCTTGAATGCTTTGCTTTGTCCTCCAATATGTCTCGCAGGTCTGGCGTATCTCCCCATGCCTTTTTATTTGAATGGCGTTGGGGTGGAGGCTGAGCTTTTGGCCGGAATGCCTCTCTATCGCGGCCACGAGGTGGCCGATCAGCCGTTTCATATGCTTCTTCCTCCAGTTGGGGAAGTAACCTGCGCCTTGGATAGCTCTTGGAGGGACGCTCGAGTTTATATTGCTCGGCCACGAGGACTTCAGTCCATTTGTCAGCTAGCAGATCTTGATCAGCTTGAAGCTGCTGCTGCTTTTTCTTCAGGCTATTTACCGTGGCCATAAGCCTGCGCTTGAAGCGCTCTTGTTCGACGGGATCCTCTGGTACAGCGAATTCATCGTCGCCGAGGCTTGCCTTGTCTTTGGAGGGGGGCATGTAATTGTCATTTTCCTCCTCTCCGCCGACCGCTTTCTCAGGAGAGCTGGCTCCTTCATCCTCCTGCTCTAAATCTTGCTGGAGGGGGTTGTTGTTGTCTTCGGCGCTATCCGGAGTGTTATTATCTCCTGCGCCGGTATCACCACTTTTGCTTTGGCGGGACTTAGAGCGGCGCCGCTGACGTCGGTGCTTGGGTTGCTTCTTGGAGGGGTCATCCTCCGCTATCTCGTCGCCGTTGCCTTCATTGGGTGTATCCACCATGTATATGTCGTACGACGAGGTGGCTTTCCAGTGCCCTATAGGTGCTGGTTCATGTTCGTCTCCTACATCGTTCTCCATACCATCGATGTCTTCAGAGTCGAAGTCGAGCATGTCGGTTAAATCATTGACAGTGGCTACAAAGTGGGTGGTGGGTGGGCGTCGAATTTCTTTGTCGTCCGCATCCCAGTCCTGTTGGCCATAATCCGGCTAGGGCTCTCCTGACAAAGAGAGAGACCTTAGTGAATTTAGAATGTCGCCAAAGGGCGAGTGCTGAACGATATCCGCGGCGGTGAATTCCATGATCGGCACCCACTCGGATTCGATTGGCAGGGGCGCGGATGGTTCGGGGTCCGGAAGAGAGTCCGACACCTTGGAGTCACGGGCTGCGCAGAGGATTATGCTGGTGTTTGGCTCGATCGCCGTCGAGACTGCAGCCCCTGAGGCGGTGTCTGGCCACCCGTCCTCGATGGGCATAGTTGGCTCCGAGCTAAGGGTCGGAGCTGGTGTGGGCACGGCCTCTGGGGTACCGTCCAGTGGCAGAGCTAGGTCATGCCCATCGAGACAGTGCAGCGCGCCCGGCTGTGGCTCGAATCTGTCGAAGATCAAGTCTCCGCGGATGTCGGCCGTGTAGTTCAAACTTCCAAATCTGACCTGATGGCCAGGGGCGTAGCTTTCAATCTGCTCCAGATGGGCAAACGAATTAGCCCGCGGTGCAAAGCCGCCGAATACGAAGATTTTTTCGGGGAGAAAAGTCTCACCCTGGACGGCATCGCTATCGATGATAGTAGGAGCCATCAAGCCTAACGGTGACGACACAGAGGAACTCTCAATGAAAGCACCAATGTCGGTGTCAAAACCGGCGGATCTCGGGTAGGGGGGCCCGAACTGTGCGTCTAGGCCGGATGGTAATAGGAGGCAAGGGACACGAAGTTTTACCCAGGTTCGTGCCCTCTGGATGGAGGTAAAACCCTACGTCCTGCTTGATTGATATTGATGAGATCTACCACGAGATCAAAGAGGCTAAACCCTAGAAGCTAGCCTACGGTATGATTATATGTTGTGATTGTTGTCCTATGGACTAAAACCCTTCGGTTTATATAGACACCGAAGAGGGTTAGGGTTACACAAGGTCGGTTACAAAGGAGGAGATATCCATATACGTATTGCCTAGCTTGCCTTCCACGCCAAGTAGAGTCCCATCCGGACATGAGACAAAGTCTTCAATCTTGGATCTTCATAGTCTAATAGTTCGGCCAATGGTGATAGTCCGGCTATCCGGAGACCCCCTAATCCAGGACTCCCACACCCGCCTTCCAGCAGTAATGAGCCGTCAAATCACAAAGGCCCTCGCCTCTCATGAAACCGACCAAGCTAGACTGCCCCGCCCTCTAGCCTTTTAAAAAAATGTATACTTTTGTACAGCAGTAGTATCGATGGATTACGCCATGGAGCAAAACTTGAAATTAAAAAAAGGTGGTACATATAGAGAGCGCTCGTCACCAAATTATGCATATAGTACTATTAAAAAGGCTAGTCATAATTATGGTGTCCAGCACAACCCACCCCTCAAATAAAACTAGAGGGTGCTTGGATACGTTTTAGTCCCATGACTAAAAGTAGTGGGACTAAAACATGCTAGCCTCACCCATGCTTGGATCCAAATACTAAAAAGGCTAAAATCAAGTTAATGAGCATTTATTATCCTCCAAACCCTCCAATCCAGAACTCGCGTGTGTTAAAGGAGAGGAGTTAAATGAGTAGAGAGAGGACTAATCCACATTTTAGTAGGGGTACCCCTGACTAAAAATTTTTAGTCTCAAGACTAGTTTTAGCCCCTCTTTAGTGAGGGGTGCTTGGAACTTTAGCCTCTTAAAGAGACTATTTTTAGTCAGACTAAAATAAGTCCCTTGGATCCAAGCACCCTCTAAGCATCCTGGAATTCTTTGACAAAACTAAGCACCCTGAAATTCTTTGACAACTAAACTGCTGGCTATATGATGTTGGCCATATATATTGTACGTATATAATGTGAAGAAACGAGTGGTAGTACTATACAAACTAAAAGATGAAATGTAAGCAATACTAGTATGTACGTACTGAAGAGTTAAAGTAACGAGAAGAAACATAACATAGTTCTGCTAGGGGCTCAGCACAACATACCCCTCAAATTAAATTAAGCACATGTGAAATTAAACTTTGCAACTATTCTGGTAGACACTGCATTAGAACCACCATGAGCAACGACACTGCCACCTTACTCGGAGTCCTCGTCCACGTCCTCGACTTCGTCCTTGTCCCTGTTCCTCTTGGCCGATACTTCTTTGCTTGAACCGCACACTTGGTTGTTGCTCTTCATCCAACCCTTGTAGATATTGAAGCAAAGGTAGCCATCCATTGCGGCGTAGTGGATGTGGTCTATATCTAGTACATTCTGCTACTATGCATGATGATGAAACGTGTAATGAGGTTTCTCCAGTTTACCGTATGAAGAATGAACCATGGCTCCTGCCAGGGTCAGCATTGAAGGCTGACGAGAGGACACCAGCCGATTCTTCTGGAGGTCGAAGGTGTTGCCTACAACGAGGCCTATCCGATGCAGGACTTCTTTGTCGTTACCAAAGTCTACAATAACGAATTTGACTAGGTTGCTCTCGAGGAAGTCCTTAAAATCCTGGCACTCAACATCGGCATGGCATATGTGGTAGACCAAGCATAAGTCATGCACGCAAACATGGATAACGGCGGGCTTCTTCCTCTCTTCGTCCTTTAGATCCTTCTCTCGTCCCAGGACTGTGGTGTACTCAACATCTAGCTCAACGACCCACTCATCATCTGAGTCTTCGAACATGCGTCTGAAGCGAGAAAGGCATCCTTTCACCATCGCCGAAGAATGGGTGTAGATGGCGTCGAACTCATCGCCGGTGATGGTTCTAACCTTGTACTCACCGCCGATCGTGGAGATTTGGGACACCATGGATTTGGGAGGAGGGTTAGGATTAGTGGAACTGCCGTAAGGTGAATGGACGGGACGACTAGGAGCGAACCGCCGTAGTATTGAAGGACGTGTGTGGACGAGTAGGAGCGAACTGCCAGCATGCGAACGGCAGGGTAGTGGCTTTCCATTCTCCATGATACGGGCTCCCGAGAGCCCTTGGGTCTGAGATCGAATGGTTTCATGGCGTGATTCTAGACCTATGGGTGAATATCCTATCCTGGAGGGTTATTCTACAAATTTTCAGCAACTTAGCATGCGACCGTCTGATCTTAGATCCAAGGGCTGCCAGCAGCCCGTATCATGGTCGCGCCTACCACGACCGTCGCGTCGGTCACGCTGTTGCGCCCTTGGAGATTTAACACGGTGCGTTAGGCTATCTGATGTTGGCATGTCATACATAGTCATCACTTAGTCACTCATACTACAACAAGGTTGGCTATAAGTGTATTATTTTACTCCTCTCTATCTCTTTCTTCGTACTCAAGGAAGAAATGGTGCTAAGCGCATGTATTTATTGCATTTGCCAAGAAGTGACCTCTTCCGATGAAATGGTGTTGCTAAGTCTACTTCATTTAATTAGCTATAGACTCAAAATTGTCTTTTCACCTAGGTACACGCGCTTAGCACCGTTTCTTCCTTGGGTCACCAAACTAGTCTCTCTCTTCTTGATTAACTTGCCACATCAGACTTTATGCTTATGTGGCAAGCTTAAGCACCTGTAGGAGCAAGTAAAAGTAAGTACAATAGTGTGCTTTACATGGCATTTTTGCATATGTGGAGGAAAGAGAGGCAAGGAAAAAGTGGAGAAGTGGGCTCTCATGCAAGAGCCAGCCTCTACTACATGGTGGAGCATTGGGAGAGGCACCTGTATGGAGGTGGTCAGGAATCTGGGAGACTCACGCCGGTCGTAGCGCCGCAGTTAAAATGATAATGGCAAGTCAAATCACGGGGCCCCACCTGTCTAGCAGTAACTCGCTGTCAAATCACACAGCCCTATGTTTGCAGCAGCCTACTCCCTCGTCTTCTCGCGTCTCTATCGAACCGACTAGGCGGAACTGCCCCGCCGCCTACCGCGCAGGAAAAGCCCCGCCCTCGACTTTTAAATAGTATACAGTATACTAATTTTGTATCCATGGATTGCGCCCGCGCCATGGAGCAAAGAGTCTAGAAAACGGAGGAGAGGCGGTGGTCTTGCAATAGAGAAGAGGGAGAGGCGAGATGGTGGTTTTGGAATGGAGATGATGGAGAGGAGAGGAGGTGGTTTTGCAATGGAGAAGAGGGAGAGGAGCGTCCACGAGAGGGCCGGCGCGCTCTGACTAGATCAAAATCAAAATCAATTTGGTGACATGCATTCACATTTTGCTTGTCAAATACAGTACATGGTCAAACTTTGACCCAAAATACGCGAAACAACAAAAAAATACTTCCAAGACCAGCGCCGCTCTTCCGCTCTTCTCCTCTTAAACCACCGCCGCTCCTCTCCTGATCCAATCTAAATGCAGCGCCGCTCCTCTCCTCTTCCATTTCAAAACCACAGCCCCTCCTCTCCTGTTCTAGTCCAAAACCAGCGTCGCTCCTCTCCCATTCTAATCCAAAACCAGTGCTGCTCCTCTCCTCTTCCATTCAAAAACCACCGCTGGCGAGTGAAGGTGCTGTGGAGAAGTACATCGATGGAGGAGTACAACCTATACGTGAGGATCGCAGACGGCGACCCTGTGAAGCTAGCTAGGATGTTTGAGATACAGTCTTGGTTTGACAACAAGCACCAACTAGCAGCGATGGCGACATCCATGGACAAATATCTGCAACAGAGCGAAAAGGCGGCGATACTCCCGGAGGGAGTCGCGCCAGAGTACATAGAGCTGCTCCTCTGGGCCATGGAGCAAACAGATTCACCGAATACGATCGTGAGGGAGCGGTGGTGGGAGTATCGATCCTAGATGGAGCATCCACCAGAGATTGAAGGATCGAGCATCTACAGGGTGCCGTTTGTGAGGGTGTCCTGCCAGAGCGAGCCGGTGGAGTCTTCGTCGACCGAACCCAACTGCAATAAGAGAAAAGCAGTTGGCACAACGACGCTTCCCCGCCATCGTTTCCCTCGCCGTTCACATCGTCTCACGGGGCGGCTGTCTACCGCCGAGGAATAGGAGGGGGCTGCCCCCCAGCCCAATAGTCAGGCAGGTTGTGAATTGTCAGGAGGAGCTTAGGGTTGTCAGTATTTGCAGGTTGTGAATTGTGTTTTGTGTTGTGTATTTTGAGAGTACTTTCAGATATGAATGTCTTTTGAATTTCAGATTTGCAGTATTGAGCATATGAAGTATTTTATGAATTCTAGATATCTATTTTTAGCACTTAAAAAAATGTAGTTTCGTAGGAGTATAAAAGTGCAGACAATGTGATTCTTAGAGAAGAAACTGCAAGTTTTAGTTTCAGATAAGAAACTGCAAGTTCAGTTTCAGATAAGAAACTGCAACTTTCAAAGGCAAAGCATTTATATTAACACGGCCTTTTCAAACAGGGTTAACATCATGTTGGAAGTTTTATTCATGGTCGAAAATGGAACTACCAGCCAGTTAACATGATGCTGATCAACATTCATGCATAGCACATCTTCATATGATGCACAGTCAAAATGCCCACACAATGTTGAGTGTGCGAAACACAGAGAAAACGAGGGACGAAGTTTTGGGAAGTGTTAGACGTGGTTTTGGGCTGCCCCGTCTAGGCTTTCATTTTTAACATGCGCAACCCACGTCCTCGGATGGGAGGTCCATAGGCCTGTTTGTATTTTCTTAGGGCCGTCATGTATCGACCAACCTATGGACCTCCCATTCGAGGTTTTATTTTTGGCAACCCAATTTATGTATTTTTTTGAAGAAAACACAGAGGTCTGTTCTATTTTTATATAAGAATAGGAACGCCAAGTCCAACTTATGTTTACCTTCTAACTATATTGTATATATTTAAATTATTTTATATGTTGACTATTTAGTTCACATAATTGGCAAATAGATGACCGCTCTCGCAATCCCCTTTGCCCCCGCCACCACCTCCACCCTCGTCGCCGCCCCCGCCACTACCTCCACCCTCACCGCCGCCATAGATCTCGCCGCCACCCCCCGCCTCCTGACTCCGGGCGCGCCTGCCCCCCTCAGCAAGTCCACTCGCGCGCCCCATGGAGTCAGTGGCCATATCCACGGGGGAATGGCTGGAAGACAGCCAGATGTACAAGATGCATCTCCCACATGTCTACAAAGCCTTCCTGCGGATGCTCCAGCCGCTCGACTCCGTCGCGCCGGCGGTGCTGCGGGAGACTCGAGGGAGGAGATGGAGGGAGCGGGCGATGCGGATCCGCGACGATGCTCTCTCCTGGACCCAGTGCACGCGCGAATGGAGGGAAGAAGAGGAGGAAGCTGCGAGGGAGGAAGCCAAGGAGGGACCGAATCCATTCTCTCACTCGTGCAGGTATGCTCGGATGTGCAAGGATCATGTGGATTGGGAGCTGCTGAATCTAGCCCTACGGATCTACTTCGAAGGAGATTTCTCAGGGAAGCACAGGATGCCCCACCCCAGTGAGCCGCCGATTGCATTCGTTTGATGGGCGAAAGGAGAAGTGAATTCAGGAGATCCACGCCGTGCTGCGAGATGGGAATCCTTGACTGGACTCCTACCCACCAGCACACCACCGGAGCCGGAGCAGGTGGATCCCCTACCTTACCTCTCCCCCAAACCTGCAGAAGATTGAAATTAGGCTTGCAATCTGCTTCAATTGAGCTGTCTGGTGGTTATTTCTGCTTCCTGAGAGACAACATCTGGCTGGAGGATGAGAAGGAACCAGGAACTCTGATGAATTTCCCCTATCACCATGGGGGGAGCGCCGGTTGGGCAGTGGTACGACCCACCCATGCCCCAAATGGGGGCACAATCTAGGCAGGCTCCTGTAATTGCCCAAGATCAATCTGCTGCTGGTTCTGACTCTCAAATCAGTGGGAAATCTCAAGGCAAGAATCAACAAAAGAAGAGATAGGACATCTAGAAAACTGCTTCTACCCCTGCTTCGGGCCTTATGGCATACTATGAGGTGATCTGCTACAACTGTGGGGAACCAGGGCATCATTTGGATAAATATGTCAAGCCCAAGAGTTGTGTCGGTGTCAAAACCAGCGGATCTCGGGTAGGGGGTCCCGAACTGTGCGTCTAGGCCGGATGGTAACAGGAGGCAGGGAACACGATGTTTTACCCAGGTTCGGGCCCTCTTGATGGAGGTACCCTACGTCCTGCTTGACTAATATTGATGATATGGGTAGTACAAGAGTAGATCTACCACGAGATCAAGGAGGCTAAACCCTAGAAGCTAGCCTATGGTATGATTGTTGTTCTGTATGTTGTCTCTTCTATCGACTAGCCTGGCCCTGGTTTATATAATGCACCAGAGGCCTAGGTTAACAAGAGTCCTAGCCGAATACGCCGGTGGGGAGAAGTCCTTGTCTTGATCGCCAAGTCTTTGTGGAATCTTCCTTGTATGCGGCAGCTGTCCGAACTGGCCCATGAGTATACGGCCATGGGGGGCCTCGGCCCAATCTAATAGATCGAGAGACGACATGGTGAGTACCCCCTAGTCCAGGACACCGTCAGTAGCCCCCTGAACCGGTCTTCAAGTTAGGGACGCTCCTCGATTCTTCTGAACTGTTCTTCATCTTCGGTCGTCGGTCTTGAAAACTGGTTCAACAAATCTTCTCATCTTCGATCTTGAGGATCGCTGAAATGCATTCGACGAGTTTATACGCCGGGTATCCGAGGAGCCCCTTTAAGTTTCTGGCCTTTATCAATGCCTTATTATTTTTATGCCACACCTCGGGTTTGAAGTTGTTCCTGGGAGGCAGTGTCCTCTTGTGTCCGAGCTCTAACGCCGGACTGTATTCGAGGTATCTTTTGCAGCCGAGCACCAATGCCGGACCGCTTCCCAGCTCTAACGCCGGAATGTATCTGAGCTCCAACGCCGGACTATGTATCCGAGCTCCAACGCCGGACTATATCCGAGGTGTCATATCACCTTGATTTAAAAAAGTTTGAAGGAGTTTAGCCGAGCTTAACGCCGGAAATGCCCTCTACGGAGCCAGCCACTAGCGCCCGAGCTTTATGCCGGACTGCTTTCGAGGTGGTGCACCACCCCGAATGTGGGCTGATTTTTGTGAATATTGTTTGTTGGTGCAATTTATTCTCTGCCGAGATATATAGCCAGTAGCCCTCAAGGTGTGTATCGGTCTAAAACCCGAGATGCCCCTGAAGGATGACGTAAGACCACTGATCCTAGTAGCCGCTGAGACTCAGGTTGATTTGCAAAATCGGCCTGAGGATCAAGTCCAAGCTCGGCAGAATACTTCGGGACACTAAAAGCGGCATGCTCAGTCCTCGAGACTCAGGTTGGGTGCAGCCAACCAACCTGAGGATCAAAATCTCCTCGGAAACTATATTGCACATAAAATTTTCTACATTGGACAAGCAATGCAGTAGCCCCCGAGACACTGGTTGGGTGGCAACACCAAATCAGGGGATCGATGTGCCCCTTTAATATTTGTAAATAATAAGCCCGAAGCCCAGTAGCCCCCGAGCCTTAATGCTGGCACGGGTGGCCGAATTAAGGATCAATATCCATAGTAAAATCACAAATTATGTGTAATGACTCTATGTATCCAAGTACTTTATGTTATTAATGCTCAGATCCGCATTGTAAAAAATTTTGTTAACCGACCATCGGCTTCCACCTCCTCGGCCAATAGCCGAGGAGTGTTTGTCCTACTTTATAAAACCTTTATGAGGGCAAAGATTTACAACAAACAAGGCAACCTGGCCATACAGTTTTATAAACAAAGGTACATAGAGAGTTATATTACTGTTTAACAGAAGAAATGTCTTCCAAAGAATATAGTCCCGCTATCGGTTCCTTTCTTTGGTTGGCATGCTAAGCATGATCATTAAACCTCAGCTCTAATGTAAGAGCAAAATATCGAGGATTTAGTTTGGGAGGCCAGTTAATATCCCCCAGTAGTGTTTGGCGACAGTCGGGGTCAAGCCGTAAACACTTCGGCCAATGTTATGAACGGCCCGTCATTCAACATAGTCATCGGATCGCTGACCAGTTTACGCTTATTGTGACAGTCAGTTTTTGGCTTTCTCCACTGATGTGCTTAACCATGTGAGCTGGAAGCACAATCGTAGTGGTTCTCCCTTTACACGCCTAGCCGAACAAAACGGAACGTAGGAAGCAAGTGCAGGAGCCGGGCAACCCAACTATTGGCCGAAGACACAATTCGAAACCGATGCATATATAGCAATATCTAAGAATGTTTTTGCCGAATCCCTAAAGGTGTCCGGCGTTGCACTGCGAGACTAATGCTGGAAAAGCACAAATAGTTTAAAAGTGCCAAAAAGCTTGGAAAACCAAGAAACGTCAGTAAAAACATGACGTCCGAACAAGATCAAGTGTTCAGTGCCAATCCGAAAATTGGTCTTAGAAAAAAGAAGTGCTTCTGTCGTGCTTTAACATGATACATCCTATCTCAAGACTTTGAGCGGGTCAGCCTACGGCTTCAACCTCCTATCCCGAGGGCGGAGTACTTCTCATTAGGCCAGTTTACAAACTAAACTCTAGCGGCTTTGAGAGAGAAATTAGGCTCCCCGGCTAGTGACTGCACACGCGCGTCGAAAAAAGGAGTGATAAATAAAACTTTGCAATGACTAAGAAGAAGAACACTTATTATAAAACGGATCAAATAAACTTAAGAGCCCCCAAGTGACTTGAGTAAAAGAATGATTCCATGTACCGAAGTACTTATATCATATCTATGTTCAACCGAACTTTAAACGTGTCTTAACCGACCGTCGGCTTCTCCCGCTTTGGTCAAGGACCGAAAAGTGTTATGTACTCCATCTGTCGAGAATATCGACGGTGTTTCCAATAACCAGGCAATCAGGCCATAAGGCTGTAACAGACAAAGCGCGCTCAGGGAACTTATGCTATATTACTGCAAAGTGTAAGAAGCATCTTCGAAGAAAATAGTACCCCCACCGATACCTTTCTTCGGTGCTCATTGTTATTATGAGACTTGTGCAATATATTTTTTGTACTCATGAGTTCCGTTGTGTGCCGACCATCATTGAAAACAATAAGAGCGCTAGCTTTCGGCTTCACCCAGTCTGAGGTCCGGCTCGGGTGACCCGATCGTGACAATCGCAGAGGTGCTCCCTTTACTCCCTAGCCGAACAATCGGGAACGTAGGGGTAAACACAGGAGCGAGGCAACCCAGCTTGCAAATCGCTTAAGTCAATATGGTGCATATTGTGGCGTAATACATGAACAAGGAATGAAGCCGTACAAGTATAATCATATGCATGAGGAAAAGCTTCATAAAGGAAGCCCCCAAGTAAACGGGGTATTTGAATTTATGCATCACAAACAAAGTTTGGACAAGGAAATTTTTTACAAGCAACTTTTTTCCAAAAAAGTATAATTCTTGGTCGAGCCAAACACAAGTTAGAAATTAAAGCTTTGAGCATGAAAGCGACTTAGCTGGTTAATGTGTTCGGTATTGATGACGCGGTCCGAGCTCGATGCGGGACAAGGTTCCATCCCCCAAGCCGGTCCCGATGTGGCGGAGCGGAGAGCTCGACACGCCGAAGTGGTGACATAGCATGGTCGATGTAGACCGGCAGAGTGACGCCGAAGTACCCGGATCATTTTCCTGTGCACAAAAATAGTGCAAATGGGAGATAATAGTAATGATGATAATTAAAAAAAATCGTTGCATAATAAATAATTTATGCAAGTGAATAATAAAAGAAATATGGCCTGGCGCCGAAGTCAATGTCCATGCAGGGCGTTGGCGTGATGCGGTAAAGGCGTGGTAAAGCCTGAATTCACAGGTCGGTCCAAGCTCCGGATGCGGCGTTCGCCGGACTATGTACGGAAACTGATCGAACCACCACGCAACCATCGTTAATGCGGTCACCATTTGATAGACCTAGTTTATTTATTGTAGCAATCCGAAGGAAGGTGATTCCCAAAATTGGGACTCGCTCCGCACACCCATTGCCTGATGGGCGATAAAACGACGGCATGGCAATGCTGGTAAAGGTTGACTCGTCGAGGCAAAGCCCTCGGCCCAGCTAACGTGACGGAGCTGGTCGTCTAGTGACGCCGAAGCGTCCGGAGTAGGTTGATGAAGAGATGGCGAAGCCCCCGGTCCAGCCGAGATGTCGAAGCCTCGACGTTAGCCGATGAGTCGAAGTAGGTCGGCGTGATGGATACCAGCTTGAAGAAGCAATAGTGCGGCCCTGTCGATGCAGGTCGTGACTTGGTCGATGCCGGCTTGATGAAGCGACCGTGCGGCGCTGCCGGTATGCCCGCTCCGTGTAATCCGTGGGGCGGCGATGTTGATGATGATTTATCCTTCGCGATGCCGGACTCTTGTTCGGCTTGCCGAGATGATGATCCGAAGAAGTTGAGCTCGGCTAAAGTGACGACGTGTCTAGCGCAGGTCGGCAGCCGTGGAGTAATATTGCCGGACTGGTTTGACACCAGCATGATGTTGAAGATCATGTTCAAAAGATCTTAAATTAGTGGGGTGTGTTCGGGAACAAAACACAATACCCCATACAAAACTTCCTTCAAAAGGGATGTCCGAAATCCCGTTCATAAAAAAGATGAACTCGGGTCGGATTCGTTTTCGCGCAGAAAATAGATCCGAAAAGTGATGCACTAATCGGAAGGTTCCCGGAGTTTGCACGGTCGGATCGAGCTGAAATTTTGAGAGGTGGTAGATATAGGAATTCCGCAGACGATCAGCGGTTGGATCTTCGAAAGGACGTCCGAGCTAGAAGCTGGACACCACGCCCTAAACTCATCCAAATTTCCAGATTTGACAGGGCTCCGGTATATCGTGGATTGCCAGAGATTCCTCCATCGGAACTCGACAAAATTTTCCAGGGTTGTTATAGACCCAATTCCGCACAATTCCACCAAAGCGATCGTCAAAGCGATGCTCAAGGAGGTGGCGGCGGCAAATACGAGTTCGCTGTCCAAAAAAACAGCATGGTCGCTTGAGGGCAATGTTGACGTTGAGCCCCCGAGCTCCATAGATAATTCCTCCGCGACCTTGATAGAGATCGGAGTTGATGTTTGATGAAGGCCCTCGTCCGAACATGGTGATCCGAACACGGGGCGCAATTCTTGGTCGAACCAAGGTGACCAGTCGAACTGGTGACGAAGACACCGAAGTCGCAGTTGATCTGCAGGCGAGCCATCGATCCTTTTGTCGATCACACAGCGGAACTCTCAATGAAAGCACCAATGTCGGTGTCAAAACCGGCGGATCTCGAGTAGGGGGTCCTGAACTGTGCGTCTAGGCCGGATGGTAACAGGAGGCAGGGAACACGATGTTTTACCCAGGTTCGGGCCCTCTTGATGGAGGTAAAACCCTACGTCATGCTTGATTAATATTGATGATATGGGTAGTACAAGAGTAGATCTACCACGAGATCAAGGAGGCTAAACCCTAGAAGCTAGCCTATGGTATGATTGTTGTTCTGTATGTTGTCTCTTCTATCGACTAGCCTGGCCCTGGTTTATATAATGCACCAGAGGCCTAGGTTAACAAGAGTCCTAGCCGAATACGCCGGTGGGGAGAAGTCCTTGTCTTGATCGCCAAGTCTTTGTGGAATCTTCCTTGTATGCGGCAGCTATCCGAACTGGCCCATAAGTATACGGCCATGGGGGGCCTCGGCCCAATCTAATAGATCGGGAGACGACGTGGTGAGTACCGCTAGTCCAGGACACCATCAAGTTGTTTTATCTGCAAAATGGTTACCCATAAAGTTGAGAATTGCCCTGTCAGAAGCAAAACCCACAGTTCTGCTAGATATGTTGGAAGTGCTGCTCCAGGATTATGTCCACCATTGACAGAATTTTCTGTGACACAAAATTAGATAGTTTTTCCCCTTTCTAGTTGTAGAGCTCTGCCCAGATGTGGTAGTGACCACACTCCTTTGCTCTGGGACTCTGTTCTTAACCAAACTCCAAAGAGCAATAGTTTTAAATTTGAAAAGTGGTGGTTGCTTAGAGAAGATTTTACTGAGCTAGTCAGGAAAATCTGGAATGAGCCTACTGGGACCAGCTGCCCCCTAGAAAATTGGCATATCAAAATCAGGAGATTTAGAAGAACTACCAGAGGGTGGAACTCCAAAGAGGAAGCTAATCTTAGAAGATACAAAAGGCTTCTCCTCCTTGAGTTTGATTCTCTAGATATTAAGGCAGAAACCACTGACCTCTTTGAGGCTGAGACTAATAGATTAAACTTTGTCCATGAAGAGCTCAAGAAAATTTGGCTTCAAGAAGAAATCAAAGCCAAACAAAGGTCTAGAGATAGGAACATTAAGGAGGGTGATAGAAATACTGCTTACTTCCATGCAGTAGCTAACCAGAGGAGGAGGAAAACCCTCATTCACTCCCTTGATGGCCCTAATGACCCTGTTACCGAGGTAGATGAGATGCTGAAAGTGGCTAGTGACTTCTACAAAGACCTGTTTAAGAAAGAAAACCCTTCTGGGTTCTCTCTACAAAACAATTTTTCTCTGCTTCTGAAAAAGTCTCTCCTGCTGAAAATGAGCTGCTAGAAGCCCCTTTTTAAGAGATAGAGATGAAGGAAGCCATTTTTAGCCCTTATCCTGATGGGGCTCCTGGTCCTGATGGGATTCCCTTCTTGTTTTACCAGCATTTTTGGGACTTGGTGAAAAATGATCTCTTAGATCTTTTCCAAGCCTTTCATAAAGGAGAGTTGGATCCAACAACTTACTCATGGGGGGTCTGTTGGGGTCAAGTTAAATAACCGTGAAAGTGATTTTTTCCTTGCTGGTAAAGGCCTTATGCAAGGTGACCCCATCTCCCCGCTTTTGTTTAATTTAGTAGTGGACGTTCTTACTAAAATGCTGAGCAAAGCTGCTGATCATAGTCTGATTGCAGGGCTCTGTCCTGAGGTCTGCCCTGGTGGCATCATCTGCCTTCAGTATGCAGATGATACCATCCTTTTCTTAGACAATGAATCCACACATGCTAGCAATCTGAAAACTGTTCTAACCTGGTTTGAACAAGTCTCAGGCATGAGAATCAACTACTCTAAAAGTGAACTCATCCCTATCAACATGGATGATCAGGAGTTAGCTGACTTCCTCTCTATTCTAGTCTGTAATAAAGGTAACTTCCCCATTAAGTACCTAGGTATCCCTCTCCACTATGATAAACTGAGGAGAGAGGATATCCAACCCCTTCTGGATAAAATCATTAAAAGGATTGCTGGGTGGAGGGGCAAACTTCTCTCTTACAGAGGTAGATTTATCCTCATACAAGCTTGTTTGGCTAGCATAGAGAGGAAGTTAGCTAACTCCTGTTCCTCTTACAGAGGTAGATTGATCCTCATACAAGCTTGTCTTGAAATTGAGAGTTCCCCCTAAAATTCATGTATTTCTCTGGCTTCTCTCCAAAAACAAATTGATGACTAGGGATAACCTTAGGAAGAGGCACATCATCAAACCCCTTGATTGTGTTTACTGCTTGGAACAAGAGTCTTGTTCTCACCTATTTTTTTGAATGTATAGTTGCCAAACATCTCTGGGCCCACATTGAGGAATATTTCTCTAGTCAGATTGGCTCATCCTTCGAATCTGTCGCCAGATTCTGGATTGCTACCAAAAAGTGCTTAGTTTTAAACACTATTAGCTCAGCTGTCCTTTGGTGCCTTTGGAAATATAGAAATGCTATGATTTTCAGTAACACCTCATGGATTTCCATTCCGCAGGTCTTGAGGTTGATCAGGAACATGGTGAGGAACTAGGCTATTCTCTCCTCCGGATCGGACAAGGACAAGTTGATGAGCTTCATGGAAACCCTAACAAGATCCCTCCAGAAACCGTTGGCGATCACTTATGGCTGAACAAGGCTCGACCTGCTCTGGGGCTGGATCCGTGGGCTCGTCTCAAGATCTCTGATGAAGATGATAGGCCCCTGGCGCCGAAAAAGAGGGACATCCACCATGCTACGCCTTCTAGCCCGGTGTCTCCGCTTGCTTACTGGTCGCCGCAGGCTGACACGGCCCCTCGGCTGAAGACCATGAAGGGTTCGCTGGACCCTCCTTGTGTCATTTGAGTGCTCTATCCGCTCTGCCTTTGGCACCGCTCGGGTGATTTGTGTTATTCAGAGAACTTGTTCATCCACCCCCTAGTTTGTAGCTTTTCTACCTTTGCTTTCAAACTGCTCTTTGAGCTGCTGTATCAGAATATGTTGTGGTTTCGTTCTCAGCAATGGAACCGAGGAGATGCTCCCTGTTTTTCTAAAGAAATTATTTTATATGTTATTATATAAAGCTTGGTAAGACTGTAAATTTAAGGATGAATATAATAATTTCACTTATTATTTAAATATATTTATAACAAAATGCTCAGCCCCTTTTTATTTTTGGATAACATTGCTGGCCCAACCCAACATTATAATTAGAATCAGCCCAGCAAAATTGTGTATTTCGAGAAAGTGCAAATGGGCTGTAATTTTTTAGGAAATAAAATAAACGGGCTGCATGGACGCTACATTATTTGTTCACCCAGCCCAGCTAATGGCTGTAATTCAAAAAAAAGATCAAATTGACTGTAAATTCTACCGTGCAAAAAAAGACTGTAAATTCTGAAAAAATGGGTTGAATACGTGCCACATTTTTGGAGGCTGAAATGTGGGCCAATAGGTCGAAGCCAATGCAAGTCATTGTCAATTTAGTCAACAAATGATTGTGACATGTTAGCCGTTGGATTTACATCCAACGACTGGCATCCATCTTCAATCTCTCGTCTTCTTCCTCCAGCGCTGCCGGGACCACCTCCCGCCTCCTGCTGCTAGCAGCTCTGCTTAGCATGCTTCGCTATGAAGCGCTACTCCACCGTTGGCCAGGCCATCCCTCCACCCTCCACACCTCCTGTTCTTCTCCACCGACTGCCGAACCACATCGCACTAGAACTAGTTAACCCTCGTACACCTCTCTCTCTCTGCGACTCTACTCCCGCGTCTTCCCATCTCTAGCTCGTTGCTATCCGGGGCCTCGCTGTTGTCCACCACCTTGGATGCACTCGGTGCGGCGTGGTCAACATGGTCAACGAACGACACCATCGGAAGTAGACTGTGCGTGGAGAGGCTGACATCTGGGTCCATGGCCGCACACAAGGAAATGCCTCCTTTTTACGCGCAAAATAATGATTCCTCCACCTGACATCTGGGACCCACCGGAAGGGCCGCTATATTTCGCGAAATAAAGTGCCCCCCGCTGACATGTCGGACCCACCAACTATCTTCGCACGCAAGGAAGTGCCTCCTTATTACGCACAAAAAAAATGAATATTCCCCCTACCAGCTGGAACCCAGCATAGTGGGAGGCTGACTTGTGGGCCTACCAAGTTGACGGGGACGGAGGGCTTTGTCAACTTAGTCAATATGAACAATTCTAGCTCCTGTTACCGTACGATATTCATCCAACGGCCATAGTGCTTCTTCAACCTCTGGTCTTCTTTCTCCAGCCGCCCAAACCAGCGCCGGTCGTGCCGCGTGCTCCTGCCTCCCGTGGCCGGCTGTGATGCCGCGGAGGCCTCACCGCCCCCTACTACTCCCACCGCTGGCCAGGCCATCCCTCTACTCACCCACATCCCATGTTATTCTGTGGCGACAGCAGCCTCACACCGCAGCCGAACCAGTGAACCCTCGTACTCCTCTTCACATGAGCATCCACTGCTGCATCTTCCCTGGCTCTGAGTCGTCCCCTTCCTAGTCCTCGCTGTCGTCCACCGCCCTGGTGCTCTCAAAGCGGCGTGGTCAACGTGGTCAACGACCGACTTCCATCGGAAGAGTAATGTACGTGGAGAGGCTGACAACTGGGTCCACGACAGCCGCAAGGAAGTGCCTCCTTATTATGCGGAAAATAATTATTCCTCCACCTGATAGTGGGGACCCACCGGATGGGCCACCAGTATTTTGCGAAAAAATCGTTTCCCCCTGACTGCTGGGACCCACCGGACGGGCCACCGTATTTCGCGAAAGAAACTCCCCCCGCTATTAGCTCGGACCCACTGGAAGTGCCTCAATATTACGCACAAAAAAATGAATACTCCCCCGGCTAGCTGGGACCCACCTTGCTGGGAGGCTGACTTGTGGGCCTACTAAGTTGACGGGGACGAAGGGCTTTGTCAACTTAGTCAATATGAACGATTCTAGCTCCAGCGACCATACGATGTCCATCCAACGGCCGTAGTGCTTCTTCAACCTCTGGCCTTCTTGCTCCAGCCGCCCAAAGCAGCGTCGGTCGTGCCGCATGCTCCTGCCTCCCGTGGCCGGCTGTGCTGCCTCAGAGGCCTAACCGCCCCCTACTATTCCCACTGCTGGCCAGGCCCTGCGGCAACAGCAACCTCACACCGCAGCCGAACCAGTGAACCCTCGTAGTCCTCTCCGCGCGGGCTTCCACTGCCGCGTCGTCCCCTTCCTAGGCCTCGTCGTCGTCCACCGCCGTGGTGCTCTCCGTGCGGCGTGGTCAACATGGTCAAGGAACGACTTCCATTGAAAGAGTACTGTACGTGGAGAGGCTGACAGCTGGGTCCATGGCCACAACCCAGTTTTTTTGTGATTTGCCAAGTAAGTCGCTTTGTCAGGCCTGTTGGGCTGCAAATCTTTCAAGACGAGGAGAGCTTTCATTCGGCTGGCCGAGAAAATGGCCCATCAGTAATGAGCAATGGGTTGTACATTTTTAAAACACATCAAACCGGCAATTAGTTTCAAATATCTTTTTTTTCAGTTCAAGATTTTAAATTACATTAATTTTTATGCGTGGAGAATTTGTTGGACTTTATATTGATCTACATTTATTTTAAAATCAGTTTATTTGTGAGTCGAAATTTCGGGATTAAAAACAGTTCGGACCGCACCGAAATATGCAAAATTTTGTATAATTTTTTAACCGTTGCCACAATATGGGCTATAATGCTAACAAAAATAATATGGGCTCCAAAAAAACCTTAAGAATTAACAAATGGGCTGTAAATTATTAGAAATAATGGCAAATGGGTTGTATGCTGTTTTCCACAGATTTGAGGCTTTCCTAAAAAAAAGTTGACGCACAAGCACTGACTGTTGGATGTCCATCCAACGACCGTCGTGCTTCTTCAATCTCTGCCCTTCCTGCTCCAGCCGCTCAAAGAAGCGCCGGCGGGACTGCCTGCTCCCTCCTCCTCGCGGCCGGCTGTGCTGCCGCGCAGGCCTCACCGCCCGACCATACTCCCATCGCTGGCCTAGCCATCCCTCTACCCACCCACACCTACTGTTATTCTTCGGGACGACATACAAACCAGTAAACCCTTGTACAGTCGTACTCCCCTCCGCGTGGGAAACAACTGCCGAGTCTTCCCTGCCTCCGTGTCGTCCCCTTCCTAGGCCTCGCCGTCGTCCACCGCCCTGGTGCTCTCGGCGCGGCGTGGTCAATGTGGTCAAGGAATGACTTCCATCGGACGTGGACTGTACATGGAGAGGCTGACAGCTGGGTCCACGGCCGCAGCAAGGAAGTGCCTCCTTATTACGCAAAAAATATTGATTCCTCCACCTGACAGCTGGGACCCACCAGACGGGCCACTGTATTTCGCGAAAAAATGTTTCCCCCTGACTGCTGGGACCCACCAGCTACATCTTTGCACGCAAGGAAGTGCATCTGGGCAAAAAAACGATTCGCCCCTGACTGGTGGGACCCACCAGCTACATCTTCGCAGGCAAGGAAGTGCCTGACAATCGGGACCCACCTGGTCGAAGCGTACATAGCATTGTCATTCTGGTCGCGAATGTGTATGTACATACTGGTCGATGTAGAGGCACGCACGTGTCATAGTAGAGGCGCGCACGTGTCGTAGTAGAGGCGCGCACGTAGCATTTACACGTACGTACAGTGGCTAGGGTGCAAGAAAGAAAATACGTCCATGTATGTGTACATACGGGCGGGGTCTCGAACACCTACTCGCGCATACGTACGGCCAGGGCTCGTCTACATGGCTGGGTCGGAACGGAGAAACAGCGTCATCGTCGTGTTCATGGGGAGGCAACGGAATGTGTTGTATTCATGGGGAGGCAACAAAATGCGTCGTATTCATCGGGAGGGCTTGGACGGAACATGCGATGGAAACAAGGCCCAGCGTAGTGCAGAACAGAGGAAACAGCCTTGTGTTCGACCGGACACGTATGAAACGGGATCCTGTTGATCGGGAGGGGTCTGGCGTACCACAAAACAGAGGAAACGGACCTCCTACGGTCGAAACGGGGGTCCTATTCATCAGGAGGGGTGTGGCGTGCCGCAAAACGGACGAAACGGACCTCCTACGGTTGAAACGGGGCCCTGTTCATCGGGAGGGGTGTGGCGTACCGCAAAACGGGACTCCACGGGATACTGTTCATCTCCACCATCGACCCCCTCCAGCCTCCACGAGCTACTGTTCATCCACCGTCGACCTCCTCCAGCCTCCACCTGCGACTGTTCATCCACGGGCTCCTGTTCATCCAGCCTCCACCGTGCGCTACTCCACCGGCCCCTGTTCAACCAGCTCTCTCCAAGGGCTCCTGTTCAACCACGCCTCCACGGGCTACTGTTCATCCTGCCCTCCACCGTCTACTGTTCATCCTTCCCTCCATGGGGTGGTCCTATTCATCCAGCCCTCCACGGGGTCTTGTTCATCCAGCCCCAACCGGCTCGATCGATCGGGGTCCTGTTCATCCAGAGGCAACAACACCGGGTCCTGTTCATCCACCCCCATTGGAAACTGTTATCCCCCCCCCCACAACGCTCACTGTTCATCCAGAGGTAGCATCGATTGGCTTCAGTTAGCAGCAGTAGCGAAGGAATCGCTCGATCGGGTTCAGTTAACAGCCATCGATCGATCGTTCGGGTTCAGTAATGCGTAGCCTGCAGTGCAATCGCTCGGGTTCAGTTAGAGCCCAATGCCTCGCTCGGGTTCAGTTAGAGCCAATGCCTCGCACACATGCGCGTACGTGTACGAGAGAAACGCGCATCGCTCGGCCCCCGACCTCCCACCATAACCAGGAACTCCCCGAAATTTTCCTCCCCCTCGCTTCTACCACGATTTTTCCGTCATGGACGGCCCAAAGAATGTCATGCAGCTGCGTCTCCGGCCCGCCCAGGATGAAAAGCCCATTTTCTTTCATGATTTTTTGTCATAGAAGTAGGAGCCCACCACATCTATGATGATACCGGGTTTTGTCACAATTATCGTCATAGAAGTGTCATATGTATGACAGAAAAAAAATCCCTTCGGCCCAAAGTGTCACAGATGTGTCTTTTTTTTGTAGTGGCGGAGTTGGACGACTGAAGGAATCACCGGTGCAGTCGACGGTGCGGGGTGCTCACTCGACAGGGGTGCAGCGAAGGTTACAGAGGCCCTGCCCGCGTCTTCAGGGTGACGGACGGGTGGTGTTGTTGTTGGCCCTTGCTGAGACATCTTGCCAGATGCTACCTTCTTGCTCTTCCTAGGCTTAAGAGCCACATCTTCATCGTCATCTAGAAGATCGATGACGTTGGGTGGAGCTGCAAGACAGGTCATTCGACCCCAAGTGAACCACTAGAATGCAATCGACCAAGGAATCAAGAACAAGATCATAAGAGTTTCTACCTGGGTTAGAGGTAACCACGTCTTCCATCTCCTCGTCTCGGTAATGGAGAGAAGAGGTTCCCGGCGTAGCAACACTGCAAAGACCCGCATCCAGTCGGTTACGTTCTGTTACTCGAGTCGATGAAAAGAACAATTCAGATGATTACCCGGAGATAGTAGGGACGGTCACTTTGATCCTGGGCAAAGCCTTTGGCAGTTTGGAGGAGGTGGCTTTCGGTGCTTTCAGCACTGGAGGCGGCACAACTTGGGTCTGCTTCGGAGCCTTCTCAATCAGCGTTGGGGAAGACGTCCTGGGACGCTTCGAAGACTGCCCAATCGGCACGGCCACCAGGCCCAGAGCGCTCGTCGAGTCGTGAGCGTGTTTGGATCTCCTCTCCCTGCGAGGAGGCGAGTCGACCAGTTCGTCATCAATCGATTTGTCGCTCTCCTCGTCCTCCTCGGCATCCGAGTGCCCTTCGGCACTCTCGCCCCCGCTCGCTCCTTCCTCGATGTCTTGCTCCTGCACTCCGTTGGGCATTGAGTACATGTCGATGAGGCCCTGAAAAGACAACGATCAAAATAAATTCAGTCGACCATCAACAAGATGTCACACAGTGAATCGGAAAGATACTTGATAAAACAGAATCATACCTGCTCCGGCTAACGCGAGTGGTCGAATGGGATCACCCTCCTAGACCCTCGAGGGTTGTCTTTGTTGTTGGTGATTCGCATCAGCCACTTCCCCAAGGTGTCCTCGCTGACATCCTCTGGATGGATCCGAGTGGAGTTCTCGAGCCCAGAGTACATCCACATCGGATGATCATGTGCCTGAAGCGGTTGGATGCGTTGACCGAGAAAGACCTCCAGCAGGTCCATCAGAGTCACCCCGTCGCGAACGAGTTGGACGACCCGCTCGACCAGCACCTTGACCTGCGCCTTCTCTTCTGGGACCACCTTCAGGGGGGAGGGCTTCTCCACTCGAGCCAAAGAAAAGGGAGGAAGTTCAGTCGACTGACCCGGGGTCGGCTGGTCCTTACAGTAAAACCAAGTCGACTGCCAACCCCGGACCGAGTCGGGAAGGATCATTGCTGGGAAGGTGCTTGTCAGGACCCCGACTCGATGTCACATCGATCTAGC
Source organism: Triticum dicoccoides (assembly GCF_002162155.2). Taxonomy (NCBI): domain Eukaryota; kingdom Viridiplantae; phylum Streptophyta; class Magnoliopsida; order Poales; family Poaceae; genus Triticum; species Triticum dicoccoides. The sequence continues at coordinate 108,748,718 of NC_041392.1, read as the reverse complement.
TGGTAACACCTCATATCACTTTGCGGCCTCACGCACGGTATCCCCACGGGTGTCGTCTTACCTTTTCCCGGGACCGTTTGCGCCTTTTGGCTCACGTATATGATAGTGTCGCTAGCATCCATATGATAAAGAGCCCGGGCTGACATGACTAGTCGTAAACCCAAAGTGGCACAGACTTACAGGGACAGGCATCCATGACCCAGCTTCGAACGTGTCGGTCATCAGCAAGTGGGTCCGGGCTGTAGCACTGGGCTAGCAGGACTCCGGTAAACCGGCCTGTAGCGGGCTAACAGGACTCCGGTACTCAAAGCGTGACATTTCCCCAAAGGGACAGACACAGGAACGAAGAAGGACACATGCCGGCCAGCCTAAGTGTTCCAGAGCAGTAGCAAGCTACCATGGCTCAGCGGCAACACTAGGAGACATTTCCCGGCAAGAGAGGCTACTAAAGATAAACAACTAGATAGTCAGATCCCACACATACCAAGCATTTCAATCATACACACAATATGCTCGATATGTGCAAATACAACGAAGCATCACAACATGACTCTATGACACAAGTACTTTATTTAAGGCTCAGTGAGCCATACATAACATACACAAAGGTACGGGTCTCACGACCCCACATACAAGTCATACAGTCATACAAACCAGCAGCGGAAGTAGCTTGTCTGAGTACAGACAACTAGTAAAATAAAAGAGGCTTGGGAAGCCTAGCTATACTACAAGGTCCTTCACAAGCTCAGGGTCGCCACCTGGGTCTTTAGCCTACTCGTTGATGTCAACGTCTACATAGAACCCATCAGAAGGGGTTGCAGCGTCTTCTGTAAAAATGTAGATTATAGCAACATGAGTACAAAGGTACTCAGCAAGACTTACATCAGATCCTACATACATGCATAGTATCAAGAAGGGTTGGTGGAGTTATTGCAGCAAGCCAGCTTTGACTCTTGGCTAGGCTATCCTACGATACTCCAACTTGAAATGGTTTTGCGCACACGAGTCCACTACTCACCAATTCAATACACTACCGAGGATCCACCTCCGTCTTCCTACGGAAGAGCCATCCTCGGCACTCACACTTATCTTGAGGCTTTTAACAGTTTCCATTTACTTGTCTATGAACTGTATAGGCAACCAAGTAGTCCTTTACCGCGGACGCGGCTATTCGAATAGATTATGATAACCCTGCAGGGGTGTACTTCTTCATACATGTTTCCACCACTGAGCGTCTGCACACGACATGTGCTCGGCAGACTTCAAGCGAAAGCCGACGTGGGTGTAGACCACGACCTACCTAAACACTTAAGCCTCTAGTCCAGGTTTATCGCCTATTCAGGTTCCATCCGCAGGGAGTCCGGCCGAGGTTTCCCATACGGCCCCGAACGATGTGAACAGGGTTCCCGAGATACCTAACGGGTATTCGGTACACCCGGCCACGTACCTACCGCATCACAGCCCACCCCTATGGTCAGCGCTGTCCACGGCCTCCAGTAGGCTACAAACACCAGAAACTACTTGCAACTCCTGGACAGAGAGCTAGGGTGAATAAGAAGTCGAGCGGGGTCATATTTCAGGGCCCAATGCATGGTAGTAGCTGTATCTTAAATCACGCATACAGATCTCAGTGCTTAAGGTCGGCTTCAATGAAACAACCCACCATGTACTCCTACATGGCCTCTCATCGATACCTTTACCAAAACGTGTTCACCACACCACTCTCATTACCGACATAATCATTTCACTCTAGCCCATCACCCAGATGAACCAGACCTGACACGACTCTAAGCATAGCAGGCATAGCAAGGTAGGAACAACACATACATATGGCTCAATCAACTCCTACACATGCTAGTGGGTTTCATCTAGTTACTGTGGCAATGACAGGTCATGCAGAGGAAATGGGTTCAACTACCGTAGCACACAGCAGTTTGAATCGCGTTGTCTTAATGCAGTAAAAGAGAGCAGGAGTGAGAACATGGGATTGTATCGATATGATCAAATGGTTGGTTGCTTGCCTGATGGTTCGATGCACGGATACGGTTCTTCGTTAGGGTAGTCACGGTACTCCTCGGGGACAGATCCTGTCGTAAAGGATAACGATACACAGGCATCACCAAACAATGTGCAACAATATGATGCATGCATGAAACATGGCAATATGAGTGTGTTGGGCTAATGCAACTAAAGCCAGAAGGGTTTGAACAAATTTGAATCAAAGATTCAAATTTCAATTTCAAATATGGCCTTTTAAAGTGCTTTTCCTTGTTCTGATTAAAACATCCATTTAACTTGTTGGATCATGCATGAAAATAGTACATATGGATAGATTGGATTTTTCTGATCATTTTTCATATATAATTTGTCCAATTTGGAGTTACAGAATAAAAGTTATGAATTTTTGAAGTTTAATTAATATTCTGGAATTTCCTGATTTAATTTAAATCCAGAAATATCATTTACTGTGTCAGCCTGACGTCACAGTGACATCAGCAGGTCAACAGGGCTGGCTCGGGTCAAACCTGACGTGTGGGGTCCACACGTCAGTGACACAGGGGCTAATCCCGTGTTGACCCGGGCTGGTTAGCTTTGACTAAGCCCTGGGGCCCACTTGTCAGCGTCAGTAGGTGGTGGTTTAGTGGCTAATTAACTAGGCCATGTCAGCTCGCCGGAGTTCTGGCCGGCGGCGACCATCAGTGCGGCGGCGATAGTGGTTTTGGTCGTTTCGGCCACCAAATGAACCGCGGAGGCCACCGGAGTGAAGCTGAGGACGACCCGAGGCTCTTGGCGGAGTCCGTTGGGGTCGGGGTGGCCGGAGTCGACGGCGGCGAGCTCGGCTGCGGCGGCCGGGGTTCGGTCGTGCACGGGAACGGTGTTGCAGGGTGTTAGGGGGGGTGTTGGAGCGTGCTACGTGCTCCTAGTGAGATGTGGAGCACGATGGCGTGCTCGGTTGGGCGCTACGGCGATCGTGGCCACGACGGCGACATCGCCGGCGGCGTGAGGCTTTCGGCCGCGGTGGGGCTAGGGCCTAGGGGTCGGGAGAGATCAGGGGAGAAGGGGGAAACGGTGGCGTAGCTCACCGCGGTTGCAGTGGGCGTCGAAGCGGGCTCGGGGATGCGTCGGAGACGACGAATTTGACGGCGACGGTGGTCGGAGTCCGAAGAGGGGAACGGCGACGTGGCGGCGATGCAGGGCTTCCGGGGACCCGTGGAGCGGTGGGGAGGAAGAAGGAGTCGAGGCGGAGCTTCTGAGCTGGTCGGGGAAGCGAGGGGTGGTCGGAGACGGTGGCTAAGGCGAACGGCGGCGACGGTGAGCTTCGGCCGTGAGAGAGAGAGAGTGAGGGAGAGCCGGGGGAGAGTGAATGGGGTGTCGGCGAGGTCGGGGCGACGACCAGAAGACGATCCACGCGGCGCAACGGCGACCAGGGCGATGCAGAGAGGCTGGGTGGTGCGTGGCGAGCTCGGGCGCGCCATGCTCACCTCCCTGCCTGCTCTGGCGAGGGGAAGCAGCTGGGTGGCACGGGCCAGCACAGTGCTGGGCCGGCTGGGCTGGGCCGCACAGGTAAGTCTTCCCCTTTCTTTTCTGTTTTCTGTTTTTATTTAATATAACTGCAACTTTGTTGAATTAAATAAAATACCTAGGCAACTCCAAAAATCACCAAACTACTCCTGGTCCATAGTTGGATTATTTCCAACATGAAACATTTTAGTTTGGAGATATTTGAGCATTTAAATATTTTATATAATTTTAAATGCCCAAATTCAAATAGTTATGATTTAATCCAAAACCCTAGGATGGCCTAGGAAAATGTGCACCACTTTTGGCAGAGGTTCTGAACCAAGGCAAAAATGATGGGCATTTTAGAAGGGCATTTCAGGTTCATTGAAAAATTATTTTAGTAAACCCTAGTTGGTTTCAGAGGGGACTGGGGGTTCTGTCATCCCCATTTCAAGTTTCTGATGAATGAGTAAACATGATGCAACACTCTAATGCATAACTAGCTAGGGTGTGACAACTCACCCCCACTCAAAAGAATCTCGTCCCGAGATTTGGGTTCCTCCGGGAAGAAGGCGGGATATTCAAGTCGAAGACGATCCTGCCTTTCCCAGGTTGCTTCATCTTCAGAATGGTGCGACCATTGAACCTTGAGAAACTTGATATTATGACGTCGCGTGGTACGTTCGGCTTGATCGAGGATACGAATGGGGTACTCTCGATAGGTAAGATTATCTTGGAGATCAAGCGTTTCGTGGTCCACTTCACGGATAGGATCCGAGAAGCAACGCCTGAGTTGAGAAATGTGGAAGACATCGTGAACTCTGGAGAGGTGCGGAGGTAGTTCCAATTGGTAGGCAACTTCTCCTCGTTTGGCAAGAATGCGAAAAGGTCCAATGTAACGAGGAGCCAATTTGCCTTTGATACCGAAACGATGGGTTCCCTTCAGAGGGGTGACCCGAAGATAAGCCTTCTCGTCAACCTCGAAAGTCATAGCCTTATGTTTTCGGTCATATTGACTCTTTTGACGGGATTGGGCTGTTTTCAACTTTTCACGAACGATACGAACTTGTTCTTCTGCTTCCTGAATCATATCCGGGCCAAAGAATTGTCTTTCCCCGGTCTCTGACCAGTTAAGGGGTGTTCGACACCGTCGTCCATAGAGAACTTCAAAAGGGGCTTTACCTAAGCTAGATTGATAGCTGTTGTTGTAAGCGAATTCGGCAAATGGAAGGCACTTCTCCCAGTCCATTCCGAATGAGATAACAGAGGCTCGAAGCATGTCTTCTAGAATTTGGTTGACGCGTTCCACTTGACCACTTGACTGAGGGTGGAAAGCGGTGCTAAAGGAGAGACGGGTTCCCATAGCATTTTGGAAACTTTCCCAAAATCGAGAGGTGAAAAGACTTCCTCGATCCGAGTTAATTTCCAAAGGGACACCATGAAGGGACACTATTCGGGAGATGTATAAGTCTGCCAGCTGACTAGCGGTTATACTCTCTCGAACAGGTAGGAAATGGGCTACTTTGGAAAGACGATCAACCACGACGAAAATAGCATTATTCCCTCTCTTGGTCCTGGGAAAACCGGTAATGAAATCCATACCAATTTTATCCCATTTCCATTCAGGAATAGCTAAGGGTTGAAGGGTGCCAACAGGCCGTTGGTGCTCTGCTTTTACATGACGACAGACGTCGCAATTTGCAATATACTGAGCAATTTCTCTCTTCATCCTAGTCCACCAGAACCTCTGGCGTAGGTCCTGATACATCTTAGTGCTACCGGGATGAATGGTGAGAGGGGATTCATGAGCCTCCTTAAGGATCAACTGCCGTAGATGCTGGTTCTTGGGAACCACTAGACGGTTCTCAAAGTACACAACACCATGATCATTTGTGGAGAAACAACTAGCACCTCCGCTAGCAATGTTCTCCTTGATCTTAGCTATTCCCTTATCTCGCTTCTGGGCAGCAATGATTTGATCCATAAGAGTAGGTTTCGCCACCAAGGTGGAAAGAAATCCTTGAGGAACAATGTGAAGGTTAAGCTTCCGAAATTCCTCATGGAGAAGCGGTTGATTTTGTTGTAACATCAGATTGTTACAATAAGATTTACGACTTAGCGCATCAGCCATGACGTTGGCTTTCCCTGGGGTGTAGGTTATTCCTAAGTCGAAGTCGGTGATCAATTCAACCCAACGTCTCTGCCTGAGATTCAAATCCGGTTGGGTGAAAATATACTTCAGACTTTGGTGATCAGTGAATATTTCGCAACGATTACCGAGGAGGTAATGTCGCCAGGTCTTAAGTGCATAGACTACGGCTGCAAGCTCTAGATCATGGGTAGGATAATTCTCCTCATGTGGGTGCAATTGTCGTGAAGCGTAGGCAATTACGTGTCGATCTTGCATGAGAATGCAACCTAGTCCTTGTCGCGAGGCGTCGCAGTAGATAACAAAGTCCTTGGAGAAGTCTGGCGGTACCAGTACGGGAGCAGAAGTCAGGCGTCTTTTCAGTTCCTGAAAGCTGTGCTCACATTGTGGAGTCCATTCGAACTTCTTATCTCTCTTGAGGAGTTCGGTTAGAGGTTTAGCAACTTTGGAGAAGTTTTCGACAAAGCGACGGCAATAGCTCGCTAAGCCTAGAAAACTCCGAACTTGCTTGACTGATTCAGGTGGAGTCCAGTTAAGGATGGCTTGAACTCGCTCAGGGTTAACAGCAATACCTTTACCAGATATTACATGACCCAGATAGGTCACTTCTGACAACCAGAATTCACATTTAGAAAATTTGGCATAAAGGCGATGCTCTCGAAGTTTCTGCAACACTAGCCTTAGATGTTCGGCATGTTCTTCCTCGTTCTTGGAGTAGATGAGTATATCATCGAGGTAAACCACGACGAATTTATCCAAATACTCCATGAAGATTGAGTTCATTAACCGAGAAAAGGTGGCTGGAGCGTTGGTTAATCCGAAGGACATGACGGTGTACTCGTATTGGCCATAACGAGTAACAAAGGCCGTTTTAGGAATGTCCCCGTTTCTGATTTTGATTTGGTGGTAGCCCAACCTCAAATCCATCTTGGAGAAGACTGAGGATCCAGCGAGCTGATCGTACAGGTCGTTGATCCTGGGAAGCGGATATTTGTTCTTGATTGTGACCAAATTGACAGGTCGGTAATCTACAACCATCCGGTCCGTACCATCCTTCTTCTTGACGAATAGGACGGGGCAAGCCCACGGAGAGGAGCTAGGTCGGATAAAACCCTTTTTCAAGGACTCATCGAGTTGTTTCTTAAGCTCGGCTAGTTCTAGGGGTGCCATCTTATAAGGTCTTCTAGCAATCGGAACGGTTCCTGGAATGAGGTCTATTACAAACTCAACGTCCCTGTCAGGTGGAACACCTGGCAATTCCTCTGGAAAGACATCCGGGAAGTCACGGACTACCGGTACGTCCTCAAGGTCTGGCAAAGGGCTGGCGTTAAGAGAATATAATTGTCGCTTGGCTATTCGGGTCAAGACATTAACCATCTTTCCCGAAGGATGGGTGAGTTGAACAGTCCTAGAGAAGCAATCGATTTGGGCATGATGAGCCGACATCCAGTCCATACCCAGAATGATATTAATATCTGAAGATTTAAGGGCGATCAAAGACGCAAGGAAAACAAGTCTGTCGACTTGGATCTCATTTCCATAACTTACCCTAGAGGTCTGCCATCTAGAACCAGGGGTAGAAATTTCCATAGTGGATGGCATGTCACAGAATGCAACGTTATGCAAACGAGCATAACTTTCGGATATAAAAGAATGAGAGGCTCCTGTATCGAAAAGAACAGATGCCGGGTGGCAGTTAACAAGAAGCGTACCGAGAACGACGTTGGGATCCTCTTGAGCTTCTTCGGCAGAGATACAGTTGACATGGCCACGTGAAGCGGTGACCGGCTTGGCGTGGAATATTTTTCCTGTCGGCTTGCCACGGCCAACAGCTTTAGCAGATTGGTTGGGGTTGGTCTGGGGACACTCACGCATATAGTGACCAGATTCCCCACACTTGAAACAAGTCACGGAACTGGTACGTGGAGGAGCATTGTTAGTTGGACCCCCATAGGGCTTGGCTGGAGCAGACTGTTGAATGGGGCGAGGCGCCTGGAAGGATGGCCTCGGTGTAAACCTGGGTGGCAGGGCGGTGTTGGGCACCCACACGCGGCGCTTCTGAGGACCAGCACCGGATGAGGAACCCGTGTCACGTCCATGCTTGCGTGTTGCGTCATAGTCAGTCTGACCAGTTTCAGCACTGATGGCTTTGTTGACAAGTTTCGAAAAAGATGTGCACTCATGCAGACGGAGGTCACGGCGAAGCTCAGGACTAAGGCCCTTACGGAACCTTGCTTGCTTCTTGGCATCGGTAGACACTTCCTCGGTTGCATATCGTGCGAGATTACCAAACTCCCTGCTGTAAGCATCCACAGAAAGTCGGCCTTGGGTGAAACTGCAAAATTCTTCATGTTTACGGTCCATGAGACCCTCCGGAATGTGATGTTCACGGAAAGCCTCGCTGAACTCAGCCCAAGTTGTGACATGGCCTGCTGGGCGCATAGCTCCATAATTCTCCCACCATAGACTGGCGGGGCCTTCAAGATGATATGCAGCAAAGGTGACCTTGTCAGCCTCCGCTACCAGCGCGGAACGCAGTTTGTGAGAGATACTGCGAAGCCAGTCATCAGCGTCGAGAGGCTCGACGGAGTGGTGGAACGTGGGTGGATGCAATTTGATAAAATCACTGAGTGACACCACGTTAGCCCTCTGATGGTGTGCTGTATTCTGTTCAATACGCTCCAACAAACGGTTTGTCTCCCGCTTGTTTCTCTCAGCTTCCATCATCACCTCGGCTAGTGAAGGAGGATGAGGCAGATTTACATCCCTGGCTTCACTGCCTTCGGCCTGCTCTTGAGAGGCAGGGTTAGCGCGCGTGTTGACCATCCTAGGTAAACAAGACAATGATTTAGTCAGGATGGTAAAATCCCGACATAGGATTCATAATGTAAGAAATAACTCGGAATGCAAGATGATCATCCGTATGACATGGTAGATACAGAAACTGCTTCTTTTATTCCATCGTCATACACACCATACAGGGTTTAGTACAAGACCAAACAAAGTACTATTACGGTGAAAAGAGGATTACATCTCATCGGAGGCATTCCAAGCTCCTATACATTATTTTCTACACCTCCGGAAGGAGTACAAACTAGGTCATATCCCACGAGTCACGCGGGACGATAGACGACACAGCTAGTGCGAACTAGTGATACTACCACTAACTCAGACCGATCCGTAGTAGTCCTCGTAGAAGTCACCTCCATAGCCTGGGAGCTCAACATGATCATCTAGAAACAGACGGTCTCGCGGAGCTTGTGGACCATAGGGGCTAGGATGAGGCCTTGGACCAACAAACGGTGGCCTGCGGGGACCGCGAGGTGGGGTGATGCCTCCTACATCACGCCAAACCATCACGTCTGGCAGAGCAGATCTCACAGGATAGAGATCGCGCATATCTGAATATCCAGCTTGCACCGCCGGTGCGAACCGAGTCAAAGTGGCCCAGTGGTCAGCACGGGTGTTGAAGAGCTCTAGCCTTAAGGCCCGATTTTCACGGTCCTTATCCTCGAGCATCTCAGCAGTGGTGCGAGTCCGTGAATCCTCCTGAGTGGGGTCAGCATAGATAGCCTGGAGATACCCTTGTGCTCCCGGAAGTGATCCTGGCATATACCGGAAATCAGAGTCCCGAAATATACCAGATCTGACTCGCATAATGGTCATCATAGAGTAGGCGGCGTCCTGCACAGCCATCTCAATAGTAACCCCGAGTCCATAAGAGCAGTGAAGAGGCTCAGTGGATCCAGGATAAGATGGAAATATCCTGACAGTGCAGAGATACTGGCTTTGATTAAAATCTCGGAATTGCTCTTCGACCATGTACTCGGGATACCAGCGGTATCCAGCCTCAGTCATTACCCTGACCAACTTAGCAGTATGGCCGGGTACATCTAGGCATCGAGTCAGGCGAACCACTTGATTGAGGTCGCGAGTGGCCATCTGAAAGCACAATCATAATGCAAAGGCATTAGAATTTCTAGCAAAATTTCGGCAGCATAACAGCTGTAAATGCTCAAAAAGGATTTGAGACATTTGACAAAGGATTTCGTACACACTCAACATCACCATATCAAAGTTCTGAAACCATTCTGGCAACATAATGTGGTAGTAGAACTGAACTAGGCTGGTAACCATCAAACTTATAAGGTACTACTGATTAGTAACTCGTGATCCTGATAGAGAGAACAGATCCTAATTCCTTAACCCCCGGTGGAAGAATCGACTGACTCAGATCAGAATGTCATAAGGTATAAGGAGTAAAAAGAGCCTTACGTTCCAACCCACAAACAATTCCCCTACATATAACTAAAGAATTTCTAGACTCAACATCGACCAGTTTGGCTTGGAGAACCTACAGGCAGTCCGGCTCTGATGCCAACGCTGTCAGGACCCCGACTCGATGTCACATCGATCTAGCTGGTAACACCTCATATCACTTTGCGGCCTCACGCACGGTATCCCCACGGGTGTCGTCTTACCTTTTCCCGGGACCGTTTGCGCCTTTTGGCTCACGTATATGATAGTGTCGCTAGCATCCATATGATAAAGAGCCCGGGCTGACATGACTAGTCGTAAACCCAAAGTGGCACAGACTTACAGGGACAGGCATCCATGACCCAGCTTCGAACGTGTCGGTCATCAGCAAGTGGGTCCGGGCTGTAGCACTGGGCTAGCAGGACTCCGGTAAACCGGCCTGTAGCGGGCTAACAGGACTCCGGTACTCAAAGCGTGACATTTCCCCAAAGGGACAGACACAGGAACGAAGAAGGACACATGCCGGCCAGCCTAAGTGTTCCAGAGCAGTAGCAAGCTACCATGGCTCAGCGGCAACACTAGGAGACATTTCCCGGCAAGAGAGGCTACTAAAGATAAACAACTAGATAGTCAGATCCCACACATACCAAGCATTTCAATCATACACACAATATGCTCGATATGTGCAAATACAACGAAGCATCACAACATGACTCTATGACACAAGTACTTTATTTAAGGCTCAGTGAGCCATACATAACATACACAAAGGTACGGGTCTCACGACCCCACATACAAGTCATACAGTCATACAAACCAGCAGCGGAAGTAGCTTGTCTGAGTACAGACAACTAGTAAAATAAAAGAGGCTTGGGAAGCCTAGCTATACTACAAGGTCCTTCACAAGCTCAGGGTCGCCACCTGGGTCTTTAGCCTACTCGTTGATGTCAACGTCTACATAGAACCCATCAGAAGGGGTTGCAGCGTCTTCTGTAAAAATGTAGATTATAGCAACATGAGTACAAAGGTACTCAGCAAGACTTAGATCAGATCCTACATACATGCATAGTATCAAGAAGGGTTGGTGGAGTTATTGCAGCAAGCCAGCTTTGACTCTTGGCTAGGCTATCCTACGATACTCCAACTTGAAATGGTTTTGCGCACACGAGTCCACTACTCACCAATTCAATACACTACCGAGGATCCACCTCCGTCTTCCTACGGAAGAGCCATCCTCGGCACTCACACTTATCTTGAGGCTTTTAACAGTTTCCATTTACTTGTCTATGAACTGTATAGGCAACCAAGTAGTCCTTTACCGCGGATGCGGCTATTCGAATAGATTATGATAACCCTGCAGGGGTGTACTTCTTCATACATGTTTCCACCACTTAGCGTCTGCACACGACATGTGCTCGGCAGACTTCAAGCGAAAGCCGACGTGGGTGTAGACCACGACCTACCTAAACACTTAAGCCTCTAGTCCAGGTTTATCGCCTATTCAGGTTCCATCCGCAGGGAGTCCGGCCGAGGTTTCCCATACGGCCCCGAACGATGTGAACAGGGTTCCCGAGATACCTAACGGGTATTCGGTACACCCGGCCACGTACCTACCGCATCACAGCCCACCCCTACGGTCAGCGCTGTCCACGGCCTCCAGTAGGCTACAAACACCAGAAACTACTTGCAACTCCTGGACAGAGAGCTAGGGTGAATAAGAAGTCAAGCGGGGTCATATTTCAGGGCCCAATGCATGGTAGTAGCTGTATGTTAAATCACGCATACAGATCTCAGTGCTTAAGGTCGGCTTCAATGAAACAACCCACCATGTACTCCTACATGGCCTCTCATCGATACCTTTACCAAATCGTGTTCACCACACCACTCTCATTACCGACATAACCATTTCACTCTAGCCCATCACCCAGATGAACCAGACCTGACACGACTCTAAGCATAGCAGGCATAGCAAGGTAGGAACAACACATACATATGGCTCAAGCAACTCCTACACATGCTAGTGGGTTTCATCTAGTTACTGTGGCAATGACAGGTCATGCAGAGGAAATGGGTTCAACTACCGTAGCACACAGCAGTTTGAATCGCGTTGTCTTAATGCAGTAAAAGAGAGCAGGAGCGAGAACATGGGATTGTATCGATATGATCAAATGGTTGGTTGCTTGCCTGATGGTTCGATGCACTGATACGGTTCTTCGTTAGGGTAATCACGGTATTCCTCGGAGGCAGAACCTGTCGCAAGGGACATCGATATACAACCATCACCAAACAATGTGCAACAATATGATGCATGCATGAAACATGGCAATATGAGTGTGTTGGGCTAATGCAACTAAGAACAGAGGGGTTTGAACAAATTTGTATCAAGGATTCAAATTTTAAGTTCAAATATGGTCTTTTAAAGTGCTTTTCCTTGTTCTGCTTAAAACATCAACTTAACTTGTTTGATCATGCATGAAAATAGTACAGATGGATAGATTGGATTTTTCTGATCATTTTTCATATATAATTTGTCCAATTTGGAGTTACAGAATAAAAGTTATGAATTTTTGAAGTTTAAATAATATTCTAGAATTTCCTGATTTAAATTAAATCCAGAAATTATAGTTATTGCGCCAGCATGACGTCAGCATGACGTCAGTGGTCAACTGCGGCTGGCTGGAGTCAAACCTGACGTGTGGGGCCCACACGTCAGTGACAGGGGGGTTAAACAGGGTTAAATTAATTCTAATTACTAATTAGTGGCGCTGGGGCCCACTGGTCAGTGTCAGGGGTTAACTAACAGTGGTTAGCGCTAATCTAACCATCTGACCGACAGGGCCCACGCGTCAGTGACACTCGGGGGTCAAACCCCAGGTCGGACAAGTCAAACCCCACCGGCGACATGACGCCGGCGAGGCCCGAGACGGCGGCGAAAGTGCTTTTTGCCATTCCGGCAACCAAATGGACGGCGGAAGGCATCTACGTGTTGCTGAGGTTGAGCCGCGACTATTGGTGGTGGTGGTTGGGCTCGGGGTGGCCGGAGTTGACGGCGGCGAGCTCGGCTGCGGCGGCCGGAGTTCGGGTGCGGTCGGAATCGACGTTGCAGGGGGCTTGGGGAGGCGTTAGTGCACGCTACGTGCTCCTAGTGAGGTGTGGAGCACGATGGTGTGCTCGGTTGGGTGCTACGGTGAACGTGGCCACGACGGCGACATCGCCGGCGGCGTGGAGCTCTCGGCCAAGGTGGGGCTAGGGCCTAGAGGTCGGGAGAGACCAGGGGAGAAGGGGGAAACGATCCGGGGGCTCACCGCGGAGCTGCAGAGGTGGTTAGCGGGCTCGGGGACGCGCTGGAGATGACGAATTCGACGGCGACGATGATCGGAGCCCGAAGAGGGGAACGGCGACGTGGCGGCGATGCAGGGCTTCCGGGGAGCTGTGGAGCGGTGGGGAGGAAGAGGGAGTCGAGGCGGAGCTCCTGAGCTAGTCGGGGGAGCGAGGGGTGGCCGGGGATGGCTGCTATGGCGAACGGCGGCGACGGTGGTGTTCGGCCGTGTGAGAGAGAGAGCGAGAGAGAGGAAGGAAGAGCCGGGAGAGAGTGAGAGAGAGCAGAGGGGGATCGGGACGGCCTGCGGGGGTCGTCCACGCGGCCAGGAGCTCGTCGGAAAGCAGGAGGTGGCCGCGCGGCCGTGCGCGCGCGAGCACGCAGCAGCTTCGGGGCGAGGGGAGGAAGACGACGGAGAGCTGCAGTGGTGGGCTGGGCCGGCTGCTGGCTGGGCCGGCCAGCTGGCTGGGCCGCACAGTGGAGGAGCCCAGGTAAGTTTTCCCCCTTTTTATTTCTGTTTCTGTTTTATTTAATATATCTGCAACTTTGTTGAATTTAATAAAATACCTAGGCAACTTCAAAATTCACCAAACTATTCCTGGCCCATAGTTGGATTATTTCCAACATGAAACATTTTAGTTTGGAGATATTTGAGCATTTAAATATTTTATATTATTTTAAATGCCCAAATTCAAATATTTATGATTTAATTCAAAAACCCTAGGATGGCCTAGGAAAATGTGCACCATTTTTGGCAGAGGTTCTGAACCAAGGCAAAAATGATGGGCATTTTAGAAGGGCATTTCAGGTTCATTGAAAAATTATTTTAGTAACCCTAGTTGGTTTCAGAGGGGACTGGGGGTTCTGTCATCCCCATTTCAAGTTTCTGATGAAAGAATAAACATGATGCAACACTCTAATGCATGACTAGCTAGGTTGTGACAGTGCTCTTGTTCCTCATCTGGATCCCGAGGCCCCCGCACATCTGGATCACGTGCGTCCTCTCATCACTCGGATTGGCCTTTTTGACCGACTGGGAGCGGCAGGTGAAGATGTGTTTGAAAAACCCCAGTGCGGTCGACAGCCCAAGAAATTTTCACACATTGACATGAAAGCAGCCAGATAGACTATGTTGTTTGGAGTGAAATGGTGGAGCTAAGCCCCAAAGAAGTTCAAAATGCCCCGGAAGAAAGGATGGGGAGGCAGTAAGAATCCGCGACCTACGTGGGTGGCGAGGAGAATGCACTCACCCTCCCTTGGCTGCGGCTCGGTCTCGTTCCCCGGGAGTCGTGCCGACTTGTGGGGGATCAGTCCCCCCTCCACCAGGTTGTCGAGGTCGTCCTGGCTGATCGTCGAGCGGATCCAGTCGCCCTGGATCCAGCCCGGCGGCAGGCCGGATCTCGACAAGGATCCGCCCCGGCTAGTCCGCTTTCCCTTCGCCTTCGTGGTCTCCTTCTTTGCGCGCTCCAGCGCCACCGTCTTCTCTTTCCCCATGGCGACAGATCGAGTTCAAGCGAGGGTCCGGCGACGAGAGCTGAAGCAAGCGTGCCGGAGAGGTCGGAGGAAGAAGAAAAGAGAATGGGAGCGAACGGGGCAGAGGCCTGGTCCGGTGCCTTTTATAAGGTTGTTCCCCGAGTGACTAACTGGTGGACCCATATGATCTAAACAAATCCCGCAACAGTCGCGCGTGCAGTACGTGGCGAAAAAGGTGGCGCGGAGATCGAGGAGACTTGCCTAATCCATCCCGATTACCACGGTCTCGCCCGTCTGGCGCGCTTCCCGAAATTCGAATCCCGCGAAATCCGCGTAGAGCAGAGCAACTTGCCAGACTGAAAACGCCCTCTACATTATCACTCGGAATTCTACCGTGAAAATTCACTCAACAAAAACCAAGAATGGACCAAGGCGACTGAGAAAGGAGTCGACGTCGTCTCCTCAGTTCATTGTTCTAGAACAAGGTATACTCATAGCACAAGGAATGAGTCGGAAGTGTTCCCAACTCCTTCCTCACTCAAACCCTGATCCATTCGGGGGCTAATGATGAAGCTATGTACCTAGGGTAGGGTCATGGATCTGTCCAACATACCCTCCCCAAGGACATCTCTACAAGGAATCAGGCAGTCAAAGAGAAATCATCATCTACTCGACCATGAAGATGTGCTCACTCGACCACCTTGAAGACACTCGACCACCAGAAGATGAGAAGCCCATTCACTCCGTGATGGTCAGGGTTTAAGTCATAGCTTTATGGACATTTATAGCACTTTACTTCTGACATTACCAGTAACGCTCCTCCTTTATGAACATTGAACCCTGTGTAACGGAGGGGAGCAGGGGTCCTGGCGCACTCTATATAAGCCACCCCCCTCCTCTGGGACAAGGGTTCGCACCCCCTATAACACACACGCATATAATCCAGTCGACCGCCTCCGGGCTCTGAGACGTAGGGCTTTTACTTCCTCTGAGAAGGGCCTGAACTCGTAAAACTCGTGTGTAGAACTCCTCCATAGCTAGGATCTTGCCTCTACATTCTTACCCCCCCTATTCTACTGTCAGTCTTAGAACCACGACAATATCCATAGTAAAATCACAAATTATGTGTAATGACTCTATGTATCCAAGTACTTTACATCATTAATGCTCGGATCCGCATTGTACAAAACCTTGTTGACCGACCATCGACTTCAACCTCCTCGGCCAGCAGCCGAGAAGTGTTTGTCCTACTTTATAAAGCCTTTATGAGGGCAAAGATTTACGGCAAACAAGGCAATCCGGCCATACGGTTTTATAAACAAAGGTAGGCAGAGAGACATGTTATATTATTGTTTAACATAAGAAACATTGTCCAAAGAAAATAGTCCCGTTATCGGTTCCTTTCTTTGGGTTGTCATGCTAAGCATGATCATGAAACCTCAGCTCCGATCAACGTGGGAGGAAAATACTAAGGATTTAGTTCGGGGAAAGCTTCCAAACTCTATAGTCTAAATGAACCCAAATTCTCACTTCCGTTGCGACCGTTTATAATCTGAAAGTGACCCATCGTCGGCTTCTACCCCCTTGTAGATACTATGCAGGGTGTTTCCGAAATAACAAAACAACCCTTAGCCGACGTCTCGGTGCCCGAAGGTGGTTGTGTTGGCAGAAACGAGGCAATCAGATATGTGGGATTTATAACTTTCACTTAGTCATAGGAGCTTAAAGTTGGGAGCTAGCAAGTAGCCCCCCGGTTAGTGTTCGGCGACAATTGAGGTCAAGCTGTAAACACTTCGGCCAATGTTATGAATGGCCTGTCATTTAATATAGTCATTGGACCGCTGACCAGTTTACGCTTATTGTGACAGTCAGTTGTCGGCTTTCTCCACTGCGGTGCTTAACCATGCAAGCTGGAAGCACAATCGTAGTGGTTCTCCGTTTGGACACCTAGCCGAACAAAGCGGAACATAGGAGGCAAGCACAGGAGCCAGGCAACCCAACTATCGACCGAAGACACAATTCGAAACTGATGCATATATAGAAATATCCGAGAATTTTTGCCGAATCTCTGAAGGTGTCCGGCGCTGCACTGCGAGACTTATGCGGAAAACACACAAATAGTTGAAAAAGTGCCGTAGGATTGGAAAACCAAAAAACGTCAGGAAAAACTCGACGTCCGAACTAGATCAAGTGTTCGGTGCCAATCCGAAAATTGGTCTTAGAAAAAAAAGTGCATATTTCGTGCTTTAATATGACACATCCTATCTCAAGACTTCAAGCGGGTCAGCCTATGGCTTCAACCTCCTGTCACCAAGGCGGGGTACTTCTCATTAGGCCAATTTAGCAAACTAACCTCTAGCGGCTTTGAGAGAGAAATTAGGCTCCCTGGCTATTGACCACACACTCGTGTCGAAAAAGGAGTGATAGAAAAAGACTTTGCAACGACTAGGAAGAAATCATTTATTATAAAACGGCTCTGATACGTCTCCAACGTATCTATAATTTTTGATTGCTCCATGCTATATTATCTACTGTTTTGGACATTATTGGGCTTTATTATCCACTTCTATATTATTTTTTGGGACTAACCTATTAACCGGAGGCCCAACCCAGAATTGCTGTTTTTTTGCCTATTTTAGGGTTTCGAAGAAAAGGAATATCCAAACGGAATGAAACCTTTGGGAATGTGATTTTGTCAACGAACAAGACCCGAGAGACTTGGACCGACGTCAAGAAAGGAAACAGGAGGCCACGAGGTAGGGGGCGCGCCTACCCTCCCAGGCGTGCCCTCCACCCTCATGGCCCCCCTGTCGCTCCACCGACGTACTCCTTCCTCCTATATATACCTACGTACCCCCAAACGATCAGATACGTAGCCAAAACCCTAATTCCACCGCCGTAACTTTCTATATCCACGAGATCCCATCTTGGGGCCTGTTCTGGAGCTCCGCCGGAGAGGGCATCGATCACGGAGGGCTTCTACATCAACACCATAGCCCCTTCGATGAAGTGTGAGTAGTTTACCTCAGACCTACGGGTCCATAGTTAGTAGCTAGATGGCTTCTTCTCTCTTTTTGGATCTCAATACAATGTTCTCCCCCTTTCTTGTGGAGATCTATTCGATGTAATCTTCTTTTTGCGGTGTGTTTGTTGAGACCGATGAATTGTGGGTTTATGATCAAGTCTATCTATGAACAATATTTGAATCTTCTCTGAATTCTTTTATGTATGATTGGTTATCTTTGCAAGTCTCTTTGAACTATCAGTTTGGTTTGGCCTACTAGATTGATCTTTCTTGCAATGGGAGAAGTTCTTAGCTTTGGTTTCAATCTTGCGGTGTCCTTTCCCAGTGACAGTAGGGGCAGCAAGGCACGTATTGTATTGTTGCCATTGAGGATAAAAAGATGGGGTTTTCTTCATATTGCATGAGTCTATCCCTCTACATCATGTCATCTTGCTTAAGGCGTTACTCTGTTTTTAACTTAATACTCTAGATGCATGCTGGATAGCGGTCGATGAGTGGAGTAATAGTAGTAGATGCAGGCAGGAGTCGGTCTACTTGTCTCGGACGTGATGCCTATATACATGATCATACCTAGATATTCTCATAACTATGCTCAATTCTGTCAATTGCTCAATAGTAATTTGTTGACCCATCGTAGAATAGTTATGCTCTTGAGAGAAGCCACTAGTGAAACCTATGGCCCCAGGGTCTATCTTTATCATATTAATATCCTACTACTTAGTTATTTCCTTTGCTATTTACTTTGCCTTTATTTTACTTTGCATCTTTTATCATAAAAATACCAAAAATATTATCTTATCATATCTATTAGATCTCACTCCCGTAAGTGGCCTTATAGGGATTGACAACCCCTATTTGCGTTGGTTGCGAGGATTTATTTGTTTTGTGCAGGTACGAGGGACTCACGCGTAGCCTCCTACTGGATTGATACCTTGGTTCTCAAGAACTAAGGGAAATACTTACGCTACTTTGCTGCATCATCCCTTCCTCTTCGGGGAAAACCAATGCAGTGCTCAAGAGGTAGCAAGAAGGATTTCTGGCGCCGTTGCCGGGGAGGTCTACACAAAAGTCAACATACCAAGTACCCATCACATACCCTTATCTCCCGCATTACATTATTTGCCATTTGCCTCTCGTTTTCCTCTCCCCCACTTCACCCTTGCCGTTTTATTCCCCTCTCTCTCTCTATCCTCCCTCTCTTTCTCTATTTGCCTCTTTTTGCCCATTTGCTTTTTGTTTGCTTGTGTGTTAGTTTGTTTGCTTGTCATGATGGCTCAAGATAATACTAAATTGTGTGACTTCATCAATACCAACAACAATGATTTTATTAGCACTCCGATTGCTCCTCTTACCGATGTTGAATCTTGTGAAATTAATACTGCTTTGCTGAATCTTGTCATGGAAGATCCGTTTTCCGGCCTTCCTAGTGAAGATGCCGCTACCCATCTAAATAGCTTCGTTGATTTGTGTGGCATGCAAAAGAAGAAAGATGTGGATAATGATATTGTTAAATTGAAGCTGTTTCCTTTTTCTCTTAGAGATCGTGCTAAAGCTTGGTTTTCTTCTTTGCCTAAAAATAGTATTGATTCATGGAATAAGTGCAAAGATGCTTTTATCTCTAAGTATTTTCCTCCCGCTAAGATCATCTCTCTTAGAAACGATATTATGAATTTTAAGCAACTTGATCATGAACATGTTGCACAAGCTTGGGAGAGAATGAAATTAATGTTACGTAATTGCCCTACTCATGGTTTAAATTTATGGATGATTGTTCAGAATTTTTCTGCCAGATTGAATTTTGCTTCTAGAAATCTTTTAGATTTGGCCGCGGGAGGCACTTTTATGGAAATCACTTTATGAGAAGCTACTAAACTCCTAGATAATATTATGGTTAATTATTCTCAATGGCATACTGAAAGATCTACTAATAAAAGGTGCATGCGATAAAAGAAATTAATGTTTTGAGTGGAAAGATGGATGAATTATTTGCTAATAAGAGTGTTTCTTCTGATCCTAATGATATGCCCTTGTCTACTTTGATTGAGAATAATAATGAATCTATGGATGTGAATTTTGTTGGTAGGAACAAATTTTGGTAACAACGCGTATAGAGGAAATTTCAACCCTAGGCCTTATCCTAGTAATCCCTCTAATAATTATGGTAATTCCTATAACAATTCTAATGGAAGTTATAATAAGATGCCCTCTGATTTTGAATCTAATATTAAAGAATTTATTACTTTGCAAAAGAATTTTAATGCTATGATTGAAGAAAAATTGCTTAAGATTCATGATTTGGCTAGGAACGTTGATAGAATTGCTCTTGATGTTGATTCTTTGAAACTTAGATCTATTCCACCTAAGCATGATATCAATGAGTCTCTCAAAGCCATGAGAATTTCCATTGATGAGTGCAAAGAAAGAACCGCTAGGATGCGTGCTAAGAAAGATGCCTTTATAAGAGCGTGTTCTTCTAGTTCCTATGAAAATAAAGATGAAGATCTAAAAGTTATTGATGTGTCCCCTATTAAATCTTTGTTTTGAAATATGAATCTTGATAATGATGGGACTGAATATGATCCACCTTTACCTAG
The DNA here is from genome assembly GCF_002162155.2 of Triticum dicoccoides. Lineage (NCBI taxonomy): Eukaryota > Viridiplantae > Streptophyta > Magnoliopsida > Poales > Poaceae > Triticum > Triticum dicoccoides. The sequence goes on along the minus strand of NC_041392.1, from coordinate 108,728,400 downwards.
AAGGCGTTCTAAGAATTCGGAATTTGTTGATCTTGATGCTAAATTTCATAAAAGTGGGAGTGAAGAAATTAAAACCCTAGATGTTGCTAAACCCACTATTATGGATTTCAAGGAATTTAACTATGAAAATTGCTATTTGATTGATTGTATTTCCTTGTTGCAATCCGTCCTAAATTCTCCTCACGCTTATAGTCAAAATAAAGCGTTTACTAAACATATCGTTGATGCCTTGATGCAATCTTATGAAGAAAAACTTGAATTGGAAGTTTCTATCCCTAGAAAACTTTATCATGAGTGGGAACCAACTATTAAAATTAAAATTAAAGTTCATGAATGCTATGCTTTATGTGATTTGGGTGGTAGTGTTTCCACTATTCCAAAGACTTCGTGTGATTTGTTTGGTTTCCGTGATTTTGATGATTGCTCTCTAAACTTGCACCTTGAGATTCCACTATTAAGAAATCTATGGGAAGAATTAATGATGTTCTTATTGTTTCAAATAGGAATTATGTGCCCGTAGATTTTATTGTTCTTGACATAGATTGCAATCCTTCATGTCCTATTATTCTTGGTAGACCTTTCCTTAGAACGATTGGTGCAATTATTGATATGAAGGAATGAAATATTATATTCCAATTTCCACTAAGGAAAGGCATGGAACACTTTCCTATAAAGAAAATTAAATTACCTTATGAATCTGTTATGAGAGCCACTTATGGATTGCCTACCAAAGATGGCAATACCTAGATCTATTCTTGCTTGTTATGCCTAGCTAGGGGCGTTAAATGATAGCGCTTGTTGTGAGGCAACCCAATTTTATTTTTATTCCTTTATTTTTTCTCATGTTTAGTAATAAATAATTTATCTAGCCTCTGTTTTGGTTGTGTTTTTGTGTTTAATTATTGTTTGTGCGAAGTAAAACCGTTGGGAAGACTTGGGGAAAGTCTTGTTGAACTTGCTGTAAAAAACAGAAACTTTAGCGCTCACGAGAACTGCTGCTATATTTATTTGGAGAGTTCTATTTAGTTAATTCTTTTTGAATATGATTAATAGATAAATTCCTCACGTCCAGCATATTATTTTAGAATTTTTGGGGTTCCAGATCTTGCCCTAGCTACAGATTACTACAGACTGTTCTGTTTTTGACAGATTCTGTTTTTCGTGTGTTGTTTGCTTATTTTGATGAATCTATGGCTAGTAAAATAGTTTATAAATCATAGAGAAGTTGGAATACATTAGGTATAACACCAATATAATTAAAGAATGAGTTCATTACAGTACCTTGAAGTGGTCTTTTGTTTTTTTTCGCTAATGGAGCTCACGAGATTTTCTACTTTAAGTTTTGTGTTGTGAAGTTTTCAAGTTTTGGGTAAAGATTTGATGGATTATGGAACAAGGAGTGGCAAGAGCCTAAGATTGGGTATGCCCAGGGCACCCCCAAGATAATCTAAGTACACCTAAAAACCAAAGCTTGGGGATGCCCCGAAAGGCATCCCCTCTTTCGTCTACTTCTATCGGTAACTTTACTTGGAGCTATATTTTTATTCGCCACATGATATGTGTTTTTCTTGGAGCGTCTTGTATGATTTGTGTATTTGCTTATTATTTTCCACAATCATCCTTGCTGTACACTCCTTTTGAGAGAGCCATGCATGATTTGGAATTTGTTAGTATAGTCTATGTGCGTCGCTTATATCTTTTGAGTTATATAGTTTTGCTCTAGTACTTCACTTATATGTTTTAGAGCACGGTGGTGGATTTGTTTTATAGAAACTATTGATCTCTCATGCTTCACTTAGATTATTTTTAGAGTCTTAATAGCATAGTAATTTGCTTAAAATCCTAATATGCTAGGTATTCAAAGTTAGTAAAATTTTCTTAAGAGCGTTTTGAATACTAAGAGAAGTTTGATGCTTGATGATTGTTTTGAGATATGGAGGTAATAATATCAAAGTCATGCTAGTTGAGTAGTTGTGAAATTGAGAAATTCTTGTGTTGAAGTTTGCAAGTCCCGTAGCATGCACGTATGGTAAACGTTATGCAACAAATTTGAAACATGAGGTGTTATTTGATTGTCTTCCTTATGAGTGGCGGTCGGGGACGAGCGATGGTCTTTTCCTACCAATCTATCCCCCTAGGAGCATGCGCGTAGTACCAAGGTTTTTGATGACTTGTAGATTTTTGCAATAAGTATGTGAGTTCTTTATGATTTGTAGGATCGAAAGTATGTCTAGAGGGGGGTGATTAGACTACTTGACCAAATAAAAACTTAACCTTTTCCCAATTTTAGTTCTTGGCAGATTTTAGCTATTGTAGGACAAGTCAAGCAATCATCACACAATTCAAGCAAGCATGCAAAGAGTATATTGGCAGCGGAAAGTAAAGCATGCAACTTGCAAGAATGTAAAGGGAAGGGTTTGGAGAATTCAAACGCAATTGGAGACACGGATGTTTTTCCCGTGGTTCGGATAGGTGGTTCTATCCTACATCCACGTTGATGGAGACTTCAACCCACAAAGGGTAACGGTTGCGAGAGTCCATGGAGGGCTCCACCCACAAAGGGTAACGGTTGCGCGAGTCCACAAAGGGCTCCACCCACGAAGGGTCCACGAAGAAGCAACCACCCACAAAGGGTCCACGAAGAAGCAACCTTGTCTATCCCACCATGGCCATCGCCCACACAAGACTTGCCTCACTAGCGGTAGATCTTCACGAAGTAGGCGATCTCCTTGCCCTTACAAACTCCTTGGTTCAACTCCACAATCTTGTCGGAGGCTCCCAAGTGAAACCTAGCCAATCTAGGAGACACCACTCTCCAAGAAGTAACAAATGGTGTGTAGGTAATGAACTCCTTGCTCTTGTGCTTCAAATGATAGTCTCCCCAACACTCAACTCTCTCTCATAGGATTTGGATTATGTGGAAAGAAGATTTGAGTGGAAAGCAACTTGGGAAGGCTAGAGATCAAGATTCATATGGTAGGAATGGAATATCTTGGTCTCAACACATGAGTAGGTGGTTCTCTCTCAGAACATATGAGTTGGAATTGTGTATGTGTTCTGATGGCTCTCTCCACGAATGAAGAGGAGGTGGAGGGGTATATATAGCCTCCACACAAAATCCAACCATTACACACAGTTTTGCAATCTCGGTGGGACCGAATCAACAAACTCGGTCGGACCGAAAATGTAAACCTAGTGACCGTTAGAGATTTTCGGTGGGACTGACATGCAACTCGGTAGGACCGATATGGTTAGGGTTTGGGCATAACGTAATCTCGGTGAGACCGATTACACAAACTCGGTGGGACCGAATTTTGTAATTAGCTAACCAGAGAGTTGGTCAGGCAAACTCGGTGGGACCGATTTGCTCTTTCGGTGAGACCGAAAACTTACAAAAAGGAAACACTGAATTTACATTGCAATCTCGGTGGGACCGATTCGTTCTTTCGATGAGACCGAAAAGTTACGAAAGGGAAACAGAGAGTTTGCAATCCCATCTCGGTGAGACCGAGATCCCTATCGGTAGAACCGAAATGCTAGGGTTTGGTAGTGGCTTATGACAAGTGAAACTCGGTGGCGCCGGATAGGAAGAATCGGTAGGACCGTGTTTGGCTTAGGGTTTAGGTCATTTGTGGATATGGGAAAGTAGTTCAGGGTTTTGGAGAATATCACTAAGCACATGAAGCAAGAGGCTCATTAAGCAACACCTAATCCCTCCTTGATAGTATTGGCTTTTCCTAAAGACTCAATGTGATCTTGGATCACTAAAATATAAAATGAAGAGTCTTGAGCTTTTGAGATTGAGCCAATCCTTTGTCCTTAGCATTTTGAGGGTTCCACTTTCACATCCATGCCATGCCAATCATTGAGCTTTCCTGAAATAGTCATCTTGGAATAGCATTAGCTCAATGAGCTATATGTTGTTATGAATTACCAAAACCACCTAGGGATAGTTGCACTTTCAATCTCCCCCTTTTTGGTAATTGATGACAACATATAGATCAAAGCTTCGACAAATGATAATAAGCATGAAATATATCGTCGCTTTGAGAAGTATGTGACAAGTAAGAGCTCCCCCTAAATTTGTGCATATTTAAAATTTGCTTTGGACTGCAAATGCACAAGGAGTTAGAGTCATGGGTCACATACATCTTGGTGGAGCGCTTAAAATGATAAGAATGAAATACATGCACCCATCACCAAGAATAGTGAATGATCACATAAGATAGATAAGATAATAGCATTAAGCAAACATTAAGTGTAGCTTATGATCAAACACATGATCATCAATGTCTCACAGATAATGACGTAGTATCTCAAGCACTCAAAAGCAAACAAAGTTCGAAAAACCACGAAATAAAGCAAGAGAGAAAGCAACACTCTCTCTCTCGAAGCCTATGATCTATACATTTTTCTCCCCCTTGGGCAACAAGTTACCAAAAAGTTCCTAGAAAATGCATAGTGCTAGATCGACACTCAGGCTTGATCTTCTGGTGGTGGTGGAGTCCGGATCACTCCAAGGACGAAGGCTTCTGTAGACGCTGAAGTAGACGCTGGAGTTGGAGCTGAAGTAGATGCTGGAGCTGGTTGGGCTGGTGCTATGGCTGGAGCTGAGGCAGTTGCTCTTGTGTCAGGAACTGGCACTGCAGACGACCTCGGACCTCGTGGAACTCTGGCAAAGGCATCAGTGGTTGTCTTCCCTTTCCTCTCCTGCATATCATCCTGGAGCTGCTCCACTGCAGTCTGAATCTCTGTCACCTTGACATCCAAGTCATAGAACTTTTGTTCCATGATTCTCTCTAGGCTTGCCTGGTTTTGAGTTAGGGTGGCTAGTCCTTTCTCAATCCGTAGGGTGGATGCAATTAGGTAACCAAGCTGCTCTTGTTTGGTTTTCAAGAAATACTCAGATGCCTCCTCTTGAGTTGGCATCTTGGCAGCTTTCTCCTTCCTTGCCTTCTCCTTCTTTGCTTGTGCTTGGGCAGACGATGGTTCATTTTCAGTCATCACAACTTGATTGTCCTCAAAATCTGGACGGATGGGCAAGTGTTCCTTGTCCAACAAGTATATGCCCGTGCCCATCTTGGAGTTGATGAGCTCCTGAATCTGTGGGGCATATCCACAGCTCCTCTTCTGGTCTGCTGCTGTCCTCTTGATAGTCTCTACTATGAGGCTCATCACCTTGAACTTCTGTGGCACATCAAATACATGAAGCAAATTTATTGCATGGCCTCTGATCAACTTGTGATCTCCAGACTTGGGCAAGAGAGTGTGCCTTAATATCCAATTTATAGTTGGGAGCCCTGACAGAAGATAATGCATAGACCCAAACTTGAAAGTATCAAGAGATTCATTGGGAATCTCCTTGTACATGTTGACATTGAGTTATGATCCATCTTCTTCTTGGCATAGATATCCAAGTCATCTGCTTGCTCCTCTGGGGCATTGATGAGCTGTGCCCATTCAGCAACTGTAGATTGGTACCTTGTACCCTCAGACATCCATGTGATCCTCCCATCTGAGTAGAAGTGTGCTGTGGAGTAGAATTGCATGATAAGCTCCTCGTTCCACGTTGTGAGCTTCTGCCCAACAAAGTCTGCAACTCCACAAGCACTAAAGCTGTCATACACTCCAGGGTAGTGTTCCTCATTTTCCTTCATGTAGGTCTAGTCGACCCATCTCATGTCACAAACAATTGGCTTCTTATCAAGCAGCACTATCTCATAGAAATCTTGCTGTTCCTTGGTATGAAATCTGTAGTCCATAGCAGTCCTTCTCCTTGAAGCATACGGATCTGCTTCTCTCCACTTCCTGAGCCCTGAGTATCTCCTGAGCTTCATATCCTCAGCCACAGGATGAGCATCATTGTGGTCTGGGATCTTGGGCTTGAGTTTTCTGTGAACTTGCTCTTCATCCTCTTCTTCAGCAGATTCAGGCACTGGGGCCTTATTCTTCTCAGCAGCAGGTATGCTCCTTGTATTTCTCTTTGGTGTTGTCTTGACCTTTGATGCAGCCTTGGGCTTAGATGCAGTAGCCCCTGATTTGATAGCATCACCCATTAGCTTGGGTGCCTTAGGTGCTGGTGCAGCAACCTCTTCTTCCTCTTCCTCTTCCATAATGGAAGCCTTTCCAAGCACTTTGGCTACGGTCTTCTTGACCCTTTCCTTCCTCTTCTTGCCTTCAGCAGCAACTGTCTCTTTGGGTGCAGGCTTTTCAGTTGAAGCTCTAGCTTTTGACATAGGCTGCCTGCCTGCTGGCCTTTTAATCTTTAAGCCTGGGTTTGTGCCCTGTGCTGGCTCAACTCTCTTTGATGTGGCCTCTTCCTCTGCCACATAATCTTCATCTTCAGAATCTGAAGTTCTCTTCGTCCTCTGTCTACTGGAAGCTTTTGGTAAATTGCTAGGAGTACTTCTGCTGCCATCATCTGAAGAGCTGGAGGGAGTAGTGCCCTCACTCATCTGCACTTGCTGCTCTGACAAGTTCTGGCTGTCACTCTGATCAGACATGTTGCAAACTCTGACTGCTGACCCTGTGAATAGTTTATAGATGAGGTTGAATAGATGAGCATCACAAAATGCAGAGATTTTTGCAAAAAGAATGATCCAAAAACTTAGTTTTAGTTTCCCACTAAAATCATCTCGGATCTACCGATTTTTAAACTCGGTGATACCGAAGCAGTTTTGGAACCTAAACTAGTGAACTCGGTCAGACCGAGTCACAGTTCAGTGGCATCGAGACTGCTAGGATTTCACAGAGTTCCAAAATCGGTCACACCGATAAGTAATTCTCGGTCAGACCGAGTCTCACTTGTGCAATGGCATAGGCCAAATCGGTGGGACCGAGTTTTTCAACTCGGTGGGTCCGAGATGGTTTCGTCGGAAACCTAAACCTAGAATTTTCGAATCAAACCTAATCTACGAGTTCATTGACTGGATAGAAGTTTATCAAACATGGCTAGAATCAATATGATCACAATGTGCTAGAAATCGGATTGGGGAATAGCACAAAGATCGAGTCCATACCCTAGTTCGGCAGAGACTCGCTACGGCAGCAATGGTGGGGTAGAATTCCCGTTGACGGTGACGGAGACCAGCGACTGGAGGCGGCTGGCGGCGAGGAGACGATCCGAAGACCACGTTGCCAGAGCAGGCTATCGCACGGGCGAAGGGGTTCGGAGAAATTTCCAAATTTTTGCCCGTGACTATATATAGCCCGACCCTGTCGGTGTGACCGAGTGGAACAACTCGGTGGCACCGAGATGCAAAACTATATACAGTTATTGCAACTCAGTGTGATCGAAAGGTTCAAATCGGTTGCACCGAGATCGAAAACCTAGATCAACTTAATGATCTCGGTAGGACCGAAAGTGGGGTATCGGTCAGACCGAGAATCATAAAGAGGTTTTGGAAGTTTAAGTCTATGACGAATCGGGGACTCCGAGCGCTCCTCACACAGAGTGGTTCGAATCTGACTTGATCAAATTTTGTGATGTAGCATGAATAGAGTTTGAGATGAGAAAAGCATAGATAGCTAGAGGAGGTTCTTAGGCATTCTTGTCCATACACTTGGCAAAAGGAAATAAAACCAAACAATCAAAGCAACAAGTGGATGTCCTCGAATGAGTAAAATATGCAAACAGCATGCTCACACAATAAGATGGCAAATAAAACATGTGACAAGGCATGCACAACCAATTCTAGCATCTATCAAGCAATTTGCGATGACTAGGTCATCTATATATGAGTATATTGACTTAGGAGTCAAGTGAGAACACTTGATCGTAGGTCATACTCATCGTTTAAGCTCAAGTGGGGTTACCACTTTTACATAAGGCATTGTTGTGTTCACATTGTTAGAGTTGCTTTAGCTCAAGTCTTAGAGTAAAGCTCCCCCTAGATGTGATATCCCCCCTAAGAGGGATGAACTAACCTCGGGTTTTGTCGATGATGACTTCATGTAGATGTCGAAGATGTGGATGCTCAATGTTGATGTAGATCACTTGGAGCTATCCATTTGAGTGAATTGCACTTTCAATACCTACATGGGTTAGTCCCACAAGGAACAAACAAGGATATCCATAGACATAGAGTGATGCACACACAAGATGATGTCCATGAAAACTTTTAGGTTACCTTGTCCCTTGTCTTACCAACAAGAGGGTTTGTGACTCCTTGAACTAGTGCAAGATGTGGAAGTTGATTGCACTTGTTCTTGCCAAAATGATAAGAGTGAAGTATGTTGGCAGAGTCACCCTCAAGAACTCTCTAGTTCTTCTTCTTTTGGATCCACACCATCTTGTTGGGAATCCTTGGAGCTGTAGTCGTACTTGATGAAGTGGAACTTGAAGTAGTCTTGGTAATCCACTTGACTAAGGTCTTAGGAGCTTCTTCAAATGCATCAATTTCCTCTTGAAGCTTGTCCTTGCCTTTTTGCTTGTAGTCTTGTGGTGGAAGATCATCTTGAGCTTGTGTCCCCTTGAAAGAAGTATCATACTTCTCTTGTTGAGGAACAAACTTTGTCTTGGGGTATTGATCTTCTTCCCACTCAACTCCATTGGCATTGAACTTTCGTTCAAAACCAACACCTTGATTCCTCCGGTGCATCCCTTGCTTGCGCACAATTTCCTCGAATTGCTTACTCCCGGCAAGGCTTTTGTACACTCCTTTCTCTATAATTCCCTTCAATAAGATATTTTCTTGCTCAAGTGTAACTTGGCTAAGAGAATCATTAGTGGAATAAAGAGAACTACTAGAAGCAACAATATTGGATTTAGCATGATCATTGTTACTGCTAGAGGAAGAATCTTTCTTGTTCTTGTTACTAGACTTGACTTGAAGCATGTAAGTGGATAAGAGTGAACGCTTGGCAATGTAAGAAGAACTTTTCTTGCGAAGATCATCATTGATTGCTTTTAAGAACTCATGCACTTGCTCAAGATTGAGCTTTTCAAAGCGTAATTTCTCATGAGCTCTTAAAAGTTCTCGATGATCTTCGAAGATAGTTTCATGAGCTAACTTAAGAATGTTTAGTTCTTTAGTTAAAGCCTCAATCTTCTCCTTATCATTGTCATTCGTTTTATCTTGATTAGCATGTTTAATTGACATTTCATCATAGTATTCATCAATAGAGTTGTCAACAAGCAAATCATCACCTAACAAGTCATCTTCATCACTATTGAAATCAACATACTCGGGGTGTGTTACCATAGGACCTTTGGCCATGAAGCATCTTCCAATCCCTTCATTTGGTGAGTCAAATATGTCATAGGAGTTGGTTGACACAAGTCCTAGACCGGCAACACCTTCATCTTGAGTATCTTCTGAGTCGGAGTGATAACTTCTCTCGGAGTGGCTGTCGGAGTCGGAGCCGGATACCCATTCACCAACATGAGCTTGATGTCTTCGTCTTGTGTAGCTCCTTGATGATTTTTCCTTCCTTTCCGAATCCTTGCTTCTCCGTGAGTATCTTCGTTCATAACGATCATCTCTACTCCTTCTCTCTCTTGGTGGCGATTCTTTGCTTCTTCTTTTTGGAGAATCTTCTCTTCTCTTGTAGGGAGCTGTACACTCATTGGAATAGTGTCCGGGTCTTCCACAACTATAGCAGTTTCGCTCTCGACTAGAAGATCTTTTGTCATTGTAGGACCTTGACTTGAAGCTTCTATCTTTGCTTCTACTCTTGTAGAACTTGTTGAAGTTCTTCACCATTAAGCTCAATTCTTCATTGAAGTTTTGTTTCTCACTTGATGATGTAGGGGCTTCACATGAGGCTTTATAGGCACCACTTGATTTGTTGTGAAGTTCCTCTTTATCCTTAAGTGACATCTCGTGAGCAACAATTCTTCAAATCACCTCCGTTGGCTTGAGATCTTTGTAATTGGGCATCATTTGGATCAATGTGCACACGGTATCATATTTTCCATCCAAGGCTCTTAGAATCTTCTTGATGATGAATCTATCGGTCATCTCTTCACTTCCTAAGCCGGCAATCTCATTTGTGATGAGAGCAAGCCTAGAGTACATTTCAGCGACACCTTCACCATCCTTCATTTTGAACTTGTCAAGTTGACTTTGAAGCACATCCAACTTGGATTCCTTGACGGAGTCGGTACCTTCGTGCATATCAATCAAAGTGTCCCAAATTTCCTTTGCATTCTCAAGACGGCTGATTTTGTTGAATTCTTCGGGGCACAATCCGTTGAAGAGAATATCACAAGCTTGAGCATTGTATTGCAACATCTTCAACTCATCCGCGGTAGCTTCACGGTTTGGTTCTTTCCCATCAAAGAAGTCACCTTGCAAACCAACACACACAATAGCCCAAACGGTGGGGTTATGTCCAAGAATATGCATTTTCATTTTATGCTTCCAACTAGCAAAATTAGTACCATCAAAGTAAGGACCTCTACGGTGATAATTTCCCTCGCTAGACGCCATACTCTCCTAGGTTGTGAAACCAAGGCTATGACCACCAAAAGCTATGGAGATCAAAGCAAATGGAGACCAAAGCTCTGATACCACTTGTAGGATCGAAAGTATGTCTAGAGGGGGGTGATTAGACTACTTTACCAAATAAAAACTTAACCTTTTCCCAATTTTAGTTCTTGGCAGATTTTAGCTATTGTAGGACAAGTCAAGCAATCATCACACAATTCAAGAAAGCATGCAAAGAGTATATTGGCAGCGGAAAGTAAAGCATGCAACTTGCAAGAATGTAAAGGGAAGGGTTTGGAGAATTCAAACACAATTGGAGACACGGATGTTTTTCCCGTGGTTCGGATAGGTGGTGCTATCCTACATCCACGTTGATGGAGACTTCAACCCACAAAGGGTAACGGTTGCGAGAGTCCACGGAGGGCTCCACCCACAAAGGGTAACGGTTGCGCGAGTCCACAAAGGGCTCCACCCATGAAGGGTCCACGAAGAAGCAACCACCCACAAAGGGTCCACGAAGAAGCAACCTTGTCTATCCCACCATGGCCATCGCCCACACAGGACTTGCCTCACTAGCCGTAGATCTTCACGAAGTAGGCGATCTACTTGCCCTTACAAACTCCTTGGTTCAACTCCACAATCTTGTCGGAGGCTCCCAAGTGACACCTATCCAATCTAGGAGACACCACTCTCCAAGAAGTAACAAATGGTGTGTAGGTAATGAACTCCTTGCTCTTGTGCTTCAAATGATAGTCTCCCCAACACTCAACTCTCTCTCATAGGATTTGGATTATGTGGAAAGAAGATTTGAGTGGAAAGCAACTTGGGAAGGCTAGAGATCAAGATTCATATGGTAGGAATGGAATATCTTGGTCTCAACACATGAGTAGGTGGTTCTCTCTTAGAACATATGAGTTGGAATTGTGTATGTGTTCTGATGGCTCTCTCCACGAATGAAGAGGAGGTGGAGGGGTATATATAGCCTCCACACAAAATCCAACCGTTACACACAGTTTTCCAATCTCGGTGGGACCGAATCAACAAACTCAGTCGGACCGAAAATGTAAACCTAGTGACCGTTAGAGATTTTCGGTGGGACTGACATGCAACTCGGTAGGACCGATATGGTTAGGGTTTGGGCATAACGTAATCTCGGTGAGACCGATTACACAAACTCGGTGGGACCGAATTTGGTAATTAGCTAACCAGAGAGTTGGTCAGGCAAACTCGGTGGGACCGATTTGCTCTTTCGGTGAGACCAAAAACTTACAAAAAGGAAACACTGAATTTACATTGCAATCTCGGTGGGACCGATTCGCTCTTTCGGTGAGACTGAAAAGTTACGAAAGGGAAATAGAGAGTTTGCAATCCCATCTCGGTGAGACCGAGATCCCTATCGGTAGAACCGAAATGCTAGGGTTTGGCAGTGGCTTATGACAAGTGAAACTCGGTGGCGCCGGATAGGAAGAATCGGTAGGACCGAGTTTGGCTTAGGGTTTAGGTCATTTGTGGATATGGGAAAGTAGTTCAGGGTTTTGGAGCATATCACTAAGCACATGAAGCAAGAGGCTCATTAAGCAACACCTCATCCCTCCTTGATAGTATTGGCTTTTCCTAAAGACTCAATGTGATCTTGGATCACTAAAATATAAAATGAAGAATCTTGAGCTTTTGAGCTTGAGCCAATCCTTTGTCCTTAGCATTTTGAGGGTTCCACTTTCACATCCATGCCATGCCAATCATTGAGCTTTCTGGAAATAGTCATCTTGGAATAGCATTAGCTCAATGAGCTATATGTTGTTATGAATTACCAAAACCACCTAGGGATAGTTGCACTTTCATGATTAATGTTGAGTCCATGGATTATAAGCACTCTCACCCTTCCATCCTTGCTAGCCTCTTCGGTACCGTGCATTGCCCTTTCTCACATTGAGAGTTGGCGCAAACTTCGTTAGTGCATCCAAACCCCGTGATATTATACGCTCTTTCACACATAAACCTCCTTATATCTTCCTCAAAACAGCCACCATACCTACCTATTGTGGCATGTCCATAGCCATTCAGAGATATATTGCCATGCAACTTTCCATCATTCCGTTCATCATGACACATTCATTAGTGTCATATTGCTTAGCATGATCATGTAGTTGACATCGTATTTTTGGCAAAGCCACCATTCATAATTCTTTCATACATGTCACTCTTGGTCCATTGCATATCCCGGTACACCGCCGGAGGCATTCATATAGAGTCATCTTTTCTTCTAGTATCGAGTTGTAATCATCAAGGTGTAAATAAATAGAAGTGTGATGATCATCATTTTCTAGAGCATTGTCCCAAGTGAGGAATAAAAAAAGAGAGAGAAAGGCCATAAAAGAAAAGAGAAGGCCCAAAAAAATGAGAGAAAAAGAGAGAAGGGACAATGTTACTATCCTTTGCCACACTTGTGCTTCAAAGTAGCACCGTAATCTTCATGTTAGGGAGTCTCCTATTTTGTCACTTTCATATACTAGTGGGAAATTTTCATTATAGAACTTGGCTTGTATATTCCAACAGTGGGCCTCCTCAAGTTCCCTAGGTCTTCGTGAGCAAGCAAGTTGGATGCACACCCACTAGTTTCTTTTGTTGAGCTTTCATACATTTATAGCTCTAGTGCATCCGTTGCATGGCAATCCCTATTCCTTGCATTAACATCAATTGGTGGGCATCTCCATTGCCCATTGATTAGCCTCGTTGATGTGAGACTTTCCCCCTTTTTGTCTTCTCCACATAACCCCCGTCATTGTATTCTATTCCACCCATAGTGCTATGTCCATGGCTCGCGCTCATATATTGCGTGAAAGTTTATAGGTTTGAGATTACTAAAGTATGAAACAATTGCTTGGCTTGTCATCGGGGTTGTGCATGATGAGAGCATTCTTGTGTGACAAAAATGAAACACGACTAAACCATATGATTTTGTAGGGATGAACTTTCTTTGGCCATGTTATTTTGAGAAGACATAATTGCTAAGTTAGTATGCTTGAAGCATTATTATTGTTATGTCAATACGAACTTTTGTCTTGAATCTTTCGGATCTAAATATTCATACCACAATTAAGAAGAATTACATTAAAATTATGCCAAGTAGCACTCCGCATCAAAAAATTTATTTTTATCATTTACCTACTCGAGGACGAGCAGGAATTAAGCTTGGGGATGCTTGATACGTCTCCAACGTATCTATAATTTTTGATTGCTCCATGCTATATTATCTTCTATTTTGGACATTATTAGGCTTTATTATCCACTTCTATATTTTTTTTGGACTAACCTATTAACCGGAGGCCCAACCCAGAATTGTTGTTTTTGCCTATTTTAGGGTTTCGAAGAAAAGGAATATCAAACAGAGTCCAAACAGAATGAAACCTTCAGGAACGTGATTTTCTCAATGAATAAGACCCGGGAGACTTGGACCCTACATCAAGAAAGGAAACAGGAGGCCACGAGGTAGGGAGGCGCGCCTACCCCCCCAGGCGCGTCCTCCACCCTCGTGGGCCCCCTGTTGCTCCACCGACGTACTCCTTCCACCTATATATACCTACGTACCCCCAAACGATCAGATACGGAGCCAAAACCCTAATTCCACCACCGTAACTTTCTGTATCCATGAGATCCCATCTTGGGGCCTGTTTCGTAGCTCCACCAGAGGGGGCATCGATCACGGAGGGCTTCTACATCAACACCATAGCCCCTCCGACAAAGTGTGAGTAGTTAACCTCAGACCTATGGGTCCATAGTTAGTAGCTAGATGGTTTCTTCTCTCTTTTTGGATATCAATACAAAGTTCTCCCCCTCACTTGTGGAGATCTATTCGATGTAATCTTATTTTTGCGGTGTGTTTGTTGAGACCGATGAATTGTGGGTTTATGATCAACTCTATCTATGAACAATATTTGAATCTTCTCTGAATTCTTTTATGTATGATTGGTTATCTTTGCAAGTCTCTTCGAATTATCAGTTTGGTTTGGCCTACTAGATTGATCTTTCTTGCAATGGGAGAAGTGCTTAGCTTTGGGTTCAATCTTGCGGTGTCCTTTCCCAGTGACAGTAGGGGCAGCAAGGCATTTATTGTATTGTTGCCATCGAGGATAACAAGATGGGGTTTTCTTCATATTGCATGAGTCTATCCCTCTACATCATGTCATCTTGCTTAAGGCGTTACTCTGTTTTTAACTTAGTACTCTAGATGCATGCTGGATAGCGGTCGATGAGTGGAGTAATAGTAGTAGATGCAGGCAGGCTCGGACATGATCCCTATATACATGATCATACCTAGATATTCTCATAACTATGCGCAATTCTGTCAATTGATCAACAGTAATTTGTTCACCCACCGTAGAATAGTTATGCTCTTGAGAGAAGCCACTAGTGAAACCTATGGCCCCCGGGTCTATCTTTATCATATTAATCTCCTACTACTTAGTTATTTGTTTTGCTATTTACTTTGCCTTTATTTTACTTTCCATCTTTTATCATAAAAATACCAAAAATATTATCTTATCATATCTATCAGATCTCACTCTCGTAAGTGGCCTTATAGGGATTGACAACCCATATTTGCATTGGTTGCGAGGATTTATTTGTTTTGTGCAGGTACGATGGATTCGCGCGTAGCCTCCTACTGGATTGATACCTTTGTTCTCAAAAACTGAGGGAAATACTTATGCTACTTTGCTGCATCATCCCTTCCTCTTCGGGGAAAACCAACGCAGTGCTCAAGAGGTAGCAGGCTCATATAAATTTAAGAGCCCCCAAGTGACTTGGGTAAAAGAATTTTTATGTGTTATGATCGTATGTACCGAAGTACTTGTATCATATCTCTGTTCACCCGAACTTTAAACGCGTCTGAACTGACCGTCGGCTTCTCCCTCTTCGGTCAAGGACCAAAAAGTGTTATGTACTCCACCTGTCGAGAATATCAACGGTGTTTCCAATAACCAGGCAATCAGGCCATATGGCTATAACAGACAAAGCGCGCTTAGGGAACTTATGCTATATTACTAACAAAGTGTAAGAAGCATCTTCGAAGAAAATAGTACCCCCACCGATACCTTTCTTCGATGCTCATTGTTACTATGAGACTTGTGCAATAGATTTTTTGTACTCATGAGTTCTGTTGTGTGCCGACCATAATTGAAAACAATAAGAGCGCTATCTTTCGGCTTCACCCAGTCTGAGGTCCGGCTCGGGTGACCTGATCGTGACAATCGCAGAGGTGCTCCCTTTACTCCCTAGCCGAACAACCGGGAACATAGGGGTAAACACAGGAGCGAGGCAACCCAGCTTGCAAATTGCTTAAGTCAACATGGTGCATATTGTGGCGTAATACACGAATAAGGAATGAAGTCGTACAAGTATAATCATTTGCAAGAGGAAAGGCTTCATAAAGGAAGCCCCCAATTAAATGAGGTATTTGAATTTGTGTGCCATAAGCAAGGTTTTGACCAGGAAGTTTTTCACAAACAACTTTTTACCAAAAAGGTATAATTCTTGGTCGAACCGAACAAAATTTAAAACTTTGAGCACAAAAGTGACTTAGTTGGTTAATGTGTTCGGGATTGATGATGCGGTCCGAGCTTGATGCGGGACAAGGTTCCAGCCCCGAGGATGGTCCCGAGGTGGCCGAGCAGAGAGTTCGGCACTCCGAAAATGTAAAGCCCCCAGTCCAGCCACGGTGATGGAGCAGGTCCGCGGTGACACTAGAATCTCCGGCCGAGCAGGTTAATGAAGCGACGATGCGGGGTTGCCAACACAGGGCAGCGCTCCAAGGCAACAACACAATTCGGTCGATGGAGGTGGGCAACGAGGACACCACGCCGAGGGGATAGTGCGGCCCGATCTAAGTCAATATAAGTGAAGTAAATAATGAAAGAGATATGGCCTGAGCGTCGAGGTCAGCCCGGTGAAGTGGTCGTGTGGTAATGCTAACAAAGGGATGTACGTCGAGGTGACTCCCCAATCGTAGGCAGGACGACGTTGTTGGCCCCATAGAGTTGACCGCGTGACGTAGTCAAAGGTGATTACAGGGACACGCGTCGACGCGACACCACGACTTGGTCAACGTAGGCGGGATGACGATATCGCCTTGCCGAGGTGTTAGCGCAGCCCAACCTAGATAGATTGCCTGCACATGCAAAGTAGTGCAAGCAAGAGATAATGATAGTGAAAAAAGGTGCATAGTTAATATATGCAAAGTGAATAGTCTGGCTAACCGTCGAGGTCGGCTCGATGGTATGATGACGTTGTGGCATGGCGATGTCGACACAGGTCGGCTAGCCTAGGTGATGGCGAGAGGTTGGTCAGACCGTCCACGCACATATGTTAGAAAATTATTTCTGCAAAAATAATGTAGTGCAAGACAACAAAAGATATTTTGTGTGCAATAATTTTAGGAGCTAACCGAATAGTTAGGGAAAGATACTACATGTTCACCGGCGGCGACAACCTTGGCAGACCAAAGCAAACGCACGAACTCATCCATACTGAACATGTGTGGTGTGCTGCCATCGAGCCGAGCTCTGATCGGTGCACTGCTCCGCACTATCTCTTCGGTTGGATTGCCCGCGGCCAGATTGAGTCCGGATCCGATGTAATGAGTAGCGGACGTGAACATAGGCCGTATTGTGATCTATATACATACAGCAGTACAATCCTAACAGAAAATATGATGGCACAAATAATTTGCATTTTATGCAATTATTAGAAAGAATAGCATCGGGCAATCAGCTAGCAGTCAGATGTCAGATCCAAATCGATACCATGCAGGAGGGATAGCATCCCACGTGGGTGTTAGAAAGTACTGGTATAGTACTACCCACGCACGGACCAAATCAATCTAGTACTAGAGAAGGTGCATGGATGATATATACTACAAGAAAAAATGGGAGACCGCCTCCACAATTGATTAATAAAGAAGGTAAAGAAAAGGAAGGATTGAATCTCCCTGTCGGTTGCATGGTTGAATTCAAGTTTGACACCCTGTGAAGTACTACCGTATGTGGGTCGTCCTCGTCATCATCGAATCTGACGTATTGTCCGACAGCGGACAGGGCTGCCGCTGCTTAAAATTTACTCAATCCTCCCGATCATCCCATCGATCCGTGACGATCACCCAGTAGGCTCTCAGTGAAAGCACCAATGTCGGTTCAATATCCGGCGTATCTCGTAGTAGGGGTCCTAAGCTAGGCGTCTTGGAGCGATGGTAACATGGGCATGGGATTTTACCCAGGTTCGGGCCCTCTTGATGGAGGTAAAACCCTACGTCCTATTTTTTATTGTATTCATGTGGGTGTAGTACAGAGTACATATGTCTACCACGAGACTGATCTAATGAATACGAGATTGTCTATTGACTAGCATGGCCCCAGTTTATATAAGACACTGGAGGCCTAGGGTTTAGGAGAGTCCTTGTCTTGGGCGCCAAGTCTTGTGGAGTCTTCCTTGTATGCGGCAGGGGTTGTCTGAACTGGCCCATGAGTATACGGCCATGGGGGTCCTCGGTCCAATCCAACTGATTGGGAGATGACGTGGTGAGTACCCCCTAGTCCAGGACACCGTCACCCACGGATACTTGAGGTGACATTGGAGTATCTAGGTGACATTAGGGTTTTCGTTGATTTGTGTCTTAAGGTGTTATTCTAGTACGAACTCTATGATAGATTGATCAGAAAGGATAACTTTGAGGTGGTTTCGTACCCTACCATAATCTCTTCGTTTGTTCTCCGCTATTAGTGGCTTTGGAGTGATTCTTTGTTGCATGTTGAGGGATAGTTATATGATCCAATTATGTTATTATTGTTGAGAGGACGTGCACTAGTGAAAGTATGAACCCTAGGCCTTGTTTCCTAGCATTGCAATACCGTTTACGCTCAGTTTTATCATTAGTTACCTTGCTGTTTTTATAATTTCAGATTAAAAAAACCAATATCTACTATCCATATACCACTTGTATCATCATCTCTTCGCCGAACTAGTGCACCTATACAATTTACCATTGTATTGGGTGTGTTGGGGACACAAGAAACACTTTGTTATTTGGTTGCAGGGTTGTTTGAGAGAGACCATCTTCATCCTACGCGTCCCACGGATTGATAAACCTTAGGTCATCCACTTGAGGGAAATTTGCTACTGTCCTACAAACCTCTGCACTTGGAGGCCCAACAACGTCTACAAGAAGAAGGTTGTGTAGTAGACATCATACGGGTACCGGGTCCCCTTTGGTGGAATTCACGTCTTCATCGACAAGATTGGCGAACCGGGCCCTGAGCCGGACATCTACACCGACATCATCGAGATGGCTCAGCGTGCAAGCTCTGCCCAGGTTCAGCCCACCGTAAAGCATGTCTTCGTGGGTGTCATCCATGGAGGGGAATATGAGGATAGATCGGCATCTGGTGGCGAAACCATTATCTG
Source organism: Triticum dicoccoides (assembly GCF_002162155.2). Taxonomy (NCBI): domain Eukaryota; kingdom Viridiplantae; phylum Streptophyta; class Magnoliopsida; order Poales; family Poaceae; genus Triticum; species Triticum dicoccoides. Next base: position 108,709,516 of record NC_041392.1, on the reverse strand, counting down.
CTCTGATGACGAGTCTTCAACCGGAGAGACCGATGCGCTGTACCAGCTGCGGGATGGCCGGATTAGTGGAGGTTCTGATGGCAACAATATTCGAGACCCCCTCAATCTGCCAAGCCGGGTGGCGGTCTTCATGGCCGGTACACAACCAGCGCAACACTCTTCTACCGCCGCGGCAATGATCTCCGGTTCAGCAACAGCAACACCAGCGGGAGCAGGGGGCTCTGTGCTGCCTCCGGCTCAGGTTTTGTCCAATCTGTTCGACGCTTTAGCAACGTTACTGGCAGCAGAGGTGGACGCGGCAAACCGGGATCAGCACAATGCAGAGATTGCGAAGGTGAAGGATTAGATAACTCAAGCTAAAGCGGACCTGGCAGCAGAAAACACCAGGAAGGCTACAGAGCGGGCCGGATTGGAGGCTCAGGCGTACTGGCTTATGCTGGATCAGGGCGCGTCAGGTGACGTCATGAGGAGAAGACACCGATCGCGCCTTCCGTCGGTCTTGGAGGCGAGGAATCTCTTTAACACGCCAGGAGCGGGCACCAGCAACCAACCTGTGGTGAACCGGGCAGAGGCACCTGGGACCAGGGCACCGGTTTAGCCTCGGGCGACGAATCCGCCGCCTCCGCCTCGTCAGAACAACATTCCATCACGACATGTCTCACCACCTCCGGGTCATTACTCGAACCCATTGGATAACATCGTTGCTGCCGCTTCATGATTGGTAGCTCTCCCGATTGATGATGAGTCCCCCGTAGCAGTTGAGACACGATGGGCTAGGGAGCTCCTACAGACGGCTTTGACTCAGCAGCAGGCCTATTCGTATAGCCGCGAAAGGATTCATTCTACTCCCCACCCAAGCCAGAGCTACAGCAAGCATATTGATGTACCGACCGTATCAAGAAGTGAGAGGAATCATAATCCGCCTCATGGCAATAACCCGGCGGGTGGCGTTAGCAATGCCCAGGATGTAGTGGATCGCGCTAGGGCACGTCGGGAAGCTGAGTTAGCGACACAGCATGAAGCTCCGGTTCGTCAGCTCACGCTGGTTCGTCAGTTCACTCCGGTTCGTCCAACAACATCGGTGGAACCAGGGGTTACTTCCAGTTCTTTGGGAGTGCCATGTCTTGTCCCAGCACTGTGCAATGTATGGTTACCCGAGGATTTCAAGGGCCCGCATAAGGTGCCAAATTACACCGCCGATTTATCCCCTGAGTCATGGGTGGAGAGTTATGAGATGGAAATGGAGATGCTGGATGTGGACGAAGCGACGTGTGCCAAATACTTTACCATGATGTTGGAGGGAACAGCTCGCACGTGGTTGAAAATTCTGCCGGCTAACTCTATTGGATCATGGGCCGAGTTAAGGGCCCGGTTTATCCAGAACTTCAAAGATACGTGCAAGCAGCCCATGTTCATCGTGGATTTAGCTGCCTGTGTCCAGGATGAAGGAGAATCAACAACCCACTGGGTGCGCCGGGTTTCGGAGATTTTGCATTCTTCAGACCCCATCAACGCTAACACAGCCGTTTTAACATTGGAAGGCAATTGCCGGCTTGCGCCTTTGAAGCTGAAATTGGGATGGCTTAAACGCCATTGTAATGACATGGGAACACTTATGGCGGCTCTGGTGAAGTATGCCGACTCTGATAGTACCAAGGACCCCGAGTCTGAGGATGACAAGACCGGGAAGGGAAAGAAGAGCGGCAACGCCAAGGGGCAGTAGCATAATCCAGCAGGACATGGGAACAATGGTAAACGCAAGGCAGATAATAGCTTAGACTTTGTGGCTAACACCAACGCCCAGGATAACGGTCAGCGACATAAGGGTAAACCGCCCCAGCGGGGTGGAGGTTCAGGCCCCAATCTAGAGCGCCTGTTAAATCAGTCTTGCCCAAAGCACGGATCAAAGGAGAGACCCGCTACGCATCTTTGGAAAGATTGCTTCATTATGCGGGAGTTCAAAAATTCAAATCTTTTTCAATATGATAATGGACCGCCCGGCGGTTCAGGAGGCGGTTTCCATGGGCCAGGTTATGGTGGTGGTAGTTTCGGTTTAGGGTTCCAGGGCAACCAAACCAGACATGGCAATCAGAACAGCCAGGGTAACTAGGGAGGTTACAACCATCAGGGGAATCAACAGTAGTTGCAATCAGGTTATGAGAGCAATCCAAAACAGTTGAATAGTGGGTAATATCATGTCTTCACCACTAGCTTATGTAAGCACGATCAGAAGCTTCGTAAAAGATCCATGAACTCTGTTGAACCAGCAGTACCTCGTTATCTGCGCTGGTCTGAACAACCCATCCTGTGGAGTCAAGATGATCATCCTCCCCGGGTTCACAATCCGGGTCACCTGGCGTTAGTGGTAGCACCCTAGGTTGGGGGTATAAATTTACCAAGGTGCTTATGATTGGAGGAAGCAGTATCAATATCCTTTACTATGAAACCTTTCGTCACATGGGGTTAACAGATAAGAATCTTAAACCGTCGAACATTGTGTTTCATGGGGTAGTGCCTGGAAATCGGCATACCCAGTTGGTAAGATAGCTCTGGAAGTTGCTTTCGAAGATGATCATGATTCAAGATCAGAGGTGTTGACTTTTGAAGTGGTGAAAATCAAGAGCCCATATCATGCCCTGTTTGGACGGCCGGCTTATGCTAAGTTCATGGCAAGGCCTTGTTATGTTTATTTGCAGCTTAAGATGCCGGGTCATAAGGGGACCATCACTGTGCATGAAAGCCGGAAGATTTCTTTGGAATGTGAAGAAGGGGATGCAGCTTATGCTGAGTCGATTTGTGCCACGGAGGAGCTGAAATTTTACAAAGACAATGTTGATCTGGCAAATATGACTTCTCTGAAAAAGCCAACCACTGAGCATGATCCGACACTAAAGTTTAAATCGGCTGAGGAAACTAAACTGGTTGACTTTGTTCCTGGCGATTCATCCAAGAAATTCAGCATCATCGCTAACTTGGATCCGAAATAGGAAGGCGCGCTCATCGAGTTCATCCATGAAAACTGGGACATCTTTGCATGGAAGCCTTCTGACATGCTAGGTGTTAGTGTCAAAACCGGCGGATCTCGGGTAGGGGGTCCCAAACTGTGCGTCTAAGGCGGATGGTAACAGGAGGCAAGGGACACAATGTTTTACCCAGGTTCAGGCCCTCTTGATGGAGGTAAAACCCTACGTCCTGCTTGATTTATTCTTGATGATATGAGTATTACAAGAGTTGATCTACCACGAGATCGGAGAGGCTAAACCCTAGAAGCTAGCCTATGGTATGATTGTCTATTGTCCTACGGACTAAAACCTTCCGGTTTATATAGACACCGGAGGGGGTTAGGGTTACACAAGGTCGGTTAAAAAGGAGGAGATATCCATATCCGTACTGCCTAGCTTGCCTTCCACGCCAAGTAGAGTCCCATCCGGACACGAGACAAAGTCTTCAATCTTGTACCTTGATAGTCCAACAGTCCGGCCAAAGGATATAGTCTGGCTGTCCGGAGACCCCCTAATCCAGGACTCCCTCAGTAGCCCCTGAACCAGGCTTCAATGACGATGAGTCCGGCGCGTAGTGTTGTCTTCGGCATTGCAAGGTGGGTTCCTCCTCCGGATACACCACAGAAGAGTTTGAATGAAAGGATAGTGTCCGACCCTGCAAAATAAGTTCCACATACCACCGTAGACAGAATAAAATTTCCACAAATCTAATCTGCTGACATGTTTTGGCAACATGACATCATGCCATGGCTCGGCGATTATTCGAACCATTTTTCTTTAGCTAGCCCCGCACATAACGCGAGGCAGTTTCTTGACACGTCTTGTCAAAGAAGATAGCGTGTCCCCCTTACGGGATTCTCATTAATACGGTCGTGGGTAACACAACCGCGCCTAGGACTCCTAGATTTTAGGCAAGTCCCAAACGGCTACGAGGAGGACGCTTGATATTCACCCTCTTTATAAAGGGACAAGGCTTTTACTTTTTCCCTCCCGTGCTCAATCAAATCCTTCCCCCACCTCGAGTTCTAACACCCAAAGCCCGGGTCACGTGCTCTGGATCTCCAATCATGTCCGGATCCAGCCTCCAGGGCCGGTGGATGCCTTCCTCCGTCATGGAAGAGGATATCAATAAGTTGAGGGAGGCAAGATACCTGATCGCCAAAGTTTGGCATCGGCTGCTTGCCCGAGGGCAGGTCGTCCCTACTCCTGAACCCAATGAAGACGTCGTGTTCATCTCCCACTTCCTCCGAGGACTAGGCCTCACTCTGGATCCCTTCGTAAGGGGTTTGATGTTCTATTACGGGCTTGATTTCTGTGATCTAGCCCCGGATTCCTTTCTGCACATCTCGGCATTTATTGTCGTATGTGAGGCCTTCCTCCGCATTACCCCTCACTTCGGCCCATGGCTCAAGACCTTTGATGTGAAGCCGAAGACGGTTGAGGGGCAGCATGCAGCGTGCGGATGGGCATTAATAAGCAAGATCGCTGGAGCTCCGTGGCCAAAGGGTTCCTTTCCAGAGATGTCCGGATTATGGCAACGGGAGTGGTTCTAGGTCACCGCTCCCAGAAGTGCCAAGTGGGTAGCTTCCCCCGCCTTTCGCTCGGGCCCTCCACCACAACTGATGTCATGGATCAGCAGGGGGCTGAGCTAGGGTCCAGCCAAGGATGTGCCCATACTGCAGAGCCGCATCCAACATCTCTTCGAGGGAGATTTTAGTTTGGTTATGGTAGTGCAAGTCATGCTGGTTCGTCGATCCAGCCTTGCAAACGCCGGCCCCTCCGCTTATGGGAATTCAACCCAGAAGGACCGCACGCCATTCAGAATTTCCTTAGCCTGATGCACGAGGAGATGTATAGGTCGTTCTTCGGACCCCAAATAGAGTGTCCAGACACCTCCGAGGACATGGGCCTGAGCATCAACCGCACGCCGGCCCAAGTAAGTAATCCTCTAGTCGAACACACTGTCTTTCATTTATCACGACATCATTCTGAAGAATCGCTTTTTGACCAGGACTGGATGACAAAGGCAAAGATGATCCAGTGTTCGGCCCCCCTTCCTGAAGGCTTGGACAATCTGATGGTGGAAAAGATGCTCGAGCCAGCACCTTGCCTGGTGCCCTCAAAGGAAGATGAAGGGGGGAATAAAGAGGGCGAAAGCAGGCCTCCACCGCTACCTATTCCAACCGAGGGAACGAGCGCCTTCGTGAGGGAGGATAACCAAGGGAAGGAATATGACATTCCCTCGCCCCGGGGGAGGAAGAGGACTACCTCTAATGATCCGGAAACCAAGGTTTCCAAACGGGAGAAGAAAACTCCACCAGAGGGTCCCGCCTTGGAGGGTGCTCTTGCCGCACAAAGTCTGTGCGGGATCAGCCCTCTAATGAGCTGTAAGTAATCAAAAAGTACTTAATAGTGAAGATATACTACCTTACTTCTGAGGAAGATAACCGAAGCATTTATCTTGCAATTCGGATCTGAACCCTTCTCAACAGAGCTCGTCTTCAGGGGATCTACTTCCGGAGATGATGGGGAGCGAAACGCCTCCCCCGGACTCCCCGGCTCAAGAAGCGGGCGACCTTGAAGTGTCATCACGGAGAGTTTCTCCGGATCCGACAAGGCTAGAAGGTAATCCCATGGTCACCCGAAGCCCTCAGTATCCGGCTCTTGAAGAGAGCAATCAAAAGAGTCTGGCACCATCTGGTATGCGGTCGGACATACTGAAGGGTCTGTTAGAGCGTGCGACTATCTCAGAAGAGCACTGTCGTGGTTCTAACTCTGACAGTGATGTAGGGGGGTATGTATGGAGAGGCTAGATCTTAGCTATGGAGGAGTTGTAAGCACACGAGGATTACGAGTTCAGGCCCTTCTCGGAGGAAGTAACAGCCCTACGTCTCGGTTCCAGGAGGCGGTCGACTGAATTATGTGTGTATGAATAACAGGGGTGCGAACCCTTGATACTGAGGAGGGGGGTGGCTTATATAGAGTTCGTCAGGCCCCTCCAGCCCTCAGTAATGCAGGGTTTAAAGTACATTAAGACTAGGGGTTACTGGTAACGCCCCTAATAAAGTGCTATGATGACCATAAAAGCTACTTAATGACCGACTGTTTGTGTGCAGGGTGACTTTAGATCTCCTGGCAGTCGAGTGGTTGGATCTTGATTGAGTGATTGCTTCGTGGTCGAGTATCTTGAATCCGTCGAGTGGGATACCTCCAAGTCGATTGAAAGGTGACTTATTCTAGGGATGTCCTTGGGTAGGGTACTTAGGACAGGTCCATGCCCCTACCCTAGGTACATAGCTTCATCATTAGCCCCCGAATGGATTGAGGTTCGAGTGGGGAAGGAGTTGGGGATCTTTCCGACTGGTTCTTCATGTTATATGAACATCTTGTTTTGGATCAATTGTCACGGATGACGTTGTCAACTTCTTTCAGTCGCCTTGATCCATTCTTGGCCTCTTGTCGAGTGAATTTCTTTACTTGTGAAGTTTCGAGTGACGGTGTGAAAGGGATCTTCTGTTTGATGAGTTGTTTTGCGGCCGACGGATTTTGCGGGATTTGAATTTCGGGAAGCGTGCGGGACGGGGGTGGCTGCAGTAATCGGATGGGATAGGACGGGAGCTCCTCGATCCCCGCGCCACCTTTTTCGCCACGTACCGCGCGCGCCTGTTGCGGGATTTGACGGGATTGCCTGGGCCTACCAGTCAGCCACTCGGAAGCGCCTCTTATAAGCTGCCGGCTCGGGACCCCCGAACAGTGCGCCTTCACTTTTCCCCCTTCCTTCACAAGATCCTCCGCCACCTCCGCTCTCACCTTGGTGCCGTAGGTCTGTTCGAGCTTCGCCGGCGACGATGGTGAAGTAGAAGACGTCGGCTCTGGAGCGCGTGAAGAAGGCGGCGGTGCAGGGGAAAGGGAAGAAGTCCGCTCGGGGCGGATCTTCCTCCAGGACTGCTCTGCCCAAGGATTGGATCCAGGGCAACTGGATGCCGTCGGTGATTCGGCAGGATGATCTCGATGTTCTGGTCGAGGGGGGATTCATTCCCCACGAATCTGCGCTTCTCCCGGGGAAAGAAGTCGAACCCCAGCGTCTTGATGGTGAGTGCGTCCTCCTCACCACCCATATCGATCGTGGATTCTCTCTGCCTCCTCATCCTTTTTTCCGGAGCTTCTTGAACTTCTTCGGAGCGTAGCTCCATCACTTTACTCCCAATTCTATTGTGTATCTTGCTGCTTTCGTTTCCTTGTGTGAAAACTTCTTGGGTTGCCGCCCCCACTGGGGACTCTTCAAGCACATCTTCACTTGCCGCTCTCAGTCGGTCAAGAAGGCCAAGTCGAGTGACGAACGGACGCAGGTGATCCAGCTGTGCGGGGGCCTAGCGATCCAGATGAGGGGAAAAGTTCCTTTCCGTCTATCACTTTTCCCGAGTCAGTCCGTGGGTGGCAGTCGACTTGGTTTTATTGTAAAGACCAGGTGACCCCAGGACAGTCGACTGGGCTTCCCCCTTTTTCTCTGAATCGAGCACAAAAACCTGCCTCTCTGAAAGTGACGCCGGAGGAAAAGGCGCAAGTCAAGGTGCTGGTCGGTCGAGTGGTTCAGCTTGTCCGCGAGGGTGTGACTGGCATGGACTTGTTGGAAGTCTTCCTTCGGAGGCGCATCCAACTGCTTCAGTCTCGTGACCACCCGATGTGGCTGTACTCAGGTCTTGAAGACACCACTCGGATTCACCCAGAGGAGGTCACTGACGAGATGTTGGAAGGGTGGCTGTCGAGTATCACAGGGAACAAGGACAACCCCCGAGGAGCCAGGAGGATTCCTCCACTCGACCAAACATACGAAGTGGACAAGGTCTGACCTTGTGTTTCCGACTGTGATCTTGCTTTCTTTATTTGTTCTCTTTGGATCAGTCGATTGACTTTTGTCTTGTTTGTTATCCTCTAGGCCACTATTGAGATGTACTCGACACCCAATGGATCACAGGAGCAGGCCGAGGAAGGAGAGGCGAGCGGATGCAAAAGTGGAGATGAGAGAGAAGAGTTGGAATCTGACGGCAAAGGAGAGGGGGATGACGACGATGACTCCAGTGAAGAGGAGGAGGAAGAAGTCGAACCTCCCCGCTCGAAACGGTGATCCAAGCTTACACACGACCCTACGCGGGAACGTGGTAAGGCGACTGTCCCTGTTGGGCAGTCGTCGAAGCGCCCTCGGACCTCATCTCCAGCGCTGACAGAAAAAGCTCCCAAGCACCCACGCGCGACGTCGTCCAAGCCGCCCAAGGCTCTGCCCAAGATGAAGATGACTGTCCCCACCATTTTTGGGTAATAGTAGAATTTGTTTTCCTTTGTCGAATGTGACGGACTCTTGGTCGACTCATTGAATAAGCTGACTGACTTTCGAAATTTGCAATGCTGCCACCTCGGAGATCTCCGCCAAGGACGATGATCAAGAGATGGAAGATGCTGTTACCTCCAACCCCGGACGATTACTGATGCTCTGCTTTTAGTCAACTGACAATTTCTTATAATTCCGGTCGATTGGATTTTTCTTGTAACTCCTCCTCTTGTCATTGACCTCCCTGATGATGATGACGAAGTGCCGCTGTCGGTGTCAAAACCGGCGGATCTCGGGTAGGGGGTCCCGAACTGTGCGTCTAGGCCGGATGGTAATAGGAGGCAGGGAACATGATGTTTTACCCAGGTTCGGGCCCTCTTGATTGAGGTAAAACCCTACGTCCTGCTTGATTAATATTGATGATATGGGTAGTACAAGAGTAGATCTACCATGAGATCAAGGAGGCTAAACCCTAGAAGCTAGCCTATGGTATGATTGTTGTTCTGTATGTTGTCTCCTCTATCGACTAGCCTGGCCCTGGTTTATATAATGCACCAGAGGCCTAGGTTAACAAGAGTCCTAGCCGAATACGCCGGTGGGGAGAAGTCCTTGTCTTGATCGCCAAGTCTTTGTGGAATCTTCCTTGTATGCGGCAGCTGTCCGAACTGGCCCATGAGTATATGGCCATGGGGGGCCTCGGCCCAATCTAATAGATCGGGAGACGACGTGGTGAGTACCCCCTAGTCCAGGACACCGTCAGCCGCTGAGGGCGCGAAGGAACAGGAGGGCGCCAGCTGGCAAGACCCCAAAAACTACTCCGGCGCCTGAGGCCGCAGTCCGGGAGGGTGGTGATACCACTCGGGCTTCTGTGACCTTCGCTGAACCTCTGACGAGTGTTCGGCCTTCGATGTTGACTGCAAATCCGCCTTCACTTTTTTCCACACACCACGTCCCTGAGGACCAAGTGGGTGCCGCTAAAGAGGCTATACGCCAGGCGGGGATCATTATGGAGCAAGTGAAGGTGGTTTGGGAAGCCAGCCAAGCAGCTTATGACACGAGTTCAGCTCTTCAGAGCAATGTCCAGGTAAGTCGATTCACCGCTTGTTCTGTTAGGATATGCTATCTGAAGAATCTCTTTTCCGAAGATCTTTATATCTGTACACCCACTGGGTGTGTCTATTAATCTTTTTGATGAGTGGGGGCACGCTAAGTGCACCCACTGGGTGTAGTCCCCGAGACTACGGTGGACTGCTGGCAGTCGACTGTAGTCTTTATATTGTGTTGCTTTAGCTGAACTTCTTCACTCGGTCTGGTCAGGCCATGTCGAATGGAACTGTACACGGTCGACTGCGGGCAGTCGATTTTTTTTGGTCGAACCAGTGGGGGCACGCTGAGTGCACCCACTGGGTGTAGTCCCCGAGACTACTGTCGAATGTTTTTGATTCGGCTGTAGTCTTAGAAACGCCATCATTGTCTCTTGGTTACTCGGAAGCAACTTATCTTGGATTTCTGATGACTGATTTTTTGCAGAAATCTTGTGAACTTGTGGCTCGCTACACTGAGTTGGAGAACAAACAGATCCAGCTGAACCTTGACTTGAAGCTTGCTCAGGAGAACATGCAGAAGGCGAGGGACGAAGCAAAAGGTATGGCTGGTGAACTTTTGTCGACTGTCCTTTCTTTCTGGCCGTCCTCGATGTTGATCTCACTTGCTGTTTCGCAGACAAAATGGAGGAGGCTCTGAAGAAGAAGGATCAAGACCTTGCCGAAGCGCAGAAGGAGGCCTTGAACAAAATGAAGCTTGCTGAAGAAAAACTGGCTTTAGTCGGTACTCTTGAAAAGGAAAACTCCAGGCTGAAAACTGCTCTCGATGCGACTAATCGAGAGGTCAGCCGTCTAAAGAATGGCAATATAGCTCTGAATGACAAGGAAAGTGAACTGGTGGGGAAGAGGAACGATCTGGAGGCTTATCTCGGTGGACTCGCCAAGAAGCTGTTCGTCATGCTCGAGGGTAATTACTCTGGCCCGACTGACTTGCAGTTACCAAACCTGTGTAGAGCCACTGACTTATCCTTGAATTGTGTTTACAGAATTCTGCCAGAACTTTGAAGAGGAGACCAGTCGAGTGGAGACAGACTTGGACCCCATCAATTCTCCAGTGAAGGACGAGGCTGCTATGAACGTGCTCCGACTGGAATCTCGTGTTGCCGGCGTTGTTGACTATCTTGCTCGGTTGAAGGTTGCGATGTCGCAGATCGACAGGTCGCTCTGGCCTAGGACTACGCTTCAGAATGACCTCGAGTCCCTGATGACTCGACTGAATGAAGTCCCAGATTGAGTGGCGGAATGGAAGAAATCTTCTGCTAGATGTGGCGCTGACGTCGCTCTGTCTCTGGTCCGCGTCCACTGCAAGGAGGCGCGAGAAGAAAAGTTGGCCGCCATCCAAGTTGCCAATACCAGGAAGCACAACTTTCAAGACTTCATGGAGACTTTCATTGCTGCTGCCACTCGCATTGCAGACGGGATTGACTTGGACGAGTTCGTCGCCCCTTCCAGTCCTCCGCCTGAGGAATAAAAACTTTTATGCTTCACTTTAAATTTGCCTCGGAATGCCGAGTGGATTTTGTAACCATTAAACTCTGTCGAGCTAGAGGCTCGAGTACTTTGATCTGCGGTCTAGGACCTTTGGATCTTATCTGAACTTGATTTATCGTTGAATATCTTCATGAATTATCTGTCGAGTGGAACTTGTTCTTCACTCGAAATAACTTTGTATTTGTGGTGCAGCTCCGAAGGAGAAGGTAGCAGTCGATTTGCACCTCGTCGTCCTTGCGGATTGGGATGTGTTCCGTACTTAGGCGAGCACTGGGCTGCAGCTAAGCCTCCGAGTGGAAGGTCTGCTCTCCACTCGGTAGGATTTTAAAAACTTAGGCGAGTACTAGACTGCAGCTAAGCCCCCGAGTGGGAGGTCTGCTCTCCACTCGGTAGGATTTTTTCAACTTAGGCGAGTACTAGACTGCAGCTAAGCCCCCGAGTGGGAGGTCTGCTCTCCACTCGGTAGGATTTTTTTCAAACTTAGGCGAGTACTGGACTGCAGCTAAGCCCCCGAGTGGGAGGTCTGCTCTCCACTCGGTAGGATTCTTTCAAACTTAGGCGAGTACTGGACTGCAGCTAAGGCCCGGAGTGGGAGGTCTGCTCTCCTCTCGGTAGGATTTTTTCAAACTTAGGCGAGTACTGGACTACAGCTAAGCCCCCGAGTGGGAGGTCTGCTCAGCACTTGGTAGGATTTTTAAATACTTAGGCGAGCACTGGGCTGCATCTAAGCCTCCGAGTGGGAGGTCTGCTCTCCACTCGGTAGGATGTTTTCAAACTTAGGCGAGTACTGGACTGCAGCTAAGCCCCCTAGTGGGAGGTCTTCTCACCACTCGGTAGGATTTTTAAATACTTAGGTGAGCACTGGGCTGCAGCTAAACCTCCGAGTGGGAGGTTTGCTCTCCACTCGGTAGGATTTTTAAATGCTTAGGCGAGCACTGGGCTGCAGCTAAGCCTCCGAGTGGGAGTCTGGCTCACCACTCGGTAGGATTTTTAAACACTTAGGCGAACACTGGGCTGCAGCTAAGCCTCCGAGTGGGAGGTTTGCTCTCCACTCGGTAGGATTTTTAAACACTTAGGTGAGCACTGGGCTGCAGCTAAGCCTCCGAGTGGGAGTCAGGCTCACCACTCGGTAGAATTTTTAAACACTTAGGCGAGCACTGGGCTGCAGCTAAGCCTCCGAGTGGGAGTCTGGCTCACCACTCGGTAGGATTTTTAAACACTTAGGCGAGCACTTGGCTGCAGCTAAGCCTCCGAGTGGGAGTCTGGCTCACCACTCGGTAGGATTTTTTTTACAAACTTAGGCGAAACGGATTCGCAGCTAAGCCACCCACTGGGGGATTTCACACACAAACAAAAGCGACAACAATTATAGGAAAATTTGTAACACTCTTGTCTTTGATAAATAGACTACAGAAGTTTTTCTTATTACATCTCATCCGAGTGAGAATTCAAGTGTGAAAGGGGCGAAGCAGTTCTGCATTCCAAGCTCGTGGCTCATCGATCTGGCGATCGACATTGTAAAGATGATACGCTCCATTGTGGAGGACTCTGGTGACGATGAAGGGACCTTCCCAAGTAGGAGCGAGCTTGTGTGGTTTCTGTTGATCCATTCGGAGGACCAAATCTCCTTCTTGGAAGGCTCGACTCTTCACATTTCTGGCATGTAATCGACGCAAGTCTTGCTGATAAATGGTCGATCGGATCATAGCCATCTCTCTTTCTTCTTCCAGGAGGTCGACTGCGTCTTGCCGGGCTTGTTCTGCTTCATCTTCGGTATAAAGCTCGACTCGGGGTGCATTGGGAAGTAGATCACTCGGCAGGACTGCTTCCGCTCCGTAAACCAGAAAGAACGGAGTTCTTCCAGTCGACCGATTCGGGGTGGTCCTCAATCCCCACAGAACTGACGGAATCTTGTTGACCCAAGCGCCTGCTGCGTGCTTGAGATCACGCATCAGCTGAGGCTTTAGTCCTTTGAGAATCAGACCATTTGCCCTTTTTGCTTGTCCATTCGACTAGGGGTGGGCGACCGATGCGTAGTCGACTCGTGTGCCTTGAGAGGCGCAAAAAGCTCTGAACTTGTCTGAATCAAAGTTTGACCCATTGTCGCTGATGATGCTATGCGGGACTCCATATCTGAATGTTAACTCTCTGATGAAACTGATAGCAGTGCAAGCATCAAGATTCTTGATAGGCTTAGCTTCAATCCATTTGGTAAACTTGTCGACTGCCACAAGCACATGTGTGAAACCGCTCCTGCCTGTTCTCAATGGGCCAACCATGTCCAGTCCCCAAACAGCGAAGGGCCAGACGAGTGGAATGGTCTTCAGGGCTGATGCAGGCTTGTGCGACATGTTGGAGTAGAACTGGCACCCTTCACACTTGTCGACTATCTCTTTTGCCATTTCATTCGCTCTTGGCCAGTAAAATCCAGCTCGGTATGCTTTAGCCACAATGGTCCGAGAGGACGCATGATGACCACAGCTCCCCGAGTGGATATCATCAAGGATTATCTGACCTTCTTCTGGTGTTATACACTTCTGACCGACTCCAGTCGCGCTTTCTCTATACAACTGTCCCTTTATGACTGTAAAGGCCTTGGATCGACGGACGATCTGTTGAGCCTCTTCTTCGTCCTCTGGGAGTTCCTTTCTCAGGATATACGCGATGTACGGTATCGTCCAATCGGGGTTGATTGCCAAAACTTCCATGATTAGGTCGACCACTGCCGGAATTTCAACTTCAGTCGGATCTGTGGCACTCTTTGGCTGTGGGGCTTCATCTATAAAAGGATCTTCTTGGACTGATGGCGAGTGGATGTGTTCCAAAAACACATTGCTGGGGATGGCTTCTCTCTTGGAGCCTATCTTTGCCAAATCATCAGCCGCTTGATTTTTCAGTCGGGGGATGTGATGAAGCTCTAACCCCTCGAATTTCTTCTCTAACTTTCTCACTTCATTGCAATAACCAGTCATAGCTGGACTTCTGACGTCGCACTCTTTCATCACCTGATTAACCACCAAATCTGAGTCGCCATAGATCATGAGGCGACGGACGCCGAGTGAAATGGGCATGCGCAACCCATACAAAAGTGCTTCATATTCTGCTTCGTTATTGGAGGAATCGAAGTGAATCTGGAGAACATATCTGAGCTTATCTCCTCGGGGGGAAACCAATACTACCCCAGCACCGGAACCATTCAGCATCTTAGATCCATCGAAGAACATGGTCCAGTGCTCCGAGTGAACTTGAGTCGGAAGTTGCTGTTCGATCCACTCGGCGATGAAATCTGCAATTGCTTGGGACTTGATAGCTTTCTTTGCCTCAAACTTGATATCTAGGGGAAGAAGTTCAATCGCCCATTTGGCCACTCGACCAGTTGCATCTCTGTTGTGCAAAATCTCTGATAGTGGAGCGTCGCTGACGACTGTACTGGAATGATCAGAGAAGTAATGTGCAACCTTCTTCGTGGTCATATAAATCCCATATACAACCTTCTGGTAATGAGGATATCTTTGCTTTGAAGGAGTCAAAACTCCAGAAACATAATATATTGGGCGCTGAACTTTGAAGGACTTTCCTTCTTCTTTCCGCTCGACCGTAAGTACTGTACTGACAACTTGTCCTATGGCTGCAATGTAAATCAGCAAAGGTTCCTTGCTGATTGGGGCAGCAAGCACCGGCTGGGTGGAGAGCGGAGCTTTGAGCTCTGTAAACGCTGCATCAGCTTCTGGAGTTCACTCGAACTTGTCGGACTTCTTCATCAGTCGGTAAAGAGGCAATGCCTTTTCACCGAGGCGAGAGATGAATCGACTTAAAGCGGCCAAGCATCCTGTAAGCTTCTGGACGTCATCCACACGCACAGGACGTTTCATCCAGAGTATAGTACCAATTTTTTTAGGATTGCCGTCGATTCCCCGTTCGGAAATGAGAAAACCGAGTAACTTCCCACCTGGAACTCCGAATGTGCACTTTGACGGATTGAGCTTGATATCATACCTCCTGAGGTTGGCAAAGGTTTCAGCAAGGTCAGTCAGCAGGTTGCAACCCTTCCGTGACTTGACCACAATATCATCCATGTATGCCTCCACATTCTGACTGATTTGAGTGAGAAAACACTTCTAAATCATCCTCATGAATGTGGCTCCGGCATTCTTGAGGCCGAACGGCATGGTGACATAACAGAAGCACCCGAATGGAGTGATGAAAGATGTTTTGATCTTGTTGGGCCCGTACAGACGGATCTGATGGTACCCGGATTAGGCGTCTAGAAAAGACAAACGCTCACATCCCGCAGTCGAGTCGACTATCTGGTCGATGCGGGGGAGAGGAAAATGATCTTTCGGGCAGGCCCGATTGATATGCTTGAAATCAATGCACATGCGAAGTGACTTGTCCTTCTTGGGGACCATGACAACATTGGCGAGCCACTCGGAGTGGTAAATTTCTCGGATGAACTCCGCTGCTAAGAGCCGAGCCACCTCCTCGCCAATGGCCTTCCTCTTCTGGACGGCGGACCGTCGAAGATGTTCTTTCATAGGTTTAAATTTTGGGTCGACTCGTAGACGGTGCTTAGCCAGCCCCCTGGGAACTCCAGGCATGTCAGCAGGCTTCCATGCGAAGATGTCCCAGTTCTCACGGAGGAACTGGATGAGCGCTTCTTCCTATTTGGAGTCGACCGTTGTTGAGATGTGAGTCAGAGCAGCATTTGGATCGGTTGGGTGAATGTGAACTGCCTTCGTTTCACCGGACGACTGAAAAGTTGATTCTGAAGCAAGCTTCTTAGCTCGTAGCAACTCACTCGGATCTGCAGTCTTCTGATACTCTTGCAGCTCGACCACTGCCATCTGAGCGTCAGCAATCTTTGAGCCTTTCTGAAAACACTCTTCTGCTTTCTTCCGATTGCGTGTAACAGTGATCACACCTTTGGGACCAGGCATCTTCAATTTGAGATACACATAACATGGTCGAGCCATGAAGCATGCATAAGCTGGCCTGCCCAAAATAGCGTGATAAGCACTTTGGAAATCCACAACTTCGAATGTCAACTTTTCCTTGCGGTAATTCTTGGAATCACCGAAAACCACATCAAGAGCAATTTGGCCGAGTGACTCGGCTTTCTTCCCAGGAATGACTCCATGGAAACTCATGTTACTGGTACTGAGCCTGGACATCGGAATGCCCATCCCTTTCAATGTTTCTGCATACGGTATGTTCAAACCGCTGCCTCCATCCATCAGGACTTTGGTCAGTCAAGTGCCTTCGACAACTGGGTCGACCACCAGAGCTTGCCTCCCAGGGGTGGCAATGTGCGTAGGGTGATCAGACTGGTCGAATGTGATGGCAGTATGGGACCACTTCAGATAATTGGGTGTTGCCGGAGCAACCATATTTACCTCACGGTTAATAACCTTCAGTCGACTTTTGCTCTCAACATCAGCAAAAATCATCAGGGTGGAATTGACCTGGGGGTACCTATCGTCACTATCTTCCTTGTCCTCAACTTTGTCCGACTCCTTTTCCTTATCTTTGGACTGCTTGCCCTGAAACTGCTGGATCAGAAGCCGACACTGTCGAGTGGTATGCTTTGGGTAAATGAGTTTACCCTCTTCATCTTTCTTGGTGTGGATGTGACATGGTAGATCCAAAACATCATTTCCATCTTGGTCTTTAACTTTCTTGGGGTTCCAAGGTCCTTTGGGTTTTCCCTTAAATTTTCCCTGTGTTATGGCCAGGGCCTCTCCAGGAGCGGCTGGCTCGGCTTTCCGCTTCTGTTTCCGACTGGAATTTCCTCCGGTTTCCTGGGCGACTGCTTTATGCTTGCCACTCCGGAGTCGATCCTCATCTTCACCATTAGCGTATTTGGTGGCAATCTCCATCATCCGATTCAGAGACATCTCTCCGGTTCGACCGAACTTCAGATTCAATTCTCTGTACTTAACGCCTTCTTTAAAGGCACAAACTTCTTGATGATCTGGTACATTTTCAACTGTGTGATGCAATGTGATCCACCTCTGGATGTAATCCCTCAGAGTTTCATTCGGTTTCTCCATGCAAGACCGCAATTCCGTAAGGCCTGCAGGTTTCTTGCATGTTCCTTCAAATGTGGTGACAAACACTCGGGAGAGATCCTCCCAAGTGTAAATGCTGCTGGGTGCTAACTGATTCAGCCACGCTCTGGCTGAGCCTTCTAACATGAGAGGCAAGTGCTTCATGGCTACCTCATCATTCCCACCGCCAATCTGAACAGCCACACGATAATCTTCGAGCCAAGTATCGGGCTTGGACTCACCAGTGAACTTACTAACTCCAGTCGCCAACCTGAAGTTGGGAGGAATTACAGCGGCTCTGATGGCTCGACTGAAACACTCCGGCCCTGAAACATGTACTCTGCTACTGGTAGGCGCATCTCTGTCGTGGCCTTCTCGGTGAGCTCTATTCCTGTCGACCAAACCTTGAACGAGAATGGATCTCGCATCAAAGCCTGGTTCCCTGGGGTCGACTGGAATTCTTCGCCCAACACTATGAGGGCGTCTGTTATCCTGCTATTGAGGCACATATGATCCACTCCTCGGGGGAGGGGTTGGCACTCGACGTCGATCATCACGATCGAATTGGTGATCATACTGCTCATTCCTTCTATACTGATCACGCCGGTCTCCACGTCCCTCACGCCTTGGAGGCGATCTTGGGCTATGAGCCGACTGGACTGTATCCGCTGCAACGGATCGACTGTGGATCCTATTCCGCGACTGAGAAACAGCGGAATTCTGGTCTCCCGCTGCCCGGAGCAACGCTCTGATTTGCAACAAGCCTCTGCCAGCTTCTGACTGGGAGGGCTGAATCGACTCTGCTATACGGGCTGCAGCCGCCAAATTCTGAATCAGAGTACGATATACCTGCGGGGGCGGAAAGAGTTGACGTCGACTGGATTCGGGAACCCGTTGTCGCGCCCGCTCGTCGAGTGCTCGCTGGAGGTTCTCCAGTCGAGTGCGCTCAGCCAAGTTTGCCAGGCGCGCGTCCTCCAAGGCGCGAGCTTCTGGGGTTTCTCCAACGATAGGAGTGTGCAGTGCATCCATGTTCCGGTTGCGAAGTTCTTCTCTCTGCAGCGACGTGAGAGGCTCGGGAAGATACTCCTGATGGGGACGCGATGGGTCGCCTCCTCCTGCGCCTTTGTCGATGCGGGTAAAACCGGGGGGACTGGGCGGTCCATCGACCATCAGAACCTCCGCCGCCGAATCACTGCTGTTGCACTCGGATGCGGTTTCTTCAGAGCCAGTCGACAGGTCGAACAGGCTGTAGAGGGATCCGTCGGGCTCGATCGTTGCGACTTGAGGGATGGCCGACTGACAGGCCACCGCGTGTCTCACCCACCGCTAAAGTCTCGACCGACCGGAGTGCTTGCGCCGGCGGGAAACGGGGAGGGAGGACAGCACAGGAGTCGACTGGTAAGGGGTCGACAGTTGCCGCAGGAGAACGCCGTGGACGCACGCGTGAAAGTGCGTTGCCCCGCGAACAGGGAGTGCATCCACGTCGAGCGGAGCCTCCTGAAGCCAGGCGGAGTCGTTGGCGATGAACGTGAGCGTGCTGAGACGGATCTCGCGGCCCTCCACCAAAACTCCGTCGGAAACCATGATGATTCGGGTCAGAAAAGATCACAACTCCTCCAACAAAATGCTAAAACACCTGCCCCAAGGTGGGCGCCAACTGTCGTGGTTCCAACTCTGACAGTGATGTAGGGGGGTATGTATGGAGAGGCTAGATCTTAGCTATGGAGGAGTTGTAAGCACACAGGATTACGAGTTCAGGCCCTTCTCGGAGGAAGTAACAGCCCTACGTCTCGGTGCTAGGAGGCGGTCGACTGAATTATGTGTGTATGAATAACAGGGGTGCGAACCCTTGATACTGAGGAGGGGGGTGGCTTATATAGAGTTCGCCAGGCCCCTCCAGCCCTCAGTAATGCAGGGTTTAAAGTACATTAAGACTGGGGGTTACTGGTAACGCCCCTAATAAAGTGCTATGATGACCATAAAAGCTACTTAAAACCCGACCGTTTGCGTGCAGGCTGACTTTAGATCTCCTGGCAGTCGAGTGGTTGGATGTTGGTCGAGTGATTGCTTCGTGGTCGAGTGTCTTGAATCCGTCGAGTGGGATACCTCCAAGTCGATTGAAAGGTGACTTCTTCTAGGGATGTCCTTGGGTAGGGTACTTAGGACAGGTCCATGCCCCTACCCTAGGTACATAGCTTCATCAAGCACCGTACATTAATGTGTACGGTGATTGAAAGGATTTCTTCCGCCAAAAACGGGTTGCATGAAGCCTTTATGAGCCTACTGGCGGGCTTTGAGGTACGTGAAATGATATACATTTGTGATGGTACCGCACATTTTAGGTGTGCCTGTGTAGATAGTAGCCCCTGAGACTCTGGTTGTCGTCGACAACGGTGGCGAACAGAGGATCATAGTCCCAGGTAATAACCAGAACGCCTTTATGTGCAGGTGTCTGAAGCTCCGGTGGCTAGCCGGACTGATGGGGTTGCCGAACTAAAGCGGCGACTAGATGCTGCGGATGGCGACATCGAGCTTGTTAACAAGCGGCTTGACGAGGCACAAGGTAGGTGATTTTTATAGTGGATGTCACATAGTAAGAGCAGCGTGATGCCAGTATCTTTAATATGTTGTGACTGCAGATGGAGCTGGCACCGTAGAGGCCCTGCGGGCGGAGCTCGCCCGAGCCAAGGAGCAAGCAAGGAGTAGTAATGCGCCCGCTTTGAAGGCGGCCGAAGAGTTGAGAGCCGAGAAGGCCACTCATAGCGAGAGTAAAGAGAAAATGGCCAAAATGGCTGTGAATTTGAAAGACACTGCCGACCGCTGCCAGTTTCTTGAAGAAGAAAACCGGGCGAAGGCTATGGACCTTGAAAAGGCCACAATGGCGGCCAAAGACACCCGCTCTGCAATGAGAGCGAGGAAGGAGGAACTGCGTGAAGCCGGGGACATTGTGGCTGGGAAGCCCTTTATGCTGCATAGGAAGTTCGGCGATCCGCGGTATGCCCCTCTGGATCGACTGTGGAGTTCGGCCAACGCATATCTGGACTTAGCGGCGAGCGCTGTCGATGTGACCGAATACTTCCGAGATCAAATAGATCGTGAAGTGGACAAGTTGTTCTGGTCGCAATTTAACGTTCCAGAGCGTCTGCTTCCATTGACTGATCCGCTTGCCGAATGGGCCGAACTCAATAGATTGTCCGGACTCGCCATGAGGTCTGTCGTGGATCATCTGTGGCCGGAAAGGCCAGAGCTGAACATCTATTTTAACTTGGTGCAGCAGTTCCTTGGTGCGGTGCCACGCATTAATGCGGTGAAGAGGTCAGCCTGCATAGAAGGCTTGCGGATGGCCCTTGCCCATGTCAAAACATACTGGGCGGAGATGGATGCCACCACTGTCGCGACGCAGGGTTCGGCCATAGGCCGAGTGGCCGAGCACTATTTTGAAGAAGTTCTTGAGGGTGCTTGTTTGATAGAGGCCCAGTGCTCGAAGAATGCTATGTTTGAGTGACATGTATTCCTATTGTAAGAACAATGTTTTATTGAATTTATCAAGGCTGTATTTATACTTTTTCCCGAAAGTATTTTGATGCCTCCCGTGCGGCCGTTTATGTATACATGTATATAACCTGAAAGATTGCAGTCGTCGGCTTCAGCCCCCACGCATATAATGCGGGGGTGTTCGCAGAAGACGCGTATTCACACTTAATCCAACGTCTTGGTCCTATTAAGGAGGTGATAGCGCAGCGAACTAGGCAACCGGACTATAATGCTTTAACACTTTCACTTAGCCATAGGAGTTTGACAGTGGGGCTACTATATAGCCCCTGGTGGCTCCGCACTCATCCGGATTCGGGGTGCGTACATGCCTGGCCGGGAAACGGCCCTTCGTTAATGCGGAGGAATCCCGAAGATTCCAATAGGTCATCGAGTGGTTGACCAGTCTCACGCTATATCATGACAGACAGTTTTCGGCTTTCTCTACTGAGGTGCTCGTCCGGATGAACCAGGGCACAATCGCAGTAGTTCTCCTGGTGCCGCCTTAGCCGATAGAGCGGAACATAACGCAGCAAAACACAGGAGCCGGGCAAACCCAACATTTGACCAAAGACATGATTCAGAGCTAGGGATGGCAATGGGTCGGGTTTGGGGCGGGTGGAGTTGGTCCAAATCCAACCCATGACCCATCTTCCTACCCTCTGCCCATCCACCAAATTATCCATGGGCACAACTTTTGCCCATGCCCAAACCCGCTGGATACCCACATACCCATGGAGCTCCATGGGCATAGAAAAGTCAGCATGAAGCGTTCCCAAATATCAAATCAACTCATCATCATTCACTCACAAATGACAACATAAGCAACATGCATAAGTAGGTAACAAGTAATACGATGAGTCCTTAAGTGTGACATACCAGAGGTTGATTCTGTAGCATATAGCTCATGGCACAAGTTGCATATTTCCTGCCATTTCCCATTGATTCGCTCTTTCTACCGTCACTGTCATATGACCCCACATGTCATATGGGTATCCATTGGATATCCATGGAGCACAAACTATAACCATGCCCAACCCGGCTGTTCGTGGGTATCCATATCCACGGACCCATGGGCAGAAATGTGCTCCATACCCTTGCCCAACCGGGTCGGGTATCCATGGGTATCCAGATCCATGGATAAAATTGCCATCCCTATTCAGAGCTGATGCATATAAGGCCAAACTCACGACGCCGAACACTCCCTAAGGTATTCGGTCTTTATGGTGTAAACCGGGTCTAAACAGTACCCTTTGTAATAAGCCCCTGGTGTCCAGGTATGTGCATTATTCTGGCATGGCCACATGCCAAGACATCAGCATCCTTCTCGATTGTACTGAGAAACCGAGGGATGTAAATCAACAACAGACAGTAAAAAAGGTTTACCCAGGGTCTTAATCTACAAAGAATCCTTGGAACGGGTCCCTGCTACACGTCTGTGCCTATGTCTCCGTTGTGCCGTATCCTGGACGGGTGTAGCATGATGATCATCTGAAAAAGAGAGGAACTTAATTGCCGTGCAAAAGTTAAGTTATACTAAATAAACAATATATAGTTGAAATTGAGTAAATGTGAGCCTTATTGCCACTTTTGCGCACGCGTTGAGCCCCTTGTATTGTAATAGGGGTATAGCCATCAAACATGTATTAATTACGTATAGCTGCGCCGGACTCGTCTAACCGCGTTCGTGGTCTTAACGACCTGTCAAATGCTTGAGTTGGTGAGGCCGTTTAGTGTGCAGCGGCCAAGGCGGCCGCACCGTCTTCGGCGCGCAAGGAGCACTCAATATTTCCATTTACTATAATGATGCCATGTGGATCGGGCATCTTGAGCTTGAGGGAAGCGTAATGCAGTATTGCGTTAAAGCAAGCGAAAGCTTCGTGTCCGAGTAGTGCTTGATAGACACTTTGGAACGGAGCGATGTGGAAAGTTAAATTTTCGCTGCGGAAGTTATCGGGGAAGCCCAATATAACCTCTAGTAGTAGGGAGCCCCTGCAATGAGCCTCCGGGCCTGGCGTTACTCCTTTAAAGGTAGCATTGCTGCGGCAAATATTTGTTGGGTCTGTCCCCATTTCGCAGACTGTGTCCTGATATATCAGATTTAAACTGCTATCGCCGTCCATCAGGACTCGTGTGAAGTGGTATCCGTCAATTATTGGATCTAATACCAAGGCAGCCATCCTGCCCGCCAGATACTTGCCGAGTAATCCCGATGGTCAAAGGTGATCGGTTGGGACGACCAGTGGTGGAGCTCCATGGTGATAGGCCCTGGGGCATGTTTCTCTAAAGGTGCCGCTTTGTTTCTCCCTTTTATCACGTGTAACACGTTGACTATTTTAACTTCTGGTGGGAATTTCTTCTGTTCCCCTGCTTTGCTTGCGAGGCTCGTCGTCGTCTTCACTTGGTGTATCCTGCCCCTTGTGTTCGGCGTTGAGCTTGCCGGACTGTTTGAAGACCCAACATTCTCTGTGGGTATGATTTGCAGGTTTATCAGGGGTGCTATGGATCTGACATATTTGGTCTAGAATTTTGTTTAGGCTGGACAGTTCATCTCTGTTGCCTTTGGAGGGCGGCTTCTGCTGGCCTAGCCGAGAGCTTCTAAATCCGGCGTTTACCGCCGTGCTCTTCGGGCTGTCTTCCTTATTCCGGCGCTTATTCTTGCTGCGTCGTGATTTCCCGTTTCCATCCCTGACTTCGGATGTACTTGGGTCGCTGGTGCTGCATCGGGCTAACCAGCTGTCCTCGCCCGCGCAAAAACGGGTCACGAGGCTTGTTAATGCTGGCATTGTTCTCAGGTTTTCTTGACCGAGGTGTCTGGCAAGCCATTCGTCTCGAACGCTATGCTTGAAAGCTGCTAAGGCTTCGGCATCCGGACAGTCGACTATTTGGTTCTTTTTAGTGAGGAACCTGTTCCAAAGTTTTCGGGCTGACTCACCGGGCTGTTGAGTTATATGACTTAAATCGTCTACATCCGGTGGTCGGACATATGTCCCTTGAAAATTTGCCCAAAAGGCGTCTTCGAGCTCGTCCTAGCTTCCGATGGAGTTTTTGGGGAGGCTTTTAAGCCAGTGTCGAGCTGGCCCTTTGAGCTTGAGGGGTAAGTACTTGATGGCATGGAGATCATCTCCTCGAGCCATATGGATATGGAGGATGTAGTCCTCAATCCAGACCCTAGGGTTTGTTGTTCTGTCGTATGCCTCTATGTTTATGGGTTTGAATCCCTCAGGAAATTCATGATCAAGCACCTCATCGGTGAAACATAGAGGGTGTGCGGCACCCCTGTATTTGGGTGTACCGTGGTGTTCGGATGTTTGTTGTGTTGCATTGTATGTTGGAGCGTGCTTGCGTGGTCCATAGATGGATCTGGTTGCGCCGTCCTTTTGATGCGAGCCCTTACACGGATCGCGTACTGGTTTATGTGCAGCGTCGTTTGCCGCTTTATGTTGGCTATGAGGTCGTCTATCCGACCGGATGGTCGTTTTATTTTTTAATTGTGGAGGATCTGAGGCCTCCTCATCAAATTCAGGTAACAACTTTCGCTTCGGATAGCTCTTGGTGTGGCGATTACTGCCGTACTTCGCTGCAGTGTTGAGTACTTCACTCCATTTGATTTTGAGTGTGTCTTGTGCAGCCTTGAGCCTTTGCTTCTGTTTTTTCAGGCTCCTTGACATGGCAACAAGCCTTTGGTGGGTGTTATGTTGCTCCTGGCGCCTGTCCGGTGTGGCGTCGTCCAGACTGTTATCTTCGATGGAGTCGGGTTGTTCGGTTTGATTCCCCGTGTTGCCCTGGTCAGGCGATGGTTCACCCTGCTCTATCGCTGGGTCTATATGATCGTTATTTCTGCCAAGGCGGGATTTGGAGTGGCATTTACGCCGCCTCTTTGAATGCTTATCGAGGGAACAACCCTTCGATGTGTCCTTCCATTCATTGTTGTTGTTTTCTTTGGGTGTGTCCACCATCTATATGTCATGTGATGAAGTAGGCGTCCAGTGCCCTGTGGGCAGTGGTTCCTATTCGTCTCCTGCATCGTCGTCCATACCGTCGATGTCTTCGGAGTCGAAGTCGAGCATGTCAGTTAAGTCATCGACAGTGGCTACTAAGTGGGTGGTGGGTGGGCGGCGAATTTCTTCATCATCTGTATCCCAATCCTGCCGGATATTGTTCGGCCAGGACCCTCCTGACAAGGAGAGAGACCTTAATGAGTTCAGTATGTCGCCGAAGGGCGTGTGCTGAAAAATATCCGTGGAGGTAAACTCCATGATCGGTGCCCAATCGGATTCGACAGCAACGGGCGTAGGCGGTTCGGAGTCCGTGGCCGGAGAAGGACCCGGCAGTTTGGCAACACGGCTCTCGTGAAGTGTAAGGTCGATATTTGGTTCGATCGCCGCTGAGGATACGGCCTCTGTGGCGGGGTCTATCCACCCGCCCATGGATGGCGCAACTGGCTCCGAATTTAGGGTCGGAGCGGCTGCCGGTGCGATTTCTTGAACATTGTCCGATGGTAGAGCTTAATCGTACACATCGTGACCGCGTGGCGCACAAGGCAGGGGCTTGAAACCATCGAAGATCAAGTCTCCGCGGATATCGGCCGTGTAGTTTAAGTTTCCAAACCTGACCTGGTGGCCAGGGGCGTAACTTTCGATTTTCTCCAGGTGGCCAAGTGAGTTGGCCCAGAGTGCGAAGCCGCCGAATACAAAGATCTGTCCGGGGAGAAAAGTCTCACCCTGGACTGCATCACTATCGATGATAGTAGGAGCCATCAAGCCTAACAGCGACGACACAGAGGAACTCCCAATGAAAGCACCAATGTCGGTGTCAAAACCGGCGGATCTCGGGTAGGGGGTCCCGAACTGTGCGTCTAAGGCGGATGGTAATAGAAGGCATGGGACACGATGTTTTACCCAGGTTCGGGCCCTCTTGATGGAGTTAAAACCCTACGTCCTGCTTGATTTATTCTTCATGATATGAGTATTACAAGCGTTGATCTACCACAAGATCGGAGAGGCTAAACTCTAGAAGCTAGCCTATGGTATGATTGTATGTTTTCCTACGGACTAAAACCCTCTGGTTTATATAGACACTGGAGGGGGTTAGGGTTACACAAGGTCAGTTACAAAGGAGGAAATATCCATATCCGTACTGCCTAGCTTGCCTTCCATGCCAAGTAGAGTCCCATCCGGACACGAGACGAAGTCTTCAATATTGTATCTTCATAGTCCAACAGTCCGGCCAAAGGATATAGTCCGGCTGTCCGGAGACCCCCTAATCCAGGACTCCGTCACCAGGTGTACTGAGGGAACTCGGTGAGCACACCCTTAATATAGATCCTAAATTTAAACCGGTCAAGCAGTTTCTTCGCCGCTTCAACAAAGAAAGGCGTAAAGCTATTGGTGAGGAGGTAGCCCGGCTCTTGGCAGCAGGGTTTATTGTGGAGGTCTTTCACCCTGAATGGCTAGATAATCCGGTGCTAGTACTTAAGAAAAACGGCGCTTGGCGTATGTGTGTGGATTACACAGACTTAAACAAAGCTTGTCCAGCTGACCCCTTTGCTCTCCCTCGAATCGATCAAATAATTGATGCAACGGCAGGTTGTGACCGTTTGTGTTTCCTGGATGCTTATTCTGGTTATCATCAGATCAAAATGGCAGTTAAGGACTAGGAGAAGACAGCCTTCATAACTCCCTTTGGAGCCTTGTGCTATGTGTCTATGCCTTTCTGGTTCAAGAGTGCCCAGGCAACTTATCGGCCCTGTGTTCAGAACTGTCTACATAAACAGATTGGGTGCAACGTACATGCATATGTGGATGATATTGTGGTGAAATCCAGAAAGGAGGAGACATTGATAGGTGACATGAGGGAAACTTTTGATAACCTCTGGGTTTATAAGATGATGCTTAATCAAGCCAAGTGTGTCTTTGGTGTACCGGCAGGCAAGCTTTTAGGTTTTCTGCTGTCTAACAGAGGGATTGAAGCTAATCCGGAGAAGATCACAGCTATCACGTCTTTGGCTAAACCAGCGTGCATTAACGATGTTCAATGTCTGGCGGGCCGGATTGCAGCCTTAAGCCGGTTTATCAATCGCCTTGGAGAGAAGGCTATCCCTTTGTTTCAGATGTTAAACAAAATGGATCACTTCGTCTGGAGTGATGCTGTTGATCAAGCACTTGCAGATCCGAAAAGATAGTTAGCCGAGCCACCTGTCCTTGCGGCTCCGGTTGATAAGGAGCCTTTATTGCTATATGTGGCTGCTAATGCCCGAGCTGTTAGTGTGGCTATTGTTGTGGAGCGCAAGGAGGCTGGGAAAGAGTATCCGGTTCAATGGCCGGTTTATTATATCAGCGAGGTGCTTATAGAGTCTAAACAGAGATACCCACATTGGCAGAAACTGGTGTATGGAGTTTTTATGGCAAGCTGGAAGCTCAAGCATTATTTTCAAGGTTATCCTATCACAGTGGTCAGTTCAGCCCCACTGGGAGATATCATCGAAAACAGAGAAGCAACTGGCCGGATTGCTAAGTGGGCTATTGAGCTTGGACCTCACGAGCTCAAATATACACCTCGCATAGCAATAAAATCCCAAGCACTCGTGGACTTCATCAATGATTGGACAGAGTCGCAAGCGCTAGAGGAAAAGCGAGACAACACTTATTGTACTATTCACTTTGACGGGTCCAGACAATTGGAGGGCTCGGGGGCTGGAGTCATATTAACTTCCCCACGAGGTGATAAGTTTTGTTATGTTCTCCGTTTAATGTTCCCTTGTACTAACAATGCAGCTGAGTATGAGGCCTTGCTCCATGGTCTTTGGATGGCTAAGGAAATGAACTTAAGCCGGGTTAAGTGCTTTGGTGATTCGGACCTGGTGGCTCAGCAGGTATCTGGCACTTGGGATTCCAAGGATCCACTTATGGCAGCATATAGACGAGAGGTGGATGAAGTGGCTGGTCACTCAAAGGTTATAAGTGGACCACATAGACCGGCGGAAGAATGAAGCAGCAGACACTTTAAGCCGCTTAGGCTCTCAACGTAAACCGGTGCCTCCCAATACTTTCCTTGATGTACTGCATAATCTGTCGGTGAAGATACCTACTGAGGAGGATTTGGCTGTGCCTAATGATGAAGCCATGTACCTAGGGTAGGGTCATGGATCTGTCCAAGATACCCTCCCCAAGGACATCTCTAAAAGAACCAGAAGCAGTCGAAGAAAAATCATCGTCCACTCGACCATGAAGCCATGTTCCCCTCTTTAGTCTTGAAGACACTCGATCGTACGGGCAACCACTCGACTACCAGAAGATCTAGAGCAACTCCACTATGCAACGGTCGGGATTTAAGTCATAGCCTTAATGGTCATTATGTACTTTTATTATAGGCGTTATCAGTAACGTCTCCATCTTTATGTACCTTAAACCCTTTGTAACTGAGGGCGGGAGGGGTCTGGCGAACTCTATATAAGCCACCCCCTCCTCAGGGACAAGGGTTCGCACCCCTGTAACACACATGCATATAATCCAGTCGACCGCCTCCGGGCTCCGAGACGTAGGGCTGTTACTTCCTCCGAGAAGGGCCTGAACTCGTAAAACTCGTGTGTACAACTCCTCCATATCTAGGATCTTGCCTCTACATTCCTACCCCCCATTCTACTGTCAGACTTAGAACCACGACAGTTGGCGCCCACCATGGGGCAGGTGTCTTAGCGACTTTTTGGAGAAGTTGCAATTTTTCCGATCCCCTTCATCATGGTTTCAGGAGGAGGATTGGCTTAGGGCCGCGAGATCCATCTCGGCGCGCTCGTGTTTGTCGCCGACGACTCCGCTTGGCTTCAGGAGGCTCCACTCGACGTCGACGCACTCCCCATCCGCGGGGCAACGCACTTTCGCGTGTATGTCCGCGGCGTCCTCCTGCGGCAGCCGTCGACCCAATATTGATCGTCCCCTGCAGCCTCCCCCTCCCTGCACCCCGCTGGAGCAAACATTCCGGTCGATCGAGGCTTCAGCGGTGGGTGAGGCATGCGGTGGCTCGCCAGTCGGCCACCCCCCCAGGTCGTGGCAATCGAGCCTGATGAAACTCTCTACGGTCTATTTGATCTGTCGACTAGCTCCGTATAGACTGCATCCGAGTGCGACAACAGCGACCCAGCGGCGGAAGTTTTGATGGTCAATGGACCATGCAGTCCTCCTGGCTTCACCCGTGAAGACGGAGGCGATGGGGGCAGCGATCCGTCGCATGTTCATGAAGAATACCGCCCCGAATCCCTCTCTTCGCAGCGGAGAGAAGAACTTCGCCGCCGGAACATGGATGCACTTCATACTCCCATCGTTGGAGAAACCCCTGAGGCCCAGGCCTTGGAGGAGGCGTGCCTGGCCAACTTGGCTGAGCGCACTCGACTGGAGAACCTCCAGCGCGCACTCGACAAGTGTGCTTGGCAGCGGGCTCCCGAATCTAGTCGACGTCAACTTTTTCCACCTCCGACTCAGGTGTACCGAACTCCAATCCAGAATCTCGCAGCTACGGCCTGAATAGCGGAGTCAATTCAACCTTCCTAGTCAGAAGCTGGTCGAGGTTTGGTGCAGATCCGGGCCTTGCTCCGAGCCGCGGGTGAGCAGAACACAGTAGTATCTCAGTCACGGAATAGGATTCACAGCAGATCCGTGGTTGCAGACACAGTCCAGACGGCTCACAGCCCAAGATCGCCCCCGAGGCGTGAGGGACATGGAGATCGACGAGATTAGTACAGAAGCCGCGAGAAATATGATCACCGACTCGATCACGACGATTGTCCTCGAGTGCCCACACCTCCACCAAGGAGTGGATCGTACGTGCCTTGGCGACAGGATGACAGGCGCCCTCATAGTGGTGGGCAAAGGATTCCAGTCGACCCCAGGGAACCGGGCTTTGACGCGATATCTATTCTCGTTCAAGGTTTGGTCGACAGAAACAGAGCTCACAGAGAAGGTCCAGACAGAGATTTTCCAACCAGCAGCAGAGTGCATGCCTCAGGTCCAGAGTGCTTCAGCAGAGCCATCAGGGCTGCGGTGATTCCTCCCAACTTCAGGTTGGCGACTGGAGCTAGTAAGTTCACTGGAGAGTCCAAGCCTAATACTTGGCTTGAAGATTACCGAGTGGCTGTTCAGATCGGTGGTGGCAATGATGAGGTGGCCATGAAACACCTTCCTTTGATGTTGGAGGGCTCAGCCAGAGCATGGCTGAATCAGTTAGCACATGGTAGCATTTATACTTGGGAAGATCTTGCCTGAGTATTTGTCAGAACATTTGAAGGTACTTGCAAACGGCCGGCAGGGCTGACAAAATTACAATGTTGCGTTCAGAAACCGAATGAAACTTTGAGAGATTATATCCAGAGATGGATCACATTGCACCACACGGTGGAGAATGTGTCTGATCATCAGGCAATTTGTGCCTTTAAAGAAGGCGTCAAATATCAGGAGTTGAATCTGAAATTTGGTCGGATAGGAGATATGACTCTGACTCGGATGATGGAAATTGCCACCAAGTACGCCAACGGTTAAGAAGAAGACCGACTCCGGAGTGGCAAGCACAAAATAGTCGCCCATGAAACCGGAGGAGGAAACTCCAGTCGGAAGCAGAAGCGCAAAGCCGAGCCAGCCGCTCCTGGTGAAGCCTTAGCCGTGACTCAAGGAAAGTTCAAGGGGAAGCCCAAAGGGCCATGGAACCCAAAGAAAGTAAAAGATCAAGATGGAAATGATGTGCTGGATTTACCATGCCACATTCACACCAAAAAAGATGAAGAGGGTAATTTCATTTACCCGAAGCATACCACTCGACAGTGTCGACTCCTAATCCAGCAATTCCGAGAGAAACATCCCAAGGAAAAGGGGAAAGAAGCAGACAAGGTTGAGGACGAGGAAGAGGATGATGATGGTTATCCCCACATGAATTCCACTCTGATGATTTTCGCTGACGTTGAGAGTAAAAGTCGATTGAAAGTCATCAACAGAGAAGTGAACATGGTCGCTCCGGTGACACCCAGTTATTTGAAGTGGTCTCAGACTGCCATTACATTCGACCAGTCCGATCACCCAGCGCACATAGCCACCCCTGGGAGGCAAGCGTTGGTGGTCGACCCAATAGTTGAAGGCACCCGACTGACTAAGACTCTGATGGATGGTGGCAGTGGCCTGAATATACTATATGCAGAGACGTTGAAAGGAATGGGCATTCCGAAGTCCATACTTAGTGAAAGCAACATGAGTTTCCACGGAGTCATTCCCGGCAAGAAGGCTGCATCACTCGGTTAGATCGCTCTCAATGTGGTGTTCGGTGACTCCAAGAATTACCTCAAAGAAAAGTTGACATTTGAAGTTATGGATTTCCAGAGTGCCTATCATGCTATTCTGGGCAGGCCAGCTTATGCACGTTTTATGGCTCGACCATGTTACGTGTACCTCAAATTAAAGATGCCTGGTCCCAAAGGGGTGATCACTATCACTGGTAGTCGGAAGAAGGCGGAAGAGTGCTTCCAGAAGGGCTCAAAGATCGCTGATGCACAGATGGCCGTAGTGGAATTGCAAGAATATCAAAAAAATGCAGATCCGAGAGATTTGTTGCGAGCCAAGAAGCCTGCCACAGATTCAGCATTCCAGTCGTCTAGCGAAACAAAGTCAATTCACATTCACCCGACGGATCCCAATGCTGCTCCGACTCACATTTCAACAACACTCGACTTCAAATAGGAAGAAGCGCTCATCCAGTTCCTCCGTGAGAACTGGGACATCTTTGCATGGAAACCTTCGGACATGCCAGGTGTTCCCAGGGGACTGGCTGAGCATCATTTGCGAGTCTACCCAAAAGTGAAACCAGTCAAAGAACATCTTCGACGGTCCGCCGTACAGAAGAGGAAGGCAATCGGTGAAGAGGTGGCTCGGCTTCTGGTAGCTGAGTTTATCCTTGAGATTTACCACTCTGAGTGGTTAGCTAATGTTGTCATGGTTCCAAAGAAGGATGACTCACTTCACATGTGCATCGAATTCAAACATATCAATCGGGCCTGCCCAAAAGATCACTTTCCTCTCCCTCGCATCGACCAAATAGTCGACTCGACTGTGGGGTGCGAGCGTTTGTCCTTTTTGGACGCTTATTCTGGGTACCACCAGATCCATCTGTACGGACCCGACGAGATAAAAACAGCCTTCTTCACCCCATTTGGGTGCTTCTGTTATATCACTATGTCATTCGGTTTGAAGAACACTGTTGCCACATTCATGCGGATGATTCAGAAGTGCTTGCTCACTCAGATCAGTCGGAATGTGGAAGCATACATGGATGACATTGTGGTTAAGTCACGTAAAGGTTCCGACCTACTGGCTGACCTTGCTGAAACCTTTGCCAACCTCAGAAGGTATGATATCAAGCTTAATCCATCAAAGTGCATGTTTGGAGTTCCAGGCGGAAAATTACTCGGTTTTCTCATTTCTGAACGAGGGATCAACGCCAACCCAGAGAAAGTAGGTGCCATACTCTGGATGAAACGCCCTGTGCGTGTGCATGATGTCTAGAAGCTTACTGGTTGCTTGGCCGCCCTAAGTCGATTCATTTCTCGCCTCGGTGAAAAGGCACTGCCCCTTTACCGACTGATGAAGAAGTCAGATAAGTTCGAGTGGACTCCTGAAGTTGATGCAGCATTCGCAGAGCTTAAAGCCCTCCTTTCCACCCAGCCGGTGCTTGCTGCTCCAATCAGCAAAGAGCCTTTACTGCTTTACATTGCAGCCACTGGACAAGTCATCAGTACAGTACTTACGGTCGAGTGGGAAGAAGAAGGAAAAAATTACAAAGTTCAGCGCCCAGTATACTATGTCTCTGAATTTTGACTCCATCAAAGCAAAGATATCCACATTATCAGAAGCTTGTTTATGGGATTTATGTGACCACGAAGAAGGTTGCACATTACTTCTCTGACCACTCCATTACAGTCGTCAGCGATGCCCCATTATCAGAGATTCTGAACAATAGAGATGCAACTGGTCGAGTGGCAAAATGGGCGATTGAACTTCTTCCCTTAGATATCAAGTTTGAGGCAAAGAAAGCTATTAAGTCCCAGGCAATAGCAGATTTCGCCGCCGAGTGGATTGAACAGTAACTGCCGACTCAAGTTCACTCGGAGCACTGGACCATGTTCTTTGATGGTTCCAAGATGCTGAATGGTTCCGGTGATGGGGTGGTACTGGTATCCCCCCGAGGAGACAAGCTCAGATATGTCCTCGAGATTCACTTTGATTCCTCCAATAAGAAGCAGAATATTAAGCACTCATGTATGGGTTATGTATGGCCATTTCACTCGGCGTCCATCGCCTCATGGTTTACGGCGACTCAGATTTTGTGGTCAATCAAGTGATGAAAGAATGGGACGTTAGAAGCCCAGCTATGACTGGTTACTGCAATGCGGTGAGGAAGTTGGAAAAGAAGTTTGAGGGGTTAGAGCTCCATCATATACCCCGTCTGAAAAATCAAGCAGCCGATGATTTGGCAAAGATAGGTTCCAAGAGAGAAGCCATTCCCAGCAATGTGTTTTTGGAACATATTCACACACCGACAGTTCAAGAAGATCCTTTCACGGAAGAGCCCCCGCAGCCTAAGAGCGCCACAGATCCGACTGAAGTCGAGGTCCCAGTCGTGGTCGATCTAATCATGGAGGTCCTGGTCATTACTCCCGACTGGATAGTGCCATACATTGCGTACATCCTTGGGAAGGAACTCCAAGAGGACGAAGAAGAGGCTCGACAGATCGTCCATCGATCCAAGGCCTTTATTGTGATAAGAGGACAATTGTTTAGGGAAAGCGTGAATGGAGCCAGTCAGAAATGCATAACGCCCGAAGAAGGTCGAATGATCCTCAACGACATCCACTCGGGGACCTGTGGTCACCATGCGTCCTCTCGGGCCATCGTGTCTAAAGCATACCGAGCCGGATTTTATTGGCCACAAGCAAATGAAATGGCAAAAGATATAGTCGACAGATGTGAAGGATGCCAGTTTTACTCTGAAATGTCTCACAAGCCAGCGTCAGCCCTGAAGACCATTCCCCTCGTCTGGCCCTTTGCTGTTTGGGGATTAGATATGGTTGGACCACTGAGAACTGGTAGGAGCGGCTTCACTCATGTGCTCGTAGCAGTCGACAAGTTTACCAAATGGATTGAAGCTAAACCTATCAAGAATCTTGAAGCCAGCACCGCTGTCAGTTTTATCATGGAATTGACATTCAGATATGGAGTTCCACACAACATCATCACTGACAACGGGTCGAACTTCGATTCTGATGAGTTTAGAGCTTTCTACGCTTCTCAAGGCACACGAGTCGATTATGCTTCGGTCGCTCACCTACAGTTGAATGGACAAGCAGAAAGAGCAAATGGCCTAATTCTCAAAGGACTGAAACCCCAACTAATGCGTGATCTCAAACACGCAGCAGGCGCTTGGGTCGATGAACTTCCATCAGTTCTTTGGGGTTTGAGGACAACTCCTAATCGGTCGACTGGATGAACTCCTTTCTTTTTGGTCTATGGAGCCGAAGCTGTTCTACCAAGTGACTTGCTCCACAACGCACCCCGAGTCGAGCTCTTCTCTAAAGAAGAAGCAGAACAGGCCCGACAAGATTCAGTCGATCTCTTAGAGGAGGAAAGAGAGATGTCCTTGATCCGGTCGACCATTTATCAGCAAGACTTAAGTCGATTCCACGTTAGAAACGTGAGGGGTCGAGCCTTTCAAGAGAGAGGCTTGGTTCTTCGAGTGGATCAACAGAAGCCACACAAGCTCGCCCCTGCTTGGGAAGGCCCCTTCATCATCACCAGAGTTCTCCATAATGGAGCATACCATCTTTACAGTGTCGAGCATCAGAAAGCCGAGCCACGAGCTTGGAATGCGGAGCTGCTCCGCCCCTTTTATACTTAAGTACTCGTTCGAATAAAGTGTAATAAGAAGTACCTTTTGTCAGGACCCCGATCCTAAGTCACACCGATCTAGCATGTAACACATCATATCACTTTGCGGCCTCACGCACGGTATTCCCACGGGTGCCACCTTACCTGGCCCGGGACCGTTTGCGCCTTTTGGCTCACGTATATGATAGTGTCGCTAGCATCCATATGACAAAGAACCCGGGCTGACATGGCTAGTCGTGAACCCAAAGTGGCACTAACTTACAGGGACAGGCATCCATGACCCAGCATCGAACGTGTCGGTCATCAGCGAGTGAATCCAGGCTGTAGCACTGGGCTAGCAGGACTCTGGTGAACCGGGCTGTAGCGGGCTAACAGGACTCCGGTATTCATCGCATGACATTTCCCCGAAGGGACAGACACAGGAACGAAGAAGGACACATGCCGGCCAGCCTAAGTGTTCTGGAGCAGTAGCAAGCTACCATGGCTCAGTGGAAACACTAGGAGACATTTCCTGGTAAGAGAGGCTACTAAAGATAAACAACTAGATAGCCAGATCCCACACATACCAAGCATTTCAATAACATACACACAATATGCTCGATATGTGCAAATACAACATGGCATCACAACATGACTCTACGACTCAAGTATTTATTCATTAGGCTCCGAGGAGCGGGATATTACAAACATGGGTCTCATGACCCAACAATCAGAGCATACAAGTCAAAGCACATGCGGAAGCTTAACATGTCTGAGTGCGGACAACTATAAATGAAAAAGGCTGAGAAGCCTGACTATCTACCAGATCCTGCCGAGGGCACAAGATCGTAGCTGAGGTAACAAGCTAAACGTCGAAGTCCACGTGGAACTACTAGTGAGACTGAAGTCTCTCTGCAAAAACATAAATTAAGCAACATGAGTACAAATGTACCCAGCAAGACATACATCAGAACTAACTACATATGCATCATTATCAACAAAGGGGATGGTGGGGTTTAACGGCAGCAAGCCAGCTTTGACTCGGTGGCTATCCTAAACTACGACTGCAAGTAACTCTTTTGAGGTGGCGCACACGAGTCCACATATTCACCATATCAATACACCACTATGAATCCGCTCCCGTCTCCCTACGAGAACGCCATCCATAGCACTCACGCTTATCTTGCGTATTTTAGAATATCCACTTTCACTTGTCTATGAACTGATATAAGCAACCCAGAAGTCCTTTACCGCGGACACGGCTATTCGAATAGATGATGTTAACCCTGCAGGGGGTACTTCTTCATACATGTTTCCACCACTTAGCGTCTGCACACGGCATGTGCTCGGCAGACTTCAAGCGAAAGCCGACGTGGGTGTAGACCACGACCTACCTAAACACTCAAGTCTCTAGTCCAGGTTTATCGCCTATTCGGGTTCCATCCATGAGGAGATCCGGTCGGAGTTTCGCTCACAGCCCCAAACGATGTGAACAGGGTTCCGTGACACCAAACGGGCGCCCCGTATACCCGGCCACATGCCTACCGCATCACAGCCCACCCCTCCGGTCAGCGCTGTGCACGGCCTCCAGCATACTAGAAACACCAGAAACTACTTGCAACTCCTGGACAGAGGACTTGGGTGAATAAGAAGTCGAGCGGGGTCATATTTCAGGGCCCAATGTATGGTAGTAGCTGAATCATGGATCACAAACACAGAACTCAGTTCCTAAGGATGGCTTCAATGAGACAACCCACCATGTACTCCTACATGGCCTCTCACCGCTACCTTTACCAAATCGTGTTCACACACTTAGCTCACACACAGTAGGACATGTTCACACGCCTCTGATTCATCCCCGATGAATCAGACCTGACTCAACTCTAAGCAGTAGCAGGCATGACAAACAAGCATGAATGAGTAGGCACATCAGGGCTCAAACAACTCCTACTCATGCTAGTGGGTTTCATCTATTTACTGTGGCAATGACAGGTCATGCAGAGGATAAAGGGGTTCAACTACCGCAGCATGTAACAGTTGAATCGTTGTTGTCCTAATGCAGTAAAAGAGAGCAGGAGCGAGAGAGTAGGATTGTATCGGAATGAACAAGGGGGTTTTGCTTGCCTGGCACTTCCGAAGATAATATAGCTCTTCATCAGTGTCATCGATCACATCGCCGGTACACGTCTATCGAGAGGGGACAATTACCGGCAAACAAGGAAGAACACAATCAATGCAATGCGACAATATGATGCATGAATGAGACATGGCAATATGATGTGATTTGTGCTGATGCAACTAAACCAGATTAAATGAAGTTGGTTTGAATCCAAGATTCAAATTCAAACTCCACATGTGGTTATTTAAATGCCATTTAATTTAATTGTCCTAAACAGTGGTCATAAGTTGTTCTAACATGCATGAAAATGGTACAGATGGATAGATTGGATTTTTCTGATAATTTTTCATATATAATTTATTTAATTTGGAGTTACGGTTAATTTCCTATGATTTATTAGAGTTTTAGCTATTTCTGGAATTTCCTGATTATTTATAAAATAAACTAAATTCCAGAAAAGGAATATTGCGTCAGCATGGCGTCATGCTGACCTCAGCAGAGTCAACAGGGGCTGGTCCGGGTCAAACTTGACCAGGGGGGTCCACTGGTCAGTGACTCACCGCTGGCATGAGTCACTGACGTGTGGGGCCGGTCAAAGGCCACGTCAGCAAGTCAAACTGACGTGTGGGACCAGCCGGGTTAATAACTAATCTAAACAGAACTAAACTGGGAATAATTAGGGCGTGGGGCCCATTCGTCAGTGGCCCAGGGGGTTGGTTAGCGGCGTGTTTAGGCCCTAAGCACGGCCACGTCAGCGGTCGACGCCGGCGACCAAAAGCACGGCGGTGGCTCGCCGGAGATGCTCGGGGACAGAGCTACGGAGCATTGTTTCGCTCGTGGTTTGCCGCTACGGGACGCTGGAAGTGAGGCGCATCCAGTGGTGGCCGCGTGGTGTGCTGGGGGTGTGTGTAGCAGCGGCGGCGGTGAGCCGGGCGGCCGCCGGAGTTCGGACATCCAAGCTTTAGGCGTTACGGGGCACGACGGGCGCGGCCGATGGGCTCTACGGGTTGCTGGGGTCACCAGGAACACTCGGAGGCAACGAGCGCAGGTGGAGGAGCTCGGGA
This sequence comes from Triticum dicoccoides, assembly GCF_002162155.2. Taxonomy (NCBI): domain Eukaryota; kingdom Viridiplantae; phylum Streptophyta; class Magnoliopsida; order Poales; family Poaceae; genus Triticum; species Triticum dicoccoides. Next base: position 108,671,938 of record NC_041392.1, on the reverse strand, counting down.
GCACGAAACTCACCGTCCATGGCGGCGGCCGGAGCTCGGGTTCAGCGGGGCAGCTAGCTAGGGGACGAGAACGGAGGGGGCGAGCAAAGAGAGGAGATGAGGAGCTCACAGGGAGGCGGCGCAGAAGGTCAGTGGGCTCGGGGGCGCGCCAGACGTCGCGAATCGACGGCGGTGAGCTTCGGTGGCCGGCGACGGGAACGGCGATGGTGGCGGCGTGGCAGCGCGTCCGGGACCTCGTGGCTCGGTGGAGAGGAAGAGGGGGTCGAGGCGCAGCCTCTGGGCGCAACGGCAGGGCGGGGCAGTGGCTGTGGTTACGGCAGCAGCGAGCGGCGGTGATGAGCGCGCTCGGGCGCGAGAGGGGGAGAGCAGAGAAGGGAGAAGGGTTCGGGAGAGAGTGAGAGAGAGGAGCGAGGGGGTTCGGCATCTCCGTGGCGTTGCGGGAGACGTCCAGGGGGAGGGGGAGGCAGCCAGGCAGGGAGGAGGTGGCCGGGGCGCGTGGCCGCGCGCGCCGGGCGCGTGCCCGTCCTCCTGGCAGGGAGGAAGACGACAGGGGAGGAGTGGAGATGGGCTGGGCCGGAAGTGTTGGGCCGTCCAGGTGGCTTCGGTGAGCGCCAGGTAAGTCCAGGTAAGTTTCTGTTCTTTTATTGTTTTTCTGTTTCTGTTTTTATACTTTGCCACTGTTTTTTCAAATTTAACAAATCCAAAACAGTGCCAAATATCCTCTGAATAATTTATGTTGCTAGATGGACTTTTCCAAAAGCTCATAAAATATTTCAGGGGTATTTGAAATTATATTCTAATTATATGAATATAATTCAAATTCAAATAACTAATGATTTAAATTCAAAGTCCCAAGATTAAGTCCTTAAAAATGTTCAATATTTTGGTTGGGACCAGAACCCTTTGCCAAAAATTATCAAACATTTAAGAAGAGCATTTTGGAACAATGAATGAGATTTTAGGGGTTTTGCCCTTCTTTTATTTAGGGTTTTGAGGCTTCCAAATTTCCCCAGTTCAAGTTCAAAAATTTAAACATGATGCAAACACTAGGCAGCACCAGAAGCTAGGGATGTGACAACTCACCCCCACTAAACAAGAATCTCGACCCGAGATTCAAGTGTAGGGTAAGACGAAGGGGAACGCAACCTAACACAATCTTCACGATCCAGGTTGCCCTTCATAAGAACATTGATTCGATCACCATCATTGTCTTGATGTCTTGCTCTGAGAACTCTAGCTAATCATGACAAGAAGAGGAAAGGAAACTCTAGAAGGATCGATCTTCTCGAAGGTCGAACAACTCACGGAATGAGACATAGAACCATCTCTCGGGTTGAGACACGAGATACACATCAAGAGGGGTGGAAAGAAACGGATGACGAAGGTTCACTAGGTGGACAACAATTCCACACTTAAAAAGGTGGTAAACGATTGTCAACGTAGCGAGGAGTTGAGTTTCCATGATGCCACAGCGGGACATCCTGGAGGAGGGTGATTCGTAGATTATTACCTTAAGTGGCAAAAAGAATTACCTTTGATATAGAGATCATTGAGACTCTCTATATCAGCCTAAGGCAAATCACAGCAATCGATTGGCGGGGGTCGGTAGGATGGCATACTCGGACTTGGATGATGTGGATTACCTTGTTGAAGACAACGTAATGGATGAGTTTGCTTACCACCGGAAATGGAAGAGACCCATGGTAGAATGGCACATTGGCGGTGCAAGCTGGGAACAAAATGCAAATGCTGGAAATGATTCTGGTAACTGGGGGAAGAACCCAACAATAGAGAGTGAATTCACTGCTTGAAAAGGTCATAGTATTGCCGAGGAAACTGAGAGGAATCCCAGTTAGTGCCGATGATAACACGTAGCGCTTGTGCGTGCTCTCAAGAACTTGAGCATTTCCACAATCATCAAGGTTTTACCAACATCCGTGTCAAGGATCCTGGCAACACAACATACTATCATGATGGCTAATGATGGATGATGCAGACACAAAGGAAGATAACACCTTCTCAGATTACACCTTAGCGAAGCCAAGGAACAAAATCTGGATGATCGACCGAGAGACATTTAGCACTCCGCTTCTAATGTTCTCTTTGATGTGCTAGCGTATCCCATTCATTGAAATGGTTTGTTATCTAGAACATCAAGTAAAAGGTCGGACTTCGGGAGCACAAGAATCCATAAGGAATAACTACGGAGGTAAATCCTGCGAAATCCTTATGGGGAGGTGGCCAACTTCCTCAATCAAGATACTACAATAATAGGTCTTCCGGCTGGGTGTGTTAGCCACGACATCCACTTTACCGGTTACAGAGAGACCATTATTATAGTTCTTGGGAAATGTTCCAACCATCATATCTGCCTGAGATTCAGATCTGGTTGGTGTCCGAATAATCCAGACTCATCGAGCCTAGGAAGAAAAATGAAAGTTTGCAACACAAATCGACGAGATGACGTTGCGAGATTCTCGGGAAATGAACTACGATAGCGAGCTCCAAAACATGAGCTGGTTCTGCTACACACATGTGAACACGCTGTCCCAGACAAGCATGACCACATAGTAGTCTTATAATAAAACACTACCGAGTTCAGGTTGGGAAACCATCATTGCGGTTAACGAAGTCCTTACATAAGTCATATGATTAGCTCTTATAAAGAAACTTCTTCTCCTTGAACAATTCAATCAGTGGCTTGGTGTGCTAGGGACACATATGGAATGAAGGTTGCGAGCCTGTCAAACCATAGCATACTTCGCACATGCATGACTGACTTGGGATGGTACCAGGAAAAAAAACAATCTTTGAACAACTCACGGCGACAACTTGCTCCAAATGCACGTGAATCAGAGAAAGACACTTGTTTCATCCAACATATTCCTCACGAATGGGACATGAAGATAATGCTTATAAAAGTTTCCAACACTAGGTTGATGTTCAACATGAATCATGGGGGAGACAAAATGCTGCTGATGGGCTCAACAGTAACTCATCGGAATTTCCATATCACTGGACTTCCGCCATCATGTGAACACGGTGGTAGTATTGGTCAGACCCGAAAGATATAATGGTGTATGCTCGAGGAACAACCACGAGTAAGACAACATTACGAATATCGTTGGTTCTGACTTGATTTGACGATAGCCCATACTCAAATCAAAGGTTTGGGTAAGATAATAGATCCAACAATTGATCACGAGGATCAACCAATAAAGATATCATCTTTCTTCAATACACACAACCACAAGATATCCCTTTTGGGAAATGAACTAAGTTAGGCAAGCTTTTATCTTCCAACTCTCCAAGTTGCTGTTCAGCTTAACCATCTAGCTCAGGGGTATCCAACACAGACTCTTGGAGAAGGGGTGGTTTACAGGAATAAACCAACTTGATCACGAACTCAACATAGCGGTCAGGTGACAACCTGGTAATACTTCCGAGAAGATATTCAGAAAATCACGAACCACCGATATGTTACTAAGATCGAGGACAATCCTGCTTTTCAGGGCAAGACGATATGATCAATAGAGCAAGGATTTGAAATAATCCTAACTCATCGATCGAGGAGTGAACCAGGAGAATGGACTAGGTAGCACGATCAATCTTAGAATGATGATTCAATAACCAACATGCTAAGAATGAAATTATTGTCCTATAACTACCAAGCAACGGGGTTGCTAGCAGTATTGATTTCACACATCACGATTCACTTGTCGGCATTCCGGTTACAATAACACAGGAACCGAGGAATGAACAATGATGGCAAGAAGTATCACTGTACCAAGAGTTCATAGGATGGTGTGCAATTCCTATAACAATCCCGATATAAAGATGGTAATACTCCAAGGTAGAACAGAGCAAAAGCTAGATTGGCATTTGATCTGCGGAATACAACTGCTTTGACCCAATCCTAGATATGGATGAGGTACTGGAGTTTGTTTCTCCAAGTCATTCAGGACAGAATGGCTTGACGGACCACAAGAGTAATAGGCATCGATGAACGAATGCATATATACTCTTGACTATCAATTGATAGACGAGGGTCAGAAGACAACTAAAGAGGGACAACTCAAAGGAACATACGATTTTCTGAGTTGTGGATGCATGGTTTAGCATGTCGAACGAAGTTCAACATATTTCTTCCGGATAACCCATGCAGACAGGTAGAACTGGTAGAGCCACAATATATAATGGAGAACTCATCAAGAGCACTCTGGTTGTGATTGTTCAGTTCAACGAGGAACTTCTGCCATAAGTAGTTCATGGTATTTGGAAGAAGAAGATACCACGGACTTCAAGGACTATCGCAAAGGTTACTAATAACCTAAGGGAGCTAGCAATTACTATCAACATGAAGTAAGTAGGGTGAATCTCGGTTCGAAAACCCAGAAGTGAAATGCCTACTAACTAAGTGGCATCACGGGATGCTTACGAGAATGATGGCCAGAATCATCACACTGGGACACAAATCATGGCTAAATTACTAGATGACTCCCTAAAACACCTAGGGTCATAATAATAGCTCCAACATATATGTCAAGGCAATAAATTACCTCAACACACCGGTTAGTGTGCTTATTCTGACCATAAAGGACATCGGGAACGGAAAGAAAGGATTTGCAAATGCATCAGACTATTTAGAAACCTGGGATGACTCGGACAGCATAACGGCTGTAAATGCTCAGAAAAGATTTGAGACATTCACAAAATTGGTGGCATAACCACTCAGAAGCACAATATCAAGGTTTCGAGATCAACAGTTAACATACAGAAGTCGTAGGAACTGAACTCAAGCTTAAGTCCAACAATCTTATAAGTCTACGGATTAGTAACACGTGATCCTAATAGAAAGAAGAGATAGCCTAGTTCTTAATCCCCGTAGGAAAGATAAGATGACTCAGATCAGAAGGGCATGAGGTATAAGGAGTAAAAGAGCCTTACATTCCATCACACAATCAATTCCCTTATATAACTAAAGAATTTCTAGACTCAACTTCGACCAGTTTGGCTTGGTAATCCTACAGGCAGTCAAGCTCTGATACCAACGCTGTCAGGACCCCGATCCTAAGTCACACCGATCTAGCATGTAACACATCATATCACTTTGCGGCCTCACGCACGGTATTCCCACGGGTGCCACCTTACCTGGCCCGGGACCGTTTGCGCCTTTTGGCTCACGTATATGATAGTGTCGCTAGCATCCATATGACAAAGAACCCGGGCTGACATGGCTAGTCGTGAACCCAAAGTGGCACTAACTTACAGGGACAGGCATCCATGACCCAGCATCGAACGTGTCGGTCATCAGCGAGTGAATCCAGGCTGTAGCACTGGGCTAGCAGGACTCCGGTGAACCGGGCTGTAGCGGGCTAACAGGACTCCGGTATTCATCGCGTGACATTTCCCCGAAGGGACAGACACAGGAACGAAGAAGGACACATGCCGGCCAGCCTAAGTGTTCCAGAGCAGTAGCAAGCTACCATGGCTCAGTGGAAACACTAGGAGACATTTCCTGGTAAGAGAGGCTACTAAGGATAAACAACTAGATAGCCAGATCCCACACATACCAAGCATTTCAATAACATACACACAATATGCTCGATATGTGCAAATACAACATGGCATCACAACATGACTCTACGACTCAAGTATTTATTCATTAGGCTCCGAGGAGCGGGATATTACAAACATGGGTCTCATGACCCAACAATCAGAGCATACAAGTCAAAGCACATGCGGAAGCTTAACATGTCTGAGTGCAGACAACTATAAATGAAAAAGGCTGAGAAGCCTGACTATCTACCAGATCTTGCCGAGGGCACAAGATCGTAGCTGAGGTAACAAGCTAAACGTTGAAGTCCACGTGGAACTACTAGTGAGACTGAAGTCTCTCTACAAAAACATAAATTAAGCAACGTGAGTACAAATGTACCCAGCAAGACTTACATCAGAACTAACTACATATGCATCATTATCAACAAAGGGGATGGTGGGGTTTAACGGCAGCAAGCCAGCTTTGACTCGGTGCCTATCCTAAACTACGACTAGGAGTAACTCTTTTGAGGTGGCGCACACGAGTCCACATATTCACCATATCAATACACCACTATGAATCCGCTCCCGTCTCCCTACGAGAACGCCATCCATAGCACTCATGCTTATCTTGCGTATTTTAGAATATCCACTTTCACTTGTCTATGAACTGATATAAGCAACCCAGAAGTCCTTTACCGCGGACACGGCTATTCGAATAGATGATGTTAACCCTGCAGGGGGTACTTCTTCATACATGTTTCCACCACTTAGCGTATGCACACGGCATGTGCTCGGCAGACTTCAAGCGAAAGCCGACGTGGGTGTAGACCACGACCTACCTAAACACTCAAGTCTCTAGTCCAGGTTTATCGCCTATTCGGGTTCCATCCATGAGGAGATCCGGCCGGAGTTTCGCTCACAGCCCCAAACGATGTGAACAGGGTTCCGTGACACCAAACGGGCGCCCGGTATACCCGGCCACGTGCCTACCGCATCACAGCCCACCCCTCCGGTCAGCGCTGTGCATGGCCTCCAGCATACTACAAACACCAGAAACTACTTGCAACTCCTGGATAGAGGACTTGGGTGAATAAGAAGTCGAGCGGGGTCATATTTCAGGGCCCAATGTATGGTAGTAGCTGAATCATGGATCACAAACACAGAACTCAGTTCCTAAGGACGGCTTCAATGAGACAACCCACCATGTACTCCTACATGGCCTCTCACCGCTACCTTTACCAAATCGTGTTCACACACTTAGCTCACACACAGTAGGACATGTTCACACGCCTCTGATTCATCCCCGATGAATCAGACCTGACTCAACTCTAAGCAGTAGCAGGCATGACAAACAAGCATGAATGAGTAGGCACATCAGGGCTCAAACAACTCCTACTCATGCTAGTGGGTTTCATCTATTTACTGTGGCAATGACAGGTCATGCAGAGGATAAAGGGGTTCAACTACCGCAGCATGTAACAGTTGAATCGTTGTTGTCCTAATGCAGTAAAAGAGAGCAGGAGCGAGAGAGTAGGGTTGTATCGGAATGAACAAGGGGGTTTTGCTTGCCTGGCACTTCCGAAGATAATATAGCTCTTCATCAGTGTCATCGATCACATCGCCGGTACACGTCTATCGAGAGGGGACAATTACCGGCAAACAAGGAAGAACACAATCGATGCAATGCGACAATATGATGCATGAATGAGACATGGCAATATGATGTGATTTGTGCTGATGCAACTAAACCAGATTAAATGAAGTTGGTTTGAATCCAAGATTCAAATTCAAACTCCACATGTGGTTATTTAAATGCCATTTAATTGAATTGTCCTAAACAGTGGTCATAAGTTGTTCTAACATGCATGAAAATGGTACAGATGGATAGATTGGATTTTTCTGATAATTTTTCATATATAATTTATTTAATTTGGAGTTACGGTTAATTTCCTATGATTTATTGGAGTTTTAGCTATTTCTGGAATTTCCTGATTATTTATAAAATAAACTAAATTCCAGAAAAGGAATATTGCGTCAGCATGGCGTCATGCTGACCTCAGCAGAGTCAACAGGGGCTGGTCCGGGTCAAACTTGACCAGGGGGGTCCACTGGTCAGTGACTCACCGCTGGCATGAGTCACTGACGTGTGGGGCCGGTCAAAGGCCACGTCAGCAAGTCAAACTGACGTGTGGGACCAGCTGGGTTAATAACTAATCTAAACAGAACTAAACTGGGAATAATTAGGGCGCGGGGCCCATTCGTCAGTGGCCCAGGGGGTTGGTTAGCGGCGTGTTTAGGCCCTAATCACGGCCACGTCAGCGGTCGACGCCGGCGACCAAAAGCACGGCGGTGGCTCGCCGGAGATGCTCGGGGACGGAGCTACGGAGCATTGTTTCGCTCGTGGTTTGCCGCTACGGGACGCTGGAAGTGAGGCGCATCCAGTGGTGGCCGCGTGGTGTGCTCGGGGTGTGTGTAGCAGCGGCGGTGGCGAGCCGGGCGGCCGCCGGAGTTTGGGAATCCAAGCTTTAGGCGTTACGGGGCACGACGGGCGCGGCCGATGGGCTCTACGAGTTGCTGGGGTCACCAGGAACACTCAGAGGCAACGAGCGCAGGTGGAGGAGCTCGGGAGCACGAAACTCACCGTCCATGGCGGCGGCCGGAGCTCGGGTTCGGCGGGGCAGCTAGCTAGGGGACGAGAACGGAGGGGGCGAGCAAAGAGAGGAGATGAGGAGCTCACAGGGAGGCGGCGCAGAAGGTCAGTGGGCTCGGGGGCGCGCCAGACGTCGCGAATCGACGGCGGTGAGCTTCGGTGGCCGGCGACGGGAACGGCGATGGTGGCGGCGTGGCAGCGCGTCCGGGACCTCGTGGCTCGGTGGAGAGGAAGAGGGGGTCGAGGCGGAGCCTCTGGGCGCAACGGCAGGGCGGGGCAGTGGCTGTGGTTACGGCAGCAGCGAGCGGCGGCGATGAGCGCGCTCGGGCGCGAGAGGGGGAGAGCAGAGAAGGGAGAAGGGTTCGGGAGAGAGTGAGAGAGAGGAGCGAGGGGGTTCGGCATCTCCGTGGCGTTGCGGGAGACGTCCAGGGGGAGGGGGAGGCAGCCAGGCAGGGAGGAGGTGGCCGGGGCGCGTGGCCGCGCACGCCGGGCGCGTGCCCGTCCTCCTGGCAGGGAGGAAGACGACAGGGGAGGAGTGGAGATGGGCTGGGCCGGAAGTGTTGGGCCGTCCAGGTGGCTTCGGTGAGCGCCAGGTAAGTCCAGGTAAGTTTCTGTTCTTTTATTGTTTTTCTGTTTCTGTTTTTATACTTTGCCACTGTTTTTTTCAAATTTAACAAATCCAAAACAGTGCCAAATATCCTCTGAATAATTTATGTTGCTAGATGGACTTTTCCAAAAGCTCATAAAATATTTCAGGGGTATTTGAAATTATATTCTAATTATATGAATATAATTCAAATTCAAATAACTAATGATTTAAATTCAAAGTCCCAAGATTAAGTCCTTAAAAATGTTCAATATTTTGGTTGGGACCAGAACCCTTTGCCAAAAATTATCAAACATTTAAGAAGAGCATTTTGGAACAATGAATGAGATTTTAGGGTTTTTGCCCTTCTTTTATTTAGGGTTTTGAGGCTTCCAAATTTCCCCAATTCAAGTTCAAAAATTTAAACATGATGCAAACACTAGGCAGCACCAGAAGCTAGGGATATGACACCTTTGTAATTTGTTTATCAAAGACAAGAGCTTTACAGTCCTCTGGCATGATTGTTGTTGCTTTTGTTTAGGTCTGAAAACCCCCAGTGGGTGGCTTAGCTGTGAATCCTTTTCGCCTAAGTTTTCAAACAACCTACCGAGTGGTGAGCCAGCATCCCACTCGGTGGCTTAGCTGTGAATCTGTTTCGCCTAAGTTTTCAAACAACCTACCGAGTGGTGAGCCAGCCTCCCACTCGGGGGCTTAGCTGCAGTCCAGTACTCGCCTAAGTTTGTAAAATCCTACCGAGTGGTGAGCAATCCTCTCACTCGGGAGCTTAGCTGCAGTCCAGTACTCGCCTAAGTTTGTAAAATCCTACCAAGTGGTGAGCCAGCCTCCCACTCGGGGGCTTAGCTGCAGTCCAGTACTCGCCTAAGTTTGTAA
>NC_041392.1:108621249-108661931 GCF_002162155.2 Triticum dicoccoides | reverse complement strand
TAAAATCCTACCGAGTGGTGAGCAATCCTCCCACTCGGGGGCCTAGCTGCAGTCCAGTACTCGCCTAAGTTTGTAAAAGCCTACTGAGTGGTGAGCAATCCTCCCACTCGGGGGCTTAGCTGTAGTCCAATGCTTGCCTAAGTTTGTAAAATCCTACCGAGTGGTGAGCAATCCTCCCACTCTAGGGCTTAGCTGCAGTCCAGTACTCGCCTAAGTTTGTAAAATCCTTTCCCTAAGAGCTGCACCACAAATACAACGCACGCTCCATCCTTGTTCGCAAGGACGATGAGGCGCAGGTCGACTACAACCTTTTCCTCTGAGCTACGCCACAAATACAACGTGCGCTCCATCCTTGTCCGCAAGGACGGCGAGGCGCAGGTCGACTGCAACCTTCTCCTCCGAGCTACACCACAAATACAACAGAGCAGATCCCAAAAGCAATCTCAAGTATACTCAAAAGCAGTTCAGATAAATCCTAAAGTTCCAAGCAACAAATCAAAAATATTCGAGCATCAAGCCCGAAGGAGTTTAATGGTTACAACAACCACTTAGCATTCCGAGGAAAATTTAAGACAGGTTTAAATCACATAGTTTGTTCACTCGGCAGGAGGAGGGCTGATGGGTTCGACGAATTCTTCCAAGTCGATTCCATCTGTGATCCGAGTGGCAGCAGCGATGAAAGTCTCCATAAAGGACTGGAAGTCGTGCCTTTTGGTGTTGGCAACCTTGATCGCCGCCAGCTTGTCTTCATGAGCTTCCTTGCAGTGGACTCTGACCAAGGACAACGCCACGTCAGCACCACACCGGGCAGAGGACTTCTTCCATCCTTGCACTCGACCAAGAATCTCGTTGAGCCGAGCCACCAGAGATTCCAGGTCACTTTGAAGCGTCGCCCTGGCCAGAGTGATGAGTCGATCCGTGAAACTGCCACCTTCAGGCATGCGAGATAACTTGTGACGTCGGCGACACAGGATTCCAGTCGGAGCACGTTCATGAAAGTCTTGTTGCAAACCGGAGAAACGATAGGGTCTAGACCAGTCTCGATCCTTCTAGTTTCCTCATCAAAGTCTTGGCAGAGTTCTGCAGTTAATGAGTTAGTGAGTCGACTGGACAGGATTAACTTGCAAGCAGCAAAGCAGTCGGATTAAAAGGAGTACCTTCCAGCATAAGATAGAGCTTCTTGGCAAGAGTTCTCAGATAGGCTTTCGTGTCATTTCTCTTGCGGACCGCAGACTCCAGCTTCTCATTCAGGGCAATATTATCCTTCTTCAGACGACTTACTTCTCGGTTAGACTCATTGAGACAGGACTTCAGCTTGTTCACCTCCCCTTCCAACGCTCCGACCGAAGCCAACTTCTAGTCTGCAAGGGCAGCCTTGTCTTGAGCTTCCTTCTATGCAGCTGCAAGGTCCAAGTCCTTCTTCTCCAGAGCCAACCTCATTTTCTCTGCAAAAGAAGCAATCAGATCAAACAAGAGATCAAAGAAATATCTTAAAAGACGATCAACGTGAACAGTTGACAGTCAGCTACCTTCCATGCCAGCAGCTTCATCTCCGGCTTTCTTCAACTTTTGTCGGGCCAACTCCAAGTCAAGGTTGAGTTGCCTGTGCTTCTCCTCAAACTCGGCAAACTTAGAAATGAGAGAACAAGATTTCTGCAAGAGGTAAAAGATGTGTCAATCGACAAGATCAAAGGTAATTTACTTCCGAGTGAATAAAACTTAAAAGTTCACTTAGACCCCAGCCGACTGCCCGCAGTCGACTGCGGTCTCGGGGACTACACCCAGCGGGTGCACTTGGCGTGCCCCCACTGATTCAGACCCAACTCGACCGGTCCGCCCGGGTCAAGTAAAAACAAAGAGAAAATAACTATTCAGACCCCGGCCAACTGCCAGCAGTCGACCGCGGTCTCGGGGACTACACCCAGTGGGTGCACTTGACGTGCCCCCACTGGTTCAGATCTCATTCGACCGGTCCGCCCGGGTCGAGTGGAAGAAATAAAAGAAAAAAGAACTCAGACCCCAGTCGACTGCCCGTAGTCGACTGCGGTCTCGGGGACTACGCCCAGTGGGTGCACTTAGAGTGCCCCCACCGGTTCAGATCCTACTCGCCCAGACTGAGTGGAAGAGCGCAAATACCAAAGACAATAAAACACCCAGTGGGTGTACAGATTCAACTCAAACAATAAGAGATTGTATGGAAGAAAATATTTTGGGTAGCATATCCTAATAGAACAAGGTCAGTCGGAAGTTTACTTACCTGGACATTGGCCCGGAGAGCAGCGTTGGCGTCGTAAGCAGCCTGGCTATGCTCGTGCACTGTCTTCATCCGCTCCATCATCACGTTAGCCTGACGGATGGCTTCCGCAGCCGTGTCCGACTGGTTTTCCGGAACATGGTAGTTGGTGAAGAAGGGGGCAGACGACCTAGATGCGGTAGCTTGGAGCTCTGAAGCGTGAGGCTGGACGACTGAAGGGAACACCGGTTCAATCGACGGTGCAGGGCGCTCACTCGATAATGGTACATCGAAAGTTACAGAGGCCCCACCTGCGTCTTCAGATTGCCGGGCGGTTGGTGTGGTCGTCGGTCCCTGCTAAGACGTCTTGCCAGCTGCTACTTTTTTTTCTTTCTGGGCCTAGCGGCCACGTCTTCTTCATCATCTGGAAGATCAATGACGTTGAGTGGAGCTGCAGAGAAATCAGTCGACCCGAAGTGAATCACTAGAATTTAATCGACCAAGTAATCAAGAACAAGATCATAAGAGTTTTTACCTGGGTTGTAGGTAACCGCGTCTTCCATCTCCTCATCTTGATATTGGTAGGAAGAAGTTCCAGATGTAGCAGCACTGCAAATGTCAACATTCAGTCGGTTACGTTCTGTTGCTCGAGTCGGCCAAAAGAACAGATCAGATGATTACCCGGAGATGGTGGGGACGATCACTTTGATTCGGGGCAAAGCCTTCGGTGGTTTAGAGGAGGTGGCTTTCGATGCTTTTGCAGCAGGAGGCGACACAATCTTGGGCTGTTTCGATATCTTCTCAATCGGCGCTGGTGGAGATGTCCGAGGGCGCTTCGAAGATGGCCCAGTCGGTGCAGCTGCCAGGACCGGGGTGCTCGCCGGGTCTTGAGCGTGCTTGGATCTTCTCTCTCTGCAAGGAGGCGAGTCGACCTCCTCGTCGTCACTCTCCTCGTCCTCCTCCGCATCCGAGTGCCACTCACCACTCTCGCCCCCGCTCGCCCCTTCCTCGACGTCTTGCTCCTGCACTCCATTGGGCATCGAGTACATATCAATAAGAGCCTGAAAAGACAATGAACGAAAGAAATACAGTCGACCATCAACTAGGTGTTACAAAGTGAATCGAGAAGATACTTGACAAAGCAGAATCATACCTGTTCCGGCTGGCGCGAATGGTCGAATGGAATCACCCTCCTAGACCCCCGGGGATTATCTTTGTTGCCGGTGATTCCTCTCAGCCACTTCTCCACCGTGTCTTCACTAACGTCCTCCGGGTGGATCCGAGTGGAGTCCTCGAGTCCCGAGTACATCCACATCGGATGGTCACGGGCTTGAAGTGGTTGGATGCGTCGACTGAGAAAGACCTCCAGCAGGTCCATTCTAGTCACCCTGTCATGGACAAGTTGGACGACCCGCTCGACCAACGCCTTCACCTGTGCCTTCTCTTCCGGGATCACCCTCAAGGAGGAGGGCTTCTCCACTCGAGCCAAGGAAAAGGGGGGAAGTCTAGTCGACTCACCCGGGGGCGGCTGGTCCTTACAGTAAAACCAGGTCGACTGCCAGCCCCGGACCGAGTCAGGAAGGATCATAGCTGGGAAGGTGCTCTTATTCCTCATTTGGATTCCAAGGCCCCCGCACATCTGAATCACGTGCATCCTCTCGTCACTCGGGTTGGCCTTCTTGATCGACTGGGAGCGGCAGGTGAATATGTGCTTGAAGAGACCCCAGTGCGGTCGACAACACAAGAAATTTTCGCACATCGACACGAAGGCAGCAAGGTACACGATAGTGTTTGGAGTAAAGTGGTGGAGTTGAGCCCCGAAGAAATTCAAAAAACCACGAAAGAAAGGGTGGGGAAGCAAAGGAAACTCGTGGTCGACGTGAGTGGCAAGGAGAACGCACTCACCCTCCCGCAGTCGCGGCTCGGTCTCGTTCCCCGGGAGCCGCGCCGACTCGTGGGGGATCAGCCCCCCTCCACCAGATCGTCGAGGTCGTCCTAGCTAATCGTCGAGCGGATCCAATCGCCCTGGATCCAGCCCGGCGGCACACCGGACCTTGACGAGGATCCACCTCGGCTGGTCCGCTTCCCTTTTTCCTTCGTCGTATCCTTCTTTGTGCGCTCCAGCGCCACCATCTTCTCCTTCCCCATGGCAGCGAATCGAGTCCGAGCGGAGCTATGACACCGAGAGCGGAAGCAGAGGTAGCGGAGAAATCTGAGGAAGAAGAAGGAGAATGAGGGCGCACTATTCAAAGGCCCGGTCCAGTGCCTTTTATAAGGATACTTCCGAGTGACTGACCTGTAGGCCTGGACGATCTCATCAAATCCCGCAACAGTCGCGCGCGCGATACGTGGCCAAAAGGTGGTGCGGGGATTGAGGCGACCTACCTAATCTGTCCCGATTACCACGGCCTCCCCCGCCCGGCGCGCTTCCCAAAATTCAAATCTCGCGAAGTCTTCGGACAACAGAACAACTTGTCAGACGGAAGACATCCTCTGCATCATCACTCGAAGCTTTTCAGTAAAAGTTCACTCGACAAAAAACTAAGAATGGATCAAGGCGACTGAAAAAGAAGTTGGTGTCATCACCTTAGTTCATTGATCCCGAACAAGATATATTCATAACAACAAAAAATGAGTCCGAAGCGTTCTCAACTCCTTCCTCACTCAAACCCTAATCCATTCGGGGGCTAATGATGAAGCCATGTACCTAGGGTAGGGTCATGGATCTGTCCAAGATACCCTCCCCAAGGACATCTCTAGAAGAACCAGAAGCAATCGAAGAAAAATCATCATCCACTTGACCATGAAGCCATGTTCCACTCGACAGTCTTGAAGACACTCGACCGTACGAACAATCACTCGACTACTAGAAGATCTAGAGCCAATCCACACTGCAACGGTCGGGATTTAAGTCATAGCCTTAATGGTCATTATGTACTTTTATTATAGGCGTTACTAGTAACGTCTCCATCTTTATGTACCTTAAACCCTTTGTAACTGAGGGTGGGAGGGGTCTGGCAAACTCTATATAAGCCACCCCCTCCTTGGGGACAAGGGTTCGCACCCCCTGTAACACACACGCATATAATCCAGTCGACCGCCTCCGGGCTCCGAGACGTAGGGTTGTTACTTCCTCTGAGAAGGGCCTGAACTCGTAAAACTCGTGTGTACAACTCCTCCATAGCTAGGATCTTGCCTCTACATTCCTACCCCCCATTCTACTGTAAGACTTAGAACCACGACACCTGACCCGGGGGCTCAATTGGTGGCATCTCTTCATGTTATTCCGGATTGGACGGTCCCATACCTGGCATACATGAACTGGGGAGAGTTGCCAGACGACGAAACCCTGGCCCAGCAGAGAATCCAGCGATCCAAGTCAATGACCATTGTCAATGGGGAGCTACATCATTGTAGTGTTACAGGAGCGTTTCAGCATTGTGTCTCTCCTCAAGAAGGTTGTGAGATCTTGCATCAAATCCACGAGGGAGATTGTGGTCACCATGCCGGTTCAAAATCCTTGGTGGCTAAGGCTTTTCGTCACGGCTTCTATTGGTTGACGGCTCATGCTGATGCTGAGGATTTTGTAAAGAGGTGTGATGGTTGTCAAAAGTTCGCACACCGTGCTCATGTTCCGGCCCAAGAATTAAGAATGATCCCAATAACTTGGCCGTTTGCAACTTGGGGGCTCGATATGGTTGGACCTTTTAAGAGGTCCAAGGATAAGAAGACTCACTTGTTGGTAGCAGTTGATAAGTTTACCAAGTGGGTAGAGGCAGGGCCAGTCAGTAAGTGTGATGTAGCCACGGTGGTTCAATTCATCAAAAAGGTGATATTCCGGTTTGGTTTTCCACACAGCATTATCACTGATAATGGTACTAATCTGTCCAAGGGTGCTATGGAGGAATTTTGTCAACGAGAGCACATCCGGCTTGACGTGTAATCAGTGGCTCACCCCCAATCTAATGGTCAGGCAGAAAGGGCCAATCAAGAAATTTTGAGAGGTATCAAACCCTGGCTTATGGTTCCTTTAAAGCGGACGCCGGGTTGTTGGGTGGAGGAGTTGCCTTCCATGTTATGGAGCATCAACACCACACCAAACAAATCTACGGGCTACACGCCTTTCTTCATGGTTTACGGAGCAGAAGAAGTTCTCCCTAGTGACATACGTCATGACTCACCCCGTGTGGCGGCTTATGTTGAACCTGATAACGAGAAAGCACGTCAGGACTCACTGGACCTGTTAGCTGAGGAGCGTGATCTTGCGGCAGCATGTTCGGCGATTTAGCAACAAGATCTGCGACATTATCACAGCCGCCGGGTTAAAACCAGGACTTTTCAAGAAGGCGATCTGGTGCTCCGACTCATCCAGGATCAGACTGATATGCACAAGTTATCCCCACCTTGGGAAGGGCCTTTTGTGGTCAGCAAAAATTTGCACAATGGATCATACTACATTATCGATATTCAAGAGCACAAAGACTCACGTAAATCAGAGGAGGAGACCCAGCGGCCGTGGAATATAGCTCATCTTCGGCCATACTATACTTGACCCATAGGCTCTTTTTAATGTACATAATTATGACAATGTATATATTATAGTCAATATAATAAACCAGAGCCTCAGCTAAAGCAGGGTCTCAGTTTGTTTTGCATGATGTGTTTTCATGGGGGCTTCTGTTTACAAAGCGGAGTTCTGTTGATCCGACTTGAAAAGCCACACGTATAAAAGGAAATCACTAGGGGGCTTGGTTGTATTTACACCATAGCTACACCTCTTTTTTTTGACTGGGGACTGCAGGGCTTACACCCCACAGCATTTTATTAAAATCAAGAACATCAAGTACATAGAAAGGTTCCTTAAGAAAAGGAACAAAACAGAAGAAGATAAAAGAAAACTATGTACAATCTAACCTAAAAGAGAAGGAAAATCTAACTATACATGTCACCTCTCAAGGAGGAAGGAAGTCAATCCATTTAAGCAGTGCCTCTCTATGTTTTGACTTGATTTTGTGAGCCAAAAGGGAAATGTCATGGACAAAACCATTTCTCCACTGTCTGAAGGTAGGTCTGATATACCTGAAAGCTTTATCATTTCTGACTCTCCAGATATTCCACCAAGTAAGAAACACCACTTCAGAAAAGAAAGGCTTATTGAACTCCTTCCTAGCATGGCATGCAATCTGAACCATATCCTGATTGTTGGGCCATGAAATCTGCAGGTAATTCCAGACTCTCATGCTAAAGTTACACTGAAAAACAGATGATTCCTGTCTTCAAGAGCTCCTATAGGGCAAAGCACACATTCAGGCACATCATTGATCTTCCACTTCCTGCGCTGAATCATATCCTTGCTGTTTACTCTATCCATAATGACAAGCCAGGCAAACATTTTGATTGTCATAGTACAGCATGACTTCCATATCCAACATAGCAAGGGGTTAGTTGGAATTGGCTCATGGACCAAATCATAATATTTCTTGGCTGTGTATCCAGATTTCTTTCCATGTTTCCAATACCAGCAATCCTTAGCATTAGCATCCAAGGAGATATCAGACAATATTCCAGAAAGTTGATTTAGCTCCCTGTAGGCCATTTCAGATAATGGCAGAGAGAACATGCTATGAAACTCACCAGTGGCCATTACTTCCAGAACAGAAGAATTTTTTTGTATGCAAAATGAGAACAGCCTGGGGAATCTATCCTGTAGTGGAATGCAAGAATTATCCACTTCCCAGGAATCTGACCAGAATAGCAAGGAGTCACCTTTTCCAACGCATACTGAAGACACAGCCCTGAATGTATCCATTAGCTTACATATGTCCCTCCACCAAAAAGAGCCACACATAGCAGTGTCATGTGGGACTCTCTAATAATAATAACTGTCCCAGATCAAATGAAACCATGGAACATCAACTTTGTTATAGAATTTATTGAGGAACTTCATTAACAAAGCTTCATTCTGCAGCCCCAGGTTCAGAATGCCAAGCCCACCCTTTAATTTAGGTCTACATACCAGAGGCCAGGCCGCCAAAGAGTTCCCCTTTTCCTGGCCATATTTTCTCCAAAGACACTGTCTTTGTATTCTTTCAAGTTGTTTCAAAATCCCTTGTGGAATAGATAAGCTACAGAGGAAGAATATTGGCAATGAGGAAATAACGGAATTTACCAACTGCAGTCTGCTACCTTGTGGTAGAAACCAAGAGCTAGCAGTCAACCTTCTTTCCATGCAGTCCACAAGTGGCAAAAGGTCCACAATTTTGGGCCTAGTGGTTCCCACTGGCAACCCCAGGTATGTGAAAGGCATCACCCCCAGTTGACATCCAAATTGAGCAGCAAGAACATTGGCATAATTGGTATCCACATTAATTGGGTACATTGAAGATTTGTGGTAATTAATCTGCAAACCAGTTGCCAGAGAAAAGGAGTCTAGAATAGCTTTTAGCACCTCTAATTGAGCAGACTCAACAGCCACAAACAATAATGTGTCATCAGCATATTGAACCACTAGATAGTCAGGATCATGAGTTACTAGGGGTAAGGAAAGGAGTCCTTTGCTGAGTTGATCATTAATCATAGTCTGCAGAAGGTCAGCAGCCAGCACAAAGAGCAAAGGTGAGATAGGATCACCTTGCTTTACCCCACATTTACACTTGAAATGGCTACCTGGAACCCCATTAAGCAGGATTGATGAGGTTGCAGAGGACAACAATTGTTGTATCCAGGAAATCCATCTATTATCAAATCCCTTTGTCACCATTATTTTTATAATTGCCTCATGCTGTATGGAATCAAATGCTTTTTCAAAATCCAACTTAAGCAACAAGATTGGCCTTTTTGATTGATTGCACTGATGAATGTACTCAAAAGTCCATGCAATACAATCCTGAATGGATCTAGATTTGATAAAACCATACTGATTCTTGTGAACACATTTAGTTATTTCATCTTGAAATCTGTTTGCAGTAAGTTTAGTAAGGAACTTCAACCCCACACTTGTCAATGTTATTGGCCTAAAATCACTGGCAGTCTCAGGTGACAGCTTTTTGGGGATCAGAGTGATATATGCCTCACTGAGATTCTCTAGTTTAACAGTTCCTGCATGAAACTCATTAACTAGGGAGATAAAGTCACCAGAAATGATTGGCCAACATTTTTTCATAAAAAGTCCATTAAAACCATCAGGCCCTGGGGCCTTGTCAATTGGCAACTCCTTGATAACCCGTTCAATCTCCTTGGCCTCAAAAGGCTTGGTGAGAACATCCAGTCCCTGTACCCTAGGGATTAGAGAAAGAATGTCATTTCCCATGAAAATTGGTTTCACAGTACCCATTCTTCCTTTGAAAATCTCCAGAAATTCCTTGGCAATAGTGTTATGATCAGAAGACACTGATCCATGTGACAACTGCAGAGTGGCAATTGAATTTTTCCTATATCTTTCAGTTGCCATTGCCTGGAAGAATTTTGAGTTTTCCTCACCCACCTTAATATATCTAATAGTGCATCTCTTCTTCCAATATAAGAACTGTAGGTGTAGCAGATGATCATGATGTGATTTCACCAATTTTCTGAAATTGGATTCAGGCAAAAATAAAGGCCTGGAGTCTTCCAAATCATCCAGCCACAAAATCACCCAGTTACATTTCTCAATAAGACCTTTAATATGAGATAAACCCTTCTGCCATTTCTTGAGAGCAAATCTCAAAGATTTCAGTTTATCCATAATAACTGCTGATATCTGAGACTTCTGAGACTGCCTTTGCCAGACTTGCTGAACACACTCCATAAAACCAGGTTGATGGATCCAATAATTTTCAAATCTGAAAATATGAGCTTTTGGGATTCTGGTGCTTATGGAAACCACACAAGGGACATGATCTGATGCAGTTTTGGCTAGAGGATTGACCTGCGTGTTTGGATATTGATCAATCCAACTGGCAGAGGTGAAAAACCAGTCCAACTGTTGAAGAAGTGGGAAATCCTGCATATTAGACCAGGTGAATCTTCTTCCTTTTAAAGGTAGCTCCAGCAGTCCCAAATGCCCAATGATCTCATTAAAAAGAAAAATATCATTGATATCACCCCCAGGAAGATTTCTATTATCCAGAGATCTTATGAAATTGAAATCTCCAAGCAGAAGCCAGTTTTTCTCAGGTTCCACATTTAAATTATAAAGCCAGCTGACAAATTCATCTCTTAAGGTACCTTGACAGGGTCCATAAACATTAACCAGGTACCAAAAATCACCATTATGCATGGACTTAAAACTAATGACAATCCCATAAGGTTTTGCTTCCACTAAATCCCCTGAGAAAACATCAGAGCGCCACACGACTAGAATGCCACCGGAAGCTCCCCTAGAAGGGGATTCAATAAACTGGTCAAAACCCGCAGGACAAATGCTCTTAATTAAAGCACGTGGGCACTCCGATAATTTTGTTTATTGCAGACAAACAACTGCACAATGGCTCTCAAGAACTTTCTGCCGGACCGCACGTTGTCTTGCATCAGAATTAAGTCCACGTACATTCCAACAAAGTACCTTCCAGCTACGCATGGGCATTTGATTCATATGATAACACAGGATAGCACATTAAAAACAGTGGGACACCTAGTGCCGCACAACCCATAACACATAATAGCAAAAGAGCCAAATCATAACCAGAGTGCCAAGTTTCAGAGATAACATAACAGTCAGCAAATTTGACAAGCTCGCTACACCTAGGAAACACATTAAACTTTAACATTTAAATGTTGCTGGAGGGGGTATCATCCTTAGGATCAGCCATAAGCTTCTCCCTAGAAAGTAGGTTGGGGTCCATCTCCAGCTCAGCTCCAATTGCCTGCAGCACAGCGATCGGCGTCTGCGTGTGGACCTCCTCAGGCTTGTGATGACAAACATCGTCAGTATTTTCCACTCCAGCAGCATCAAGTATCCGTATGGGCTGGGCCTTCTCTTCCATGGGCTTGGACCTTGGGCGTCGTTTAGCAGGCTGTAAACAAAGCTGCTCAAAGATCATCGATTTGAAACCATCAAGTTTTGCCGCGCTCCTCGTACATCTTCTGACTGAGGTATCAACCAAAGGAGCAGAAATCTTGCGCCTACCGCGCTGGGCTTTCTGTCGTGGCGTCGCTTCAGACGCAAAAACCACAGGCAAGGGCCCCTCTTCCTGACCAACAGGACCCACGGGCTCCAAAGACAGCTGATTATTACTGAATCCCACAGACTCAGCAATATCAGTAGGTTCATCGCTTGCAACTGAGCAACTAGGGGCTGCTAGAGAAGCAAACAAAGAGCAAGCAATAGGGCACCGATTGACGGACGCAGAGCTTGACAAACAAGAGACCAGCGAAGACACTCTGTTGGTATCATCAAAAGCAATCGACCACTTGCGCTTGGAGAAAGTTACTGTCCCAAACTGCTTGAAGAATAGTGACCTTGGCACTTCTTTCACAGAAAATTCAGACATCAAATTCTCAAAAGACCGCTTCCAAAGCAGTTCAGGTGGAAGAGGGGGTCCAGCCACCACCCTAGCCATCCCAATGATGATCTGGTGGTGTTGAATCACCGGAGGTTGATAGGGGACAATAGCCAAAGGATTATCTTCCACAAAAGCAGGTTGTTCCTGAACTTCAGCAACCAAATCAACTATCTGCTGTTGTTGAGGCCCTTCATCATGTAGGAGCTGTTCCACAGACTCTGATAGTTCCGGTTGATCAATGACAATTGAGACTTGATCTTCTTCTGGCATTTCTGGCAGATGTGGGTGATTGATATTGTCATCATCGCCCCACAGAGCATTACCCCAATCAGCATCCACTGGATTCTCTGGGGGAGGAGCAGGTGCAAGAGGCGCTTCATTCCAGCCAATCATCGGGTAAGGCGGCAGAACAAATGGGATGTTGTCAGGAATGAGATGACCAGGCATTGGATGAGGGTTACCATCCAGAGGCATCGGGTCTTCATCATTAGGCATCTGATCAGCAAAATCTGCCCCAAGAACATAACATGCAGCAGTCCAGGAAACTTGGGCACCACCCCACTCAGCATAGTCCCCAAAAACCACATCTCGTGGTACTAACGGTGTATCAGGAAAGCTGGCTTCAACAACAGCTCGTACCAGGTACGGGTCTTCACTATCCCAGGAATGAAATTTTCCAAAAGTACCAACTGCCTGAGAAATATATTCAGTCGTACGATAATCCAGGGGAATCCCAACAAACATTAACCAGCCCCTACGAAAACCAGTATTCCCTTTGAAGTTGTCACCCTCATCATGCTTCATAAATCTAACAAATCGATCATTACCCAGAGCAAACGGCGGGTGCTGAATCAGGGTATATCTGACAGTGGGATCTCGAACTTGGAGCAAACCAACCCCATGAAACCAAGGCTGAGCAGAACGAACAAGAATACCTCTGTTCTGAAGAAACTGCACCACTTCCTCTCTGACCGGCCCTAGAGGTCCATCCGGCGCTGGCATGACTTCAGCAACCATATAATCTTCATGGCGACGGGGAGGGCGGGCCGCCGGCGTGAAGAAAGTGCGAGGTAAACGCCGATCACCACCATCAATGATGTGATGTCCCGAAGGCACTAGGCGATGTGGATCAAGCTCGAAGTTTGCCATGTGTGGCAACGGCGACGAACTTAGGGTTTCTTTGGAATGACAGGAGGTATCCTTGGCAGGTGGAAGAGGAGAATGGAGCAATGCGGGCGGAGATGATATGACAGGACTAGATATCCCAATAACTCCGGCTCCCTTCCCCTGCACAGCTGATGTTTCCAAAATACTCGTGTTTCGTTGCAGAGTGCTCTGCCTCCAAACCAATCCGTGCGAGCGCGCAAAATCATTACAGTCACGTCTAAAGTGACCCACCCTGGAGCAAGCCGAATAGACCGCTCGCCTTCCACAAGAGACTGCCATGTGGCCCTTCTGACCGCAGTCAGTACATGTTAGAACTTGGTCCACCATGTCATCGACCATAGCTTCAAAAAGTCGCGCTGCCTCTTGTGAAGAAGGAATTTCCATTGGTTCACTAGACGGGCTGAGTTGCGCAGGCGAATCCAAACCAACATCAGAAGGTCCAGTATAGGGGGTATCCTGTATTGGCCCAGTAAGTGGATCATCATGGGCCACCAAGCCCACACCCTGCGGGTTCCCAAACTGAGTGGGCCCAGGGGCCAAAGCCTTATTTTGAATTAACGAAGTTCCCGCTTCCTGAAATTATGCTGCGAGATTACCGGACCTCACGATTTGCGGATCCACTGAAACCGGTTCGTCCACCACCGGAAGCGCATCCGGCCGCCGGAGTAACTCCAGTGAGCTATTAACCGTACCAAAAACTATGGGTGGCTGCGACACCATCCAATGCAAACCAGGAGCAGGAGGTTGCCGAATGACAACTCGCTCATGAGCAGAAAGATCATAACCCCCATCAACTATAGTGTCAATGCAAGTCTGAGATGCAGGGTATCTATAGCCCTTGCAAGCCGAATACTTTTCAAAAGTGGCAAACGACAGTTTCTTATTTGCAGAAGATCTAGATTTGAAAGCAGACTTAACAGGGGGTTTATGCATAGCCAATAAACCAAGCGAAGATCTACGCTTAGTGGGGCTAATCAAAATCCATTCAGCATCACATTCTTTACGCCGGATCTTAAGTTCTCTGACCCAATTTGGTCCTCCATTCCCCCATAGATGAAAATAGCACTTGAACAGATCGCAAGCAAAAGAGCGAAGATCCATAATAATAAAGCCAACTTGCATGCATGAAACTTGGAAAGAAAAAACTTTGTCCTTGACATGACTAACCCGAAGATCAATTGCAGAACCACCAAGCGCAGCTTCCAGCGCCGCTGCCACTGAATCCTCAGATAAATGGAAGGCATGCCTACTGAAGGACACAATCAATATGAAAGATCTCCCTCTTCCCAGTGGATGAATTGTGCGACCAGTAGATCTAAATACTTCATCCGAGAAAACCCTACCCTTGGAGAAATCCAAGCCAAGGGTAGATCCACCAGTAGAACCCATTGGAGATGGGTATTGCCTTGATCCAGAGAAGACGCCGAAGAGGATGATCGGAACCGATCAGCAGATCAGTGGAGAGAAAGGGAGATCGCCGGAGAAGAGACTAGCGCCGAGGTGGGAGGTGGGAGCGCCATCAGACTTTTATCCCGATAGCTACACCTCTTGATAGGCTTAAAGCCAAAAGGAAATTATGTGGGGCCAAAGAGAGTGTTGCACCAGCACAACTCAAACATAGGCACCCACCGAGCACATCTCAAATGTTGCTTAGGGGCTCTTTGCTTCTCAAAGGACAAAGAGTCTGCACCTTTGCAATAGGCTATCAAGCCAGACTTGGAAGCCAGGAGTATTCACCTAAAACCCCGGGTTATCCTGCCTCTTTAAGTAAGTCACTCCGTCCAGGTAAACCTGGTTTGACCCGTCGAACGTTTGACAAGTCAATCTCATAGACCCTGAACTTGTCAAAGTTAAAATGATGATTGGTTAAAGATTGAGGTCCATCTTAAAAGGCTTTGAAAAATGGTTTAACTCAGTGGTCTGGCAGCCCATGAAAAGCCTCGATTTAGGGCCTGGCAGCCCATGAAAAGCCTTGCATATTCTTCATGTGCTTTTTGCAAAGTTTTCTTTTTTGATATTTCATAAGTGTTTTCTGATAAACCGGCGTTTATTACAACCTGGCGTGGCTTACAATGATAAATTGTTACTACATGATCAGATATAATCCGGCGTTTATCGCTCCGGTCTGGTTTTGACTACAAGTCACCAGTATTATATGGTTAAACCGGTGCTTATCATGACCCCATACGGTTTTATCATAAACCGGCAAACCTGGAAGGAGTCATCTATACTCCAGCTTGGTGTTATCACCTCTTTTTTACACAACCATGGGTGAAAAGAACGAGGTAACAAGTATTTTTCTATGTTATAAACAGCCTTGGTCCTACATCCAGGTTATATATCTGGGCATCATGACCCGTCCAGCGGTAAACCGCCAGGACCCTTTTCCAAACTCTTGTATGCAGGAACAAGTTAACATACAACCACTGCGGATTATGCATATAATATCATCCCAAAAGCATGGCGAGTTATCAGTATCCAGCAACATAAGCATGCTTGATGGCATAACAGACAAAGTGTTTGAACTAGCCTATTACAAGGCGTTTTTTCTGCCCACATCGGATAATTGTTTTAGCAAGAAAGGATAGGCTACGACGGGCTAAAGTGGCCTCCGGTTCAGGATTCATCACCCGGACGACTTGAAGATTGTGGATCATCTTGAGTAGGTGCATCCTCCTCCTATCTACCTAGTGGCTGGAAATCAATTGTTGTCCAATCGACTCCGGTTAAAGCTTGGAATACGTCTTCTTCACTTATAAGGGGGGAAGGATCAATGTCAGGGGCATAAGTGTGCTTACGAATTGGTGGAACAAGATCCTCTACATCATGTATCGGCGCGGGATATCTTTTCTGATCAACATCATAAACCGGCTGATAATGAGATAGATCCATTTCATCCACCAATTTGCTCGCTATGGGTCGCATTTCCCTTTTTAGTCTTTGGAGGTCATCATTGTTGAATTCGGTGCCATCTTCCTTTACGCTGGGGTAGCCTTGGCCAATATCTGCCAGTTCAAGATCTGGAATCCATGCCTTGGCCCGGATTAGCGCAGTTAGTGCGCCTAATCTTGCAGCTGATTTTTCAGTTCATCCAACCGGGCAGGCAGCATTGACAGCTTCTCGATGGTTTCTTTTATCAACGTTGGAGGAGTCCTATTGTAAGCAGTAGTGCAGATAGCCCGTTGGGATCCAGAATATAGCTTCTCTATCAATGTGTAGGCGGCCTTCAGCTTCATCCGCATATCAGAGCCCAGATGGGTAATGCGGGTCCCTGTGACATTGTAAGTATCAGTAAACCGGCAACTGATAAGGAAAAGGTGACTGAAAAAACGTCAGATGAGGACGCTTACCAAACACAGCAGAAGTCATAGCGTTTATTTGCCGCTTTAAACTGGTGAGTTCCTCAACCACTGGTTTCAGGGCTGCTTCTGCGCCTTTGGCCTTCTTTGCTAAAGCGGCCTTCTCTATGTTCCAATCTGCACGCTCCTTCTTAAAGGTTTCCTTCAGCTTCTCCATGGCTGCTAAGGCATTAGTCAGTTCTTCCTTGGCTGTGGAAGCCTCCGCTTGCTGAGATTTAATGTTCTCCTGAAGGTCAGCGGTTTGGGCATCCTTCTTACTCAGCTCGGCCTACAAAGACAAGATATATCATCAATTCGCTATGTATATTTGAAGTACCAAGCATATAACAAGTTATGCACTTTGCACTTGGGGGCTAATGCATGCTCGCTTCATTCTAGAAAATTATTTCAAGTCCCAAGTGTATAATACGGGCATTATTCTTGGCACTTGGGGGCTAATGTACATCTTCTCAAAAGTAACAGTAATTAAAGTCCCGGTTCACCTTGGAAAGGTAAACCAGCCCTTGGGGACTACACAGGCGAAAGTTACAAGGATACCATGCTAAAGTACCGGTTCATTTTTAAAGGATCAACCGACCCTTGGAGGATAAGTATGCAGAAGTATGGTATTATAAAGTCCCGGTTTTTGATTATTATCATAAATCGGTCCTTGGGAGCTACTGGAATTGGTACTTACAATTGGACTTAAGCGAGAAGAGGATTTGCACTTACTTCATAGCGGTCCTTCATCAAATTCACTAAACTGGCTTCATAGTCACGGTTTGAGTACAGACGATTCAGAAAACCAGAATGGAGCTCTTGGGTGTTAAGGTGGGCATAGCTTGATAAATCGGTGCTCCACTTGCCTTTCTCCATGGCAGCACGCTCTTCTTTGGCACTATGTTTTGCCAATACAACAGGATGGCCAGGAGAGGTGTGGCCAACACCAGTAATGATAACCTCATCTTCTTTGTCACCAACAGCCTTTTCTGGAGTTGATGGAAGGTCAGTAGCCTTCACTGGACTAGAAGGTCCGTCATCAGTTCAGACTGGACTTGCTGGTTTATCATCTTGCGCAGTGGCATCGACTTCTGCTTGTTCATCAACATTATGATCCTGAGGGGGTGGTTCATCAAATGTGGCCTCAGTTCTGGTTCCGTAGTCAGCTCTGGTTTAGTCACCACATGGTCTTCAGACGGGTTATTTACCCGAGCCTTCTTACTGGGTCTGGCTTTGGCTCTAAAAAGAACAGATGCAAAAGTTAGCATAGCATATAAAGTGTGAAACATCAAAAGATTGAGTTGAAATACTTACCCAACAACAGTCTTAAGAGGAGGGAGTTTTGTGGCTGTTGATTCGCCGGATGATGAAGGAGGTGTCACCTGATAATTTGAATTGGATGAATTAAGAGGTTGTCGGAAATAGCCTGCCTTGGGATAAGAAGTGTTAGAAGTGGGTGAGACCTCATATCGGTGTTTTCGAACCGGGGTGTTCGGTAAACCGGTCAAAGTGACCATTTGGCCGCTGTGTCGAGTTGTGCACCGAGCCTCGTGTTGCTGCTTCTTCAAAAGAAATTTTGGATCCAAGTGATCAAGAGGGTGAGAAAATCTTACTTTCCAGACTGCTTGACGGATTTTTTGTGTTGGCAGAGGGTCTGAACCAGAGGAAAGGATAATTACCTCTGCATCATCAGCTTGGCTGCCCTCAGCGTCCTGATAAATATCATTGTCAATGAGGTGCATTAAAAGTGAACCAAGTGAATCAAGTTCTACCTGTGCTTCCGGTTCATCAGGGTCGTCATCAAGCTCTAAACCGATGGGTTCAGCGGCCTTCCTCTTCGTGGTTTTCTTGATAGCTTTCGTTTTAGGTCGAGAAGGCTTCACCGTTTTCTCCCGAGGTTTGTTTTTCCAGAACAGATCATCACCTTATTTAAAAATGGACAGAGGGTATTCAAAATTGCATAGTTCAAAAATATCAGGTGTAAAGCGGAGGTAAAAACAATACTTACAGTGAGCGGCTTGTTTTCTGTGTAAAAGGGACTTAACCCGGTCTTGCCACAGACAGCTTCCGGTTCATTCAGCATTTTCTTGACAGACTCAATAACTTCCTCATCTATTAGCTGAATATCAATATGACGTTGGGAGTCTTTTACGTCACCGGTGTACTCGCACATTAAACCGGAGTGGCGACTTAACGATAAGATACTCCAGGATATCCAGCAACGAATGAAGTCCACACATGTTAAACCGTTGGCCATGAAAGCTCTAAGCTTGGCGAGTTATGGTGCGTACAAGGCCCATTCCTTGGCACTTAGTCGTTGTGGAAGCAGATGAGTATTGGTGAGCCGGTGAGCACGGTAACCCGATAGAGGGTTCTCCTCTTCAGGAGAGGTGTCCTTGCAATAGAACCAAGTTTGATTCCATTCCTTTGGGTGTGAAGTTTGGCATGAGGAAAACTGACATCCTTCCTTTTCTGAATGGAGATGCCACCAAGTTCAGTATTGGGTCCGTCAACGAATTAAATGCGACGGTTTAAGTGGAAGAAATCCCGGAACAGCTCGACAGTTGGTTCTTCTTGTAGATACGCTTCACAAAAAACCTGAAAGTTGCAGATATTGGATACAGAGTTGGGTCCAATATCTTGAGGGTGGATCTGAAAGCTGGCAAGTACATCTCGGGAAAACTTGGATCCAGGAGGTTTAAAACCACGGCCTATATGATCAGCAAACACCACTACTTCACCTTCTCTGGGGATAGGAGGATTTTCCGGCCCAAGAACTCGCCACCGGATTTCATTTTTCTTCGGTAAGGTACCAATTATGACCATTCCATTCAGTTGCTCCTCAGTAACCCGGGAGGGGACCCAGTTACAGGAATAGAACTGTTTGGCCATTGCAAGTGAAGAGCTGGAAAGAAGATAATGCTGGTTTATGGTTCATTAATGACAAAGCATATGGTACAACAGGTTGAGGAAAAAGGAATTCAAGCATATAAAATTGGTAAACCGGAGGAAGTTATAAACCGCCTATGATAGAGTGTTTATAATTGGTAAAGCAATGAACGGTTTACAAGGGGACTAATGGCATATGACAGATTATTTTCTACAGAGATAAACCGCCTGTGCAGGTAAAGAAGATACAGATTTGAAGAAGCAAAAATGGCTAAGTGAAGAAAACAGGTTTCACAGAATCATGTTCACGTTTTGGATCTACTACAAGTCAGGAAAAGAAAAGGATTTAGATCTAAAAAAGGTTGGTCCTGGAGTAGTTCGTTAAGGTACAGATCAAAGTTTTTATGCATACAAAGGCTTGATTTAAACAACCAAGGAGGGGGGCACTAGAGCTATCTCACGGAGAGTATCAAGCCTAAGATCTACTGTCTAGGGACTGGTGAAGAATGAGAAAGGAATGCCACGAACCTATGGGAACCCTAAAAATGCATCTAGAGAGGAAGGAGGGAAGGACTTACTACGGCCGTGGAAGTAGCGGTGGTGCGCTGCGGTGCTCTGTTACGAACAGGTTGATGCCGCGGCCGACGGTGAGGCAGAAGCGAGGCTTAACGATGGCGGCGGGGCTCGAGTATGGAGACGTCGCGAGGAAGAAGAAGGGATGAAGAGGCAACGGAAAGAAAAAAGAATGGGATCCTCCGCCTCTATTTATAAGGGTAAAGAGATAAGCGACATGCGCGGGAATCGAGGAGCCCAAAAATGGATAGATAACAGATTGTTGCCTCGATTGTTGGATGCTCATTAATAAAAGGGGTATCTTCGGCTTTAAATAAACAGGTGATGTCACGGCGGTTTACTACAAATCCGGAGGATGACGTCAGGGCGGTTTACAAGATCTATGCGAAGGTGCAAGGGCAGCAATTTTTCTAAGTGTTGAAGATTGGCATGAACAAGTTCAAATCAATCTAGGGCCTAATGTTGGGGATATTACTACTGAACATAAACCGGCTAGGAGTGGTCGGGTTAACTCTATGAGTATTACAAGCCCAGGAAGACAAAGGATGGTGGCGCTTTATGAAGGCCCAAGGCCCAAAGGCGGGTTAAGGCCTGTAGATATAAACCGACATTATCATGTAACTTGTATTGTAAGATAGGAGGAATAGAGACCGAGTTGGACACGTTGATGATCTGGCCTCGGGACTCTGTAAACCGACGGGCGTCGACCTATGTATATAAAGGGACGACCCGGCGGCGGTTTAGGAACAAGACACAACAACTCGAGAGCCAGGCAAAGCGAATTCGCTCCCTGGTCATCGAAACCCTAGCAATTCCATCACAACTAGAGTAGGCTTTTACCTTGATCGTAAGGGGCCGAACGAGTATAAAACTCTCACATCCCTTGTCCGCTTTAACCCCTTTAAGCTAACCCGTAGCGATGGCTCTACGACTAAGTCCTTTCACAAGGACATCTGTCGTGACAAAACCACGACAGCTGTGGTGTTCCAGGTGGCATGAATTTGTGAAACTATTCCACATTGTTTTAGTTGAAGACCAAACTCGTAACTCAAATATTCGTACTCACGATCAGATCGTAGATAATTTATTTTTTGTTTACGATGATTTTCCACTTCACTCTGAAATTCTTTGAGCTTTTCAAATGTTTCAGACTTATGTTTCATCAAGTAGATATACCCATATCTGCTCAAATCATCTGTGAAGGTCAGAAAATAATGCTACCCGCTGCGAGCCTCAACACTCATCAAACTGCATACATCAGTATGTATTATTTCCAATAAGTCAGTTGCTCGCTCCATTGTTCCGGAGAACGGAGTCTTAGTCATCTTGCCCATGAGGCATGGTTCGCAAGTATCAAGTGATTCCAAAAGCCCATTAGCATGGAGTTTCTTCATGCGCTTTACACCAATATGACCTAAACGGCAGTGCCACAAATAAGTTGCACTATCATTATTAACTTTGCATCTTTTGGTTTCAATATTATGAATATGTGTATCGCTAGGATCGAGATACAATAAACCATTTATTTTAAGTGTATGACCATAGAAGGTTTTATTCATGTAAACAGAACAACAATTATTCTTTGACTTAAATGAATAACCGTATTGCAATAAACATGATCCAATCATATTATGCTCAACGCAAACACCAAATAACATTTATTTTAGGTTCAACACTAATCCTGAAAGTAAAGGGAGTGTGCGATGGTGATCTTATCAACCTTGGAATCACTTCCAACTCACATCATCACCTCACCCTTAACTAGTCTCGATTTATTTTGCAACTCCCGTTTCGAGTTACTACTCTTAGTAACTGAACCAGTATAAAATACTGAGGTGTTGTTATAAACACTAGTAAAGTACACATCAATAACATGTATATCAAATATATACTTTTGTTCACTTTACCATCCTTCTTATCCGCCAAGTATCTAGGGCAGTTCCACTTCCAGTGACCATTTCCTTTGTAGTAGATGCACTCGGTTCTAGGCTTGGGTCTAGCTTTGAGCTTCTTCGTGGGAGCAGCAACTTTCTTGATATTCTTCTTTGAAGTTCCTATTTCTTTCCCTTTGCCCTTTTTCTTGAAACTAGTGGTCTTGTTAACCATCAACACTTGATGCTATTTCTTGATTTCTACCTTTGCCGATTTCAGCATCGCAAAGAGCTTGGGAATTACTTTCGTTATCCTTGCATATTATAGTTCATCACTAAGTTCTAGTAACTTGGTGATAGTGGCTAGAGAAATTTGTCAATTACTTTCTTATCTAGAAGATTAACTCCCACTTGATTCAAGCAATTGTAGTACCCAGACAATCTGAGCACATGCTCACTAGTTGAGCTATTCTCCTCCATCTTGTAGGCAAACTACTGTCAGAGGTCTTCTACCTCTCGACACAGGCATGAGTATGAAATACCAATTTCAACCCTTGGAACATCATATATGCTCCATGGGGTTCAAAACATTTTTGAAGTCCCGGTTCTAAGCCGTAAAGCATGGTGCACTAAACTATCAAGTAGTCATCATACCGAGCTTGTCAAACGTTCATAACGTCTGCATCTGCTCCTGCAATAGGTTTGTCACCTAGCGGTGCATCAAGGACATAATTCTTCTGTGCAGCAATGAGGATAACCCTCAGATCACGGACCTAGTCCACATCATTGCTACTATCATCTTTCAACATAGTTTTTCTCTAGGAACATATCAAAAATAAACGGGAAGCTATATGCGAGCAATTGATCTACAACATAGATATGCAAATACTATCAGGACTAAGTTCATGATAAATTTAAAGTTCAATTAATCATATTACTTAAGAACTCCCACTTGGATAGACATCCCTCTAGTCATCTAAATGATCACGTGATTCAAATCAACTAAACCATGTCCGATCATCACATGAGATGGAGTAGTTTTCAATGGTGAACATCACTATGTTGATCATATCTACTATATGACTCACGCTCGACCTTTCGGTCTCCAGTGTTCCGAGGCCATATCTGCATATGCTAGGCTCGTCAAGTTTAACCCGAGTATTACGCCTGTGCAAAACTGGCTTGCACCCATTATATGTGAACATAGAGCTTATCACACCCGATCATCACGTGGTGTCTCGGCACGACGAACTGTCGCAACGGTGCATACTCAGGGAGAACACTTATACCTTGAAATTTAGTGAGATATCATCTTATAATGCTACCGCCAAACTAAGAAAAATAAGATGCATAAAGGATAAACATCACATGCAATTAAAATATGTGACATGATATGGCCATGATCATCTTGAGCCTTTGATCTCCATCTCCAAAGTACCGTCATGATCTCTATCGTCACCGGCATGACACCATGATCTCCATCATCTTGATCTCTATCAACGTGTCATCACATGGTCGTCTTGCTAACTATTGCTCTTGCAATTATTGCTATCGCATAGCGATAAAGTAAAGCAATTATTTGGCGCTTGCATCTTATGCAATAAAGAGACAACCATAAGGCTTCCGCCATTTGCCGATAATTTCAACAAAACATGATCATCTCATACAACAACTTATATCTCATCACGTCTTGACCATATCACATCACAACAAGCCCTGCAAAAACAAGTTAGACGTCCTCTACTTTGCTGTTGCAAGTTTTACATGGCTGCTACGGGCCGAGCAAGAACCGTTCTTACCTACGCATCAAAAACCACAACGCGGTATAGTGGTTGCTTTTCAATCTTTAGAAAGAACCCTGTTCATCTATACCTATTAATAAAGCAAAGTGTGTTTCTCCAATTTTTTCATCCGTTCACCACCGAATATTTTTTTTATCCGAGGTGGTACTAAATTTTTGTGGTCCATGTGCTAGAAAAGAAAAAAAAAGAGTTTTGTCCATAATTTCGTACGTGGGCCGGACGCGCTAAGGCCTAGCAATGCCACCCATTTATATCAAGCCCATGCAGCCAGGAAACCTTATTTGTCGCACTGAGCGGCATATAGTTATAGTTTCGCATCTTTGGCCCATTGTTGGGCCAGCCCATGTCCGTTTTTTCCGTGTTCTTTTTCTAACTTTTTTTATTTTTTCCCTTCCAAGTTATTTTATACTTTTTCCCATAATTATTTTCTTCAGAATTTGGATTTTTACAAAAAAACTAATCTTTCTAATTTCAAAAAAATCCCATTTTCAGAAACATTTGGAACTTTAAATTTTTATTTTCGTACCAATTTTTTCCTAAATTCAAAAAATTGTTCGCGTTTCTTTTAAGTTCCAAAATTGTTGGAGAATTTTATATTAAATTGTTTTTTAATAACGGAAAATATTCCTTTATATTGAAATATGCACAAATTCAAAATAATGTTCGTGATAAAAACCAGATTTTCTAAAATGTTTACTATACATCTATACCTTTCTAATAAAGCAAGGTGCATTTCACTGATCTTTTCATTCGTTCACCATCGAAATTTATTTTTCTATTTGAGGTGGTACTAAATTTTAGTGTGTTCGTCTGTTTTTTTAACAACGCAGAATTTTGTACTGGGCCTGCACACGCTGTGGCCCAACGAACCCAGCCCATTTATTTGCATGCCCATGTAGCTGCAAAATACTTATTTCTGGTCCTATGCGGTAGATAGTTGGAGCTCGCACAGGGCGCCCAGGACTGGCCCTGCTCGCACAGGAAAAAAAGGTACCCGTTAGGTGGTCGCTGTCGGTGTCAAAACCGGCGGATCTCGGGTAGTGGGTCCCGAACTGTGCGTCTAGGCCGGATGGTAACAGGAGGTAGGGAACATGATGTTTTACCCAGGTTCGGGCCCTCTTGATGGAGGTAAAACCCTACGTCCTGCTTGATTAATATTGATGATATGGGTAGTACAAGAGTAGATCTACCACGAGATCAAGGAGGCTAAACCCTAGAAGCTAGCCTATGGTATGATTGTTGTATATGGAGTTGATTGCCTACGGACTACAACCCTCCAGTTTATATAGACACCGGATAGGGTTAGGGTTACATAGAGTCGGTTACAATGGTAGGAGATCTTGAATATCCGCATCGCCAAGCTTGTCTTCCACGCCAAGGAAAGTCCCATCCGGACACGGGACGAAGTCTTCAATCTTGTATCTTCATAGTCCAGGAGTCCGGCTGAAGGTATAGTCCGGCTACCCAAACACCCCCTAATCCAGGACTCCCTCAGTAGCCCCTGAACCAGGCTTCAATGACGATGAGTCCAGCGCGCAAATTGGCTTCGGCATTGCAAGGCGGGTTCCTCCTCCAAGTCCTTCATAGAAGATTGTAAACACCAAGAGTAGTGTCCGGCTCTGCAAAAATAAGCTTCCACATATTGCCATAGAGAGAATAATATTAACACAAATCAAATCTGCTGACGTATTCCGCAGTGCGTCATCACACTACAGCCAAGTCCTTCACTCTAATTGTTTTCACTCTTCCACCTCATCGTGTTTTGCGAGGCGGTTTCCTTGGCACGTCTTGTCAGAGCAGAGATCGTGTGCCCCCCTTTTACGGGATTCTCATCAATACGGACGTGGGTAACCCAATCGTGCCCGTTAGCATGTTTTCTTGATTAAAGGCGAGTCCCAAACGGTTACGGGGAGGGCTCCTGGTATTCAACCTTTTATAAGGAGACCAGGGCCTTACTCCTTTTCTCCAATCCCAAAACAAGTTTGCCCGTCGCCTCGAGTTCCAACACCCTAGGCTTCAGATTCCGGGCGCCTCAGACCTTCGACAATGTCCGGTTCCGACCTTCAAGGCCGATGGATGCCCTCCTCCGTCACGGAGGAGGACGTGCTAAAGTTGAGAGAGGCTAAGTTCTTGACCGCCGAAATTTCGCATAGGTTGCCTGCTCAAAGGTAGGCTATTCCCAGTCCCCAGCCCGGTGAGAGCGTAGTGTTCATGTCTCACTTCCTTTGGGGGTTAGGCTTCCCGATGGATCCCTTCATGAGGGGGCTGCTGTTTTTATTATGGGCTGGAATTTCATGACTTAGCTCCGGAGTCCATCCTCCACATTTCCTCATTCATCGTTGTGTGCGAAGCGTTCCTCCGTGTTACTCCTCACTTCGGATTATGGCTTAAGACTTTTGGAGTGGAGCCGAAGATGATCGAGGGACAGCACGCAGAGTGTGGAGGCGCTGTCATAAGTAAGAATGCTAATGCTCCATGGCCTGAGGGCTCCTTTCAAGAGGAGCTCGGCTTGTGGCAACGAGAATGGTTCTATATCACCGCTCCCAGGAGCGCCAAGTGGGTGGCGCCTCCTGCCTTTCGCTCGGGTCCCCCATCACGGCTAGCGTCATGGGTCAACAAAGGATTAGATTGGGGGTTATCCAAAGACGTGCCCTTGTTGCAGGGACGCATCAGGGATCTCTTAGAAAGAGACCTCAACCTGGTCAAGGTGACGCAGGTCATGCTAATTCGCCGAACACTGCCCGGCAAACGTCGCTCCCTTCGTCTGTGGGAGTTTAATCCGGAGGGACCACGAGCTCTCCATCATTTTATGGGCGCAACGCCCGTGGAGATGTATAAACTGTTCTTCGGATCACAAATGATGTGTCCGGATTTGACCGAGGACGCAAGCCTAAGCTGCAATCGCCCGGATACCAAAGTAAGTAACCTTGTGCCCGGACCTACTATCCATATAATTGTCATACACTTGCCCCTAAAGGAGCTGTCCTTTTAAACAGGAGTGGATAGCGAAGGCAAAGCTGATCAGGTGTCCGGCTCCCCTTCCCGAAACCAGGCCGGATCCCGTGCTTGTCAGGATGTTGAAGACAATGCCTTTGGAGGGAAGTAAGGGGAAGGACAAGGGAACTATGGCCTCCTCGAAGGAGGCTGCTCCGAAGGGAGGAACCAACAATTCCTCTCCCAAGGGGAAGAAGAGGGCTGCCTCTGACGACCCGGAGACCATGGCCCCGAAGCGGGGGAGAAAATCCTCGTCAGAGGGTCCGACGCCGGGGAGTTCCTCGGCCGAACTACGCCCTCAAAGGGATCAGCCCTCCAGCGAGCCGTAAGTAGAGAGAGGTTTTCCTTTTGAGGGATGAGAGAAATCCTTGATTTATATCTGAGAAAATTAACCGAAATTTTACCTTGTAGCTCGGACCTCAGCCCTTCTCAGCAGAGCTCGTCTTCGGGGGATCTTCTTCCGGAGATGATGGAGAGCGGGACGCCTCCCCCTGCCGTACCGCCTAGCGAGGCGGGCGACCCTGAGGTGTCGTCGCGGGGGGTTTCTCTGAATTCGGCAGGGGCGGAAGATAGCTATGTGGCCCCCCAAGGCTCTCCGCGTCCGGCCTTCGAAAGATGCCATAGGACAAGTCCGGCACCGTCTGGTGCTCGGCCGGAGGAGCTAAAGATTCTGCTGGGGCGAGCTTCCATCTCAGAGGAGCACCATGCATTGATGGGCACGGTGATTGAAAGGATTTCATCCGCAGAAAGCGGGTTGGATGAGGCCGTCAAAAGTTTACTGACGGGTTTTGAGGTACGTTAGATAATGTACACTTTGTCCAGTTGCGCATAAGTAAGGTGCGCCCTATGTAGATAGTAGCCCCTGAGACTCTGCGCGTTGTCAAGAAATGACGGCACGCAGAGGATCATAATCCCAGGTCTAAGATATCGCCTTTGAATGTAGGTGGCGAGGTGTCCGGAATCAAGCCGAACTGATGATGTGGCCGAACTAAAGCGGCAACTGGACGTGGCAGATGCCGACATTGCGCTTGTCAACAAGCGGCTTGATGAGGCTCAAGGTATGTAATTCTTCGGGCGGCATCAGGTAAGAGGAGCTTCATGCCAGTGTCTTACAATGTGTGTGCTGGTACGGCTGCCGTGGAGAATCTTAGGGCAAAACTTACCCGAGCTAAGGAGCAAGCTAGAAAAAGCGATGCGGCTGCCGAGAAGGCCCTTGAAGAGCTGAGAGCCGAACAGGCTGCTCATTGCCGAAGCAAGGAGGAGATGGCCGAAAAGTTAAAAAGCGCTACCGACCGTTGCAGACTTCTTGAAAAAGAAGACCAGGCGAAACAGACGGACTTAGAGAAGGCCGTTGCCAATGCCAAGGACGCGTGCTCTGCGATGAGAGCTGCGAAGGAGGAGCTGCGTCAGGCCGAACAGATTGCGGCTGGAAAGCCTTTTATGCTGCGAAGGAAATTTTTTGATCCGAAGTTTGCTCCGTTGGACCGGATGTGGAGTGTGGAGGATACCTATCTGGACTTGGCAGCGAGTGCTGCTGATGCGACCGAACACTTTCAAGATCAGAAAGATCGCGAAGTGGAAAAGCTTTTCTGGTCGCAGTTTCACAATCCAGAGCGTCCACTGGCAGTGGATGATCGTTTGGCTCAATGGGCCAAACTGAATAGGTTGTTTGGACTCGCCATGAAGTACATCACGGGTCACCTGTGGCCGGGGAGATCGGAGCCGAAGAGTTATTTCAGCTTGGTGCAGCAATTCCTTGATGCGGTGCCGCGTATAAATGCAATGAAGAGGTCAGCATGCATAGAGGGCGCTAGGATGGCTCTTGCCCGTGTTAAGACATACTGGGCAGAGATGGAGACCACCGTTGTTGCGTCCCGAGATTCGGAAAAAAGCCGAGTACCCTCCGAGCACTATTTTCAGGAAGTTCTTGAAGGCGCTCGTGTAATAGAGACGCAGTGCCCGAAAGATGCTATGTTATGATAGCATATGTATTTATAAAGTAATATTTTGATAAACTGTAGTGGCCTTTTTTATACTTGTGCCTCCAAGTATTGGGAATACCTCCTGTGCCGCCGTTTTAAGATATATATATATATATATATATAATCTGAAAGATGGCAGTCGTTGGCTTCTTCCCCCACGCACATAGTGCGGGGGTGCTTGCAGAAGACACATTTTCACACTTAACCCAACGTCTTGGTCCTACAAAGGAGGTGATAGCGCAGCGGGCCAGGCAACCGGACTATAATGCTTTAACACTTTCACTTAGCCATAGGAGTTTGACAATGAGACTCTTTAGGTAGCTCCTTGGTGGCAACTGCGCTCGTCCGAATTCGGAGCGCGTATGTGCCTGACCGGGAAGCGGACCTTCATTAAAGCGGAGGAATCCGATAGATTCCGATAGGTCATCGAGTGGTTGAC
The DNA here is from genome assembly GCF_002162155.2 of Triticum dicoccoides. Classification (NCBI taxonomy): domain Eukaryota; kingdom Viridiplantae; phylum Streptophyta; class Magnoliopsida; order Poales; family Poaceae; genus Triticum; species Triticum dicoccoides. Next base: position 108,633,161 of record NC_041392.1, on the reverse strand, counting down.
CAGTCTCACGCTACATCATGACAGTCAGTTTTCGGCTTTCTCTACTGAGGTGCTCGCCTGGCCAAACTGGTGGCACAATCGCAGTAGTTCTCCTGGTGCTACCTTAGCCGATAGAGCGGAACGTAAGGTAGCCGAACTCAGGAGCCGGGCAACCCAACATTTGACCAAAGACATGATTCGGAGCTGATGCATATAATGCCAAAACTCGCGACGTCGAACACTCCCTAAGGTGTTCGGTCTTTATGAGTGCGGGCGAAACAACACTCTATATTAAAAAAGCCCCTAGTGTCCAGGTACGTGCAAAAATTCTGACGTGGCCACATGCCAAGACGCTAGCCTCCTCCTTGGTTATATCAGAAAGAAAAAACCAGGGGATGTGTAGCAACAAGAGACAGTAAAAAAGGTTTACGCAGGGTCTTAATCTAAAAAGAATCATCTAGGACGGGTCCCTACTGCACGTCTGCGCCTGTGTCTCCGTTGTGCCGTGTCCTGGACGGGCGCCGCACGACGTTCATCTGTAAAAGAGAGGAACTGAGTTGAAAACGGGTCGTGCCGAAAAAGTTTAAAATGAGCAAAGTATAAAGTAAGATATATAAGATTGAGCTTTATTGTCTCTTATTGTATATGCGTGGAGCCCCTAGTGCGGGGGTATATGGCTTCTAGGCCTGCATCAATGATGATTTTGCACCGAACTCGTCCATCTGCGTTCGTGGTCTTGAATGACCTATTTCGAAGTTTCTTTTGGCCAGTGAGGCCATTTTGCTGTGGGGCTGTCAAAGCGGCCGCACAGTCCTCCGCTTGGGGAGGCGCACTTTAGTGCTTTCTCTTCAAAGAGATGATGCCTCGTGGACCGGGCATCTTAAGCGTAAGAGATGCATAATGTGGTATTGCGTTAAAGCGAGCGAAAGCTTCGCGTCCCAGTAGTGCTTGAAAGCGACTTGAGAACGGGACGATATGGAAGGTCAGCTTTTCACGGCGAAGGTTATCAGCAGAGCCGAATATGACTTCGAGCCGGAGAAAACCCATACAATGGGTGTCTGGACCAGGTATTACCCCTTGAAAGGAGGTTTTGCTGCGGCGGATTCTTGCTGGGTTTATTCCCATGTGCTGGATTGTATCCTGATATATCAGGTTTAGTCCACTGCCGCCGTCCATAAGGACATTTGAAAACTGGAGTCCGCCAATTATTGGATCGAGTATCAAGGCAGTCCAACCTACATTCTTGATATTCCTAGAATAATCTAGCTGATCGAAGATGATCGGTTTTGACAACCAGTGGCAGGACCCTTTGGGCCGTGTGGTGCATACCTTTACGGGCGCCGCACGTTTTGTTATGTGAAGTGAGTTCACTATTTTTACTTCTTGTGGGAAGTTCTTTTGTTTCCTAGTGCTCTGCTTTTGGGGTTCGTCCTCGTCTTCGCTTGGTGTGTCGAGCCCCTTGTGTTCGGCATTGAGTCTGCCGGATTGTTTGAAAACCCAACAGTCTCTGTGGGTATGGTTAGCAGGCTTCCCGGGAGTACTGTGTATCTGACATATCCTATCCAGGATTTTACTTAGGTTGGATGGATCGTCCCTGTTATCCTGGGGAGCGATTTTTCCTGATTTTGTCGTGAGCCTTTGAATCCGGCATTGACTGCCGTGCTCTTCCGACTTTTGTCCTTAGTCCAGTAACGGTCCTTGTTGCGTCGCGGTTTTCCATCCCTAGTTTTGGATGTACTTGGGTTGCTGGGGCTGCACCTAGCCAACCAGCTGTCCTCCCCTGCACAAAAGCGGGTCATGAGGCTTGTTAGTGCGGCCATTGTTCTTTGATTTTCTTGGCCGAGGTGTCTGGCGAGCCATTCGTCTCGGACGTTATGCCTGAAAGCTGCAAGGCTTCGGCGTCCGGACAGTCGACTATCTGATTCTTTTTAGTGAGGAATCTATTCCAGAACTGCCGAGCTGATTCTTCGGGTTGTTGAGTTATGTGACTAAGATCGTCTGCATCCGGAGGGCGGACATAGGTCCCTTGAAAGTTTGCTCGGAAAGCATCCTCGAGATCTTCCGAGCTTCCAATTGTGTTTTCGGGAAGGCTTTTAAGCCAATGCCGGGCTGGCCCTTTAAGCTTAAGGGGTAGATATTTTATGGCGTGGAGATCATCTCCTCTAGCCATGTGTATGTGGAGGATATAATCCTCGATCCAGACTCCAGGGTCTGTTGTTCCATCATATGCCTCTATGTTAACGGGTTTGAATCCCTCTGGGAATTCATAGTCCGGGACCTCATCGGTGAAACATAGGGGGTGTGCGGCGCCCTGTATTTGGGTGTGCCAGATTCTGATGATGGCTTCATAGCGTTGCTTAGGAGAACTTGCTTTCTTGGCCCATAAATGGACCTGACTGGGCCATGATGCGAATCCTTAGGTGGTCGCATGCCGATTTAGGTGCGGCGCCGCTTGCCGCTTTATGCGGTCGTCTATCCGACCGTGTGGCTTTTTCATTTTTTGAATGCGAGGGCTCTAGGACCTCTTCGTCGAATTCAGGTAGTAGCTTTCTTTTCAGATAGCTTTTAGTGCGGCGACTGTCGCCGTACTTATCTGTGGTGTTGATTATTTTGCTCCATCTAATCCGGAGTGCGTCTTCCTCTGTTTTTAGCTTCCGCTTCTGCTTCTTTAGGCTGCGTGCAGTTGCAACGAGCCTCTCGTGGAGGTTCTTCTGCTCCATAGGTTTATTCGGCGTGAGGTCGTCCGGAATGCCGTTTTCGCCGGAGGAGGGATGTTCGGTTTCTCTATCCGTGTTGCCCTGTTCAGACGGTTGCTCTAAGGCCTGCTCGTCGTCTACCGGCTCGTCCTGCTCTATGGCTGGGTTTTTGTTGAAGCGGGGCTTGGGTCGGCGTTTACGCCGATGCTTTGATTGCTTTTCGGGGGGGGGGGGGTCGATCTCCCGTCCCATCCCCTTTTTCCTCATTGTCGCTTCCTTTAGGGGTATCCACCATGTACACATCATGAGATGAGGTGGCTGTCCAATGCCCTATGGGTGTTGGTTCGTCGGTATCTCCTGCATCGTCATCCATGCTGTCGATGTCTCCGGAGTCAAAGTTGAGCACGTCGTTTAAATTGTCGATAGTGGCTACCAAGTGGGTGGTGGGTGGGCTTTGAATTTCTTCATCGTCCGTATCCCATCCTCGCTGACCGTAGTTCGGCCAGGGCTCTCCTGATAAGGAGAGAGTCTTGGGAGAGTTCATGATATCGCCACAAGGCGAGTGCTGAAAGATGTCTGCGGCGGTGAACTCCATTATCGGCGCCCAATCGGATTCGATTGGCAGGGGCGCGGGGGGTTCGGAGTCCGGGGAGGAGTACGAATCCTTGGAGTCACGAGTCGTGCAGAGTGCGGGGCTAGCGTTTGGCTCGATCGCTTTCGGGATCGCAGCCCCCGAGGTGATGTCCAACCGTTCATCCTCAATTGGTGCAATAGGCTCCGAGTTAGGGGTCGGAGCCGATGCGTGTGCGGCCTCCAGGACACTGTCTGGGGGCAGAGCTAGATCATGCCCCTCGAGATAGTGCAGCGCGCTTGGCCATGGCTCGAGCCCGTCGAAGATCAAGTCTCCGCGGATGTCAGCCGTGTAGTTTAAGCTTCCAAACCTGAATTGATGGCCAGGGGCGTAGCTTTCGATCTGCTCCAAGTGGCCGAGCGAATTAGCCCGCAGAGCGAAGCCGCCGAAGACGAAGATCTGTCCGGGGAGAAAAGTCTCACCCTGGACCGTATCGTTGTTGATGATCAAAGGAGCCATCGGGCCTAAAGGCGACGACACAGAGGAACTCTCAATGAAAGCACCAATGTCAGTGTCAAAACCGGCGGATCTTGGGTAGTGGGTCCCGAACTGTGCGTCTAGGCCGGATGGTAACAGGAGGTAGGGAACATGATGTTTTACCCAGGTTCGGGCCCTCTTGATGGAGGTAAAACCCTATGTCCTGCTTGATTAATATTGATGATATGGGTAGTACAAGAGTTGATCTACCACGAGATCAAGGAGGCTAAACCATAGAAGCTAGCCTATGGTATGATTGTTGTATATGGAGTTGATTGCCTACGGACTACAACCCTCCGGTTTATATAGACACCGGATAGGTTAGGGTTACATAGAGTCGGTTACAATGGTAGGAGATCTTGAATATCCGCATCGCCAAGCTTGTCTTCCATGCCAAGGAAAGTCCCATCCGGACACGGGACGAAGTCTTCAATCTTGTATCTTCATAGTCCAGGAGTCCGGCTAAAGGTATAGTCCGGCTACCCGAACACCCCCTAATCCAGGACTCCCTCAGTCGCCGCCATGCCGACCAGCCACACCACTATCAAAATCTCGCGGGCTAAGCATGACCCGTGAGAAGACCGCAGCTACTCACTCTGTCACCCACCGCCATGGAGACTGTTTTTGATGAACACATCAATTCTCTCTTCGTTGCTTGTTGCAAAAAAATTATCTCCCCGTTGCAACGCACGGGCATATGTGCTAGTTGAATCCAATTCAACTAAAGTTGGAAAAACTGACACCCACCAGCCACCTGTGTGCAAAGCATGTCGGTAGAACCAGTCTCGCGTAAGCGTACACGTAATGTCGGTCTGGGCCGCTTCATCCAACAATATCGCCGAATCAAGAATCAACTAGTGATGGCAAGCAATATGTATATACCCACACCCACAACTCCTTTGTGTTCTACTCGTGCATATAACATCTACGCATAAACCTGGCTCGGATGCCACTATTGGGGAACGCAGTAATTTAAAAAAAATCCTACGCACACGCAAGATCATGGTGATGCATAGCAATAAGAGGGGAGAGCATCGTCTACGTACCCTCGTAGATCGTAAGCGGAAGCGTTATGACAACACGGTTGATGTAGTCGTACTTCTTCATGATCGACCGATCCCAGCACCGAAGGTACGACACCTCTGCGATCTGCACACGTTCAGCTCGGTGACGTCCCGCGAACTCATGATCCAGTAGAGCTTCGAGGGAGAGCTTCGTCAGCACGACGGCGTGATGACGGTGATGATGTTGCTACCGCAACAAGGCTTCACCTAAGCACCGCTACAATCTGACCGAGGTGGATTATGGTGGAGGGGGGCACCGCACATGGCTTGGAACAATCAACTTGTGTGTCCTAGGGTGCCCCCTACCCCCATATATAAAGGGGCAAGAGGGAGGCCGACCGGCCCTAGTGGCGCCCAAGGAGAGGAGGATTCCTCCTCCTACTAGGAGTAGGATTCATCCTTTCCTAGTCCTACTAGGAAGGAGGAAGGGGGAAGGAAAGAGAGGGAGAGGGAGAGGGAAAGAGGGGCCGCGCCCCACTCCACTAGTCCTATTCGGACTCCCCTTTGGGGGCCATGCCACCTCCTGAGATGCTGCCATCTCTCTCCCCTAAGGCCTACTAAGGCCCAATACTTCCCCCGGGGGGTTTCGGTAACCCCTCCGGCACTCCTGTTTTCTCCGAAATCACCCGGAACACTTCCGATGTCCGAATATAGTCGTCCAATATATCGATCTTTATGTCTCGACCATTTAGAGACTCCTTGTTATGTTTGTAATCATATCCGGGACTCCGAACTACCTTCGGTACATCAAAACACGTAAACTCATAATACCGATCGTCATCAAACATTAAGCGTGCGGACCCTACGGGTTCGAGAACTATGTAGACATGACCGAGACTCATCTCCGGTCAATAACCAATAGCGGAACCTGGATGCTCATATTGGTTCCTACATATTCTACGAAGATCTTTATCGGTCAAACCGCATAACAACATATGTTGTTCCTTTTGTCATCGATGTGTTACTTGCCCGAGATTCGATCGTCGGTATCTCAATACCAAGATCAATCTCGTACTGGCAAGTCTCTTTACTCATCCCGTAATGCTACATCCTGTAACTAACTCATTAGCTACATTGCTTGCAAGGCTTATAGTGATGTGCTTTACCGAGAGGGCCCAGAGATACCTCTCCGATACTTGGAGTGACAAATCCTAATCTTGATCTATGCCAACTCAATAAACACCATCGGAGACACCTATAGAGCATCTTTATAATCACCCAGTTACGTTGTGACGTTTGATGGCACACAAGGTGTTCCTCTAGTATTCGGGAGTTGCATAATCTCATAGTCTGAGGAACATGTATAAGTCATGAAGAAAGCAGTAGCAATGAAACTGTAATGATCATCACGCTAAGCTAGTGGATGGGTCAAGTCAATCACATCATTCTCTAATGATGTGATCCCGTTAATCAAATGACAACTCATGTCTATGGTTAGGAAACATAACCATCATTGATTCAACGAGCTAGTCAAGTAGAGGCAAACTAGTGACACTCTGTTTTTCTATGTATTCACACATGTACTAAGTTTCCGGTGAATACGATTATAGCATGAATAATAAACATTTATCATGATATAAGGAAATAAATAATAACTTTATTATTGCCTCTAGGGCATATTTCCTTCAAAATATCCCGCTGATTTTCTTGTTCTTGGTTCCCCACAAGATGACTTTTGTCCCATTATATTTCGTAGACCCTTCTTGAATATTGTTAATGCTAAGATAGACTGCAAAAAGGATATTGTTCCTGTTGGTTTAGAGGATATGTCTCATGATTTTAATTTTGCTAAATTTCGTACACAACCCCATGATCAAGAATTGCCTAGTAAAGATGAAATTATTGGTCTTGCTTCTATTGCCGTGCCTCCTAATGATCCTTTAGAACAATATTTGCTAGACCATGAAAATGATATGTTTATGAATGAAAGAAGGGAAATAGATGAAGTATTCTTTAAACAGGGACCTATTTAGAAATACTACTTACCTGTTGAAATTCTAGGGGATCCTCCTCCACCCAAGGGTGATCCCGTGTTTGAGCTTAAACCATTACCTGATACTCTTAAATATGCTTATCTTGATGAAAACAAGATATATCCTTTTATTATTAGTGCTAACCTTTCAGAGTAGGAAGAAGAGAAATTATTGAAAACTCTGAAGAAGCACCGTGCTGCTATTGGATATACTCTTGATGATCTTAAGGGCATTAGTCCCACTCTATGCCAGCACAAAATAAAATTGGAGAAAGACTCTAAACCGGTTGTTGATCACCAATGATGGTTAAATCATAAGATGAAGGAAGTGGTAAGAAAATAAATACTAAAGCTTCTGGAGGCAGCTATAATTTATCCTGTTGCTGATAGTTAGTGGGTAAGTCATGTCCATTGTGTCCCTAAGAAAGGAGGTATTACTATTGTTCCTAATGATAAAGATGAATTGATCCCACAAAGAATTGTTATAGGTTATAGAATGGTAATTGATTTCCGCAAACTAAATAAAGCTACTAAAAAGGATCATTACCCTCTACCTTTCATTGATCAAATGATAGAAAGATTATCCAAACATACACATTTTTTATTTCTAGATGGTTATTCTGGTTTCTCTCAAATACTTGTGTCAAAAGAGGATCAGGAAAGGACCAATTTTACTTGCCCTTTCGGTACCTTTGCTTATAGACGCATGCCTTTTGGTTTATGTAATGCACCTGCTACCTTTCAAAGATGTATGACTGCTATATTCTCTGACTTTTGTAAAAAGATTGTTGAGGTTTTCATGGTTGATTTCCCCGTATATTGAACTTCTTTTGATGATTGCTTAAGCAACCTTGATCGAGTTTTGCAGAGATGTGAAGAAACTAATCTTGTCTTGAATTGGGAGAAGTGCCACTTTATGGTTAATGAAGGTATTGTCTTGGGGCATAAAATTTCTGAAATAGGTATTGAAGTTGATAAAGCTAAAGTTGATGTTATTCAAAAGATGTCGAGTCCAAAGGACATTAAAGGTATAAGAAGTTTCCTTGGTCATGACGGTTTTTATAGGAGGTTCATTAAAGACTTCTCAAAAAAATTCCAGGCCTCTAACTAATCTCTTACAAAAAGATGTTCCTTTTGTCTTTGATGATGATTGTGTCGAAGCATTTGAAGTACTTAAGAAAGCTTTGATTTCTACACCTATTGTTCAGCCACCTGATTGGAATTTACCCTTTGAAATTATGCGTGATGCTAGTGATTATGCTGTAGGTGCTGTTCTAGGACAAAGAGTTGATAAGAAATTAAATGTTATCCAATATGCTAGTAAAACTCTAGACAGTGCCCAGAGAAATTATGCTACTATTGAAAAGGAATTTTTAGCAATTGTATTTGCTTGTGATAAGTTTAGACCTTATATTGTTGATTCTAAAGTAATAGTTCACACTGATCATGCTGCTATTAAATACCTTATGGAAAAGAAAGATGCTAAACCTAGACTTATTAGATGGGTTCTCCTACTACAAGAATTTGATTTGTATATTATCGATAGAAAGGGAGCTGAGAACCCCATTGCAGACAACTTATATAGGTTAGAGAATGTTCTTGATGACCCACTACCTATTGATGATAGCTTTCCTGATGAACAATTAGCTGTCATAAATGCTTCTCATACTGCTCGATGGTATGCTAATTATGCTAATTACATTGTTGCTAAATTTATACCACCTAGTTTAACATACCAACAAAAGAAAAACTTTTTCTATGATTTAAGACATTACTTCTGGGGTGACCCATACCTTTATAAAGGAGTATATGGTGTTATTAGACGTTGTGTACCTGAGCATGAACAGGAATAGATCCTACGCAAGTGTCACTGCGAGGCTTATGGAGGACACCATGCTGGAGATAGAACTGCACATAAGGTATTGCAATCCAGTTTTTATTGGCCTACTCTCTTCAAGGATGCCCGTAAGTTTGTCTTGTCTTGTGATGAATGTCAAAGAATTGGTAATGTTAGTAGACGTCAAGAAATGCCTATGAATTATTCACTTGTTATTGAACCATTTGATGTTTGGGGCTTTGATTATATGGGACCTTTTCCTTCCTCTAATGGGTATACACATATTTTAGTTGATGTTGATTACATTACTAAGTGGGTATAAGCTATTCCAACTAGTAGTGCTGGTCATAACACCTCTATTAAGATGCTTAAAGAAGTTATTTTTCTGAGGTTTGGAGTCCCTAGATACTTAATGACTGATGGTGGTTCACACTTTATTCATGGTGTCTTTCGTAAAATGTTTGCTAAGTATGATGTTAATCATAGAAATGCATCCCCATATCAAACACAGTCTAGTGGTCAAGTAGAATTGAGCAATAGAGAGCTTAAATTAATTTTGCAAAAGACCGTTAATAGATCTAGAAAGAATTGGTCCAAGAAACTTGATGATGCATTATGGGCCTGTAGAACTGCATATAAAAATCCTATTGGTATGTCTCCATATAAAATGGTTTATGGAAAAGCATGTCACTTACCTCTCGAACTAGAACATAAGGCATATTGGGCCATTAAAGAGCTCAACTATGACTTCAAACTTGCTGGTGAGAGGAGACTATTTGACATTATCTCACTTGATGAGTGGAGAACCCATGCCTATGAGAATGCCAAACTATTTAAATAAAAAGTTAAAAGATGGCATGACAAAAGGATACAAAAACGTGAGTTTAATGTAGGTGATTATATATTGTTATACAACTCTCTTTTAAGATTTTTTGCAGGAAAACTCCTCTCTAAATGGGAAGGTCCTTACGTTATCGAGGAGGCCTATCGTTCCGGTGCCATAAAAATCAACAACTTCGAAGACACAAATCCGAGGGTGGTGAACAGTCAAAGAATCAAACATTATATCTAAGGTAATCCTATAAATGTTGAAACTAATGTTATTGAAACCGTAACCCCGGAAGAGTATATAAGGGACACCTTCCAGAATGTTTCAGCCTCCGAAAAGGAAGAGGTATGTGGTACAGTAAGTAAACCGACTCCAAAACAGTTCTAATATCAATTTTTCTCCCTTTTGGAATATTTAAGAAAATAGGAAAATAAGAAGCAGTCCGGAAAGGACACGAGGCATGCACGAGGGTGCAGGGCGTGCCCCTGCCTCGTGGGCACCTCGTGTGCCCTCTGGACTCCGTTTTCTTGCATGACACTTCTTTTTGTCGATAAAAATTCATTATATAATCTCCCAAAGGTTTTGACCACCGTACCACGCAATTATCCTCTATTTTTGTTTCGAGTTGTTTTCTGCCAGAGTTGTCAATGTTAGGCATCATGTCGTACCCTTCCTCCGACAATGAGGGCGACGATGCTTGGCTAATGAAGATAGAGTTGAAGAGAGAAGAACCCGGGAAGATCAATAAGGATGATGGGATCAAGAAGGCCACGGAGGATTAAGCTCCGGTAGCAGCAGAAAAAGAAGACATCCTTCAACCTCATTACAATATTCTTACCCCTACCGAAATTGAAGCTTTCAAGATGATTGAAATAGCTCAGGTGCAAAACAAGTATCTAACTCACGAAAATATTCTGTTGCAAGAGCATATCACCGCACTCAAGGGCATTATTTGTAAGTTGGAGCACCTCCTACGCTCGATGTTGGACGACAAGCCTACATCATCAACAACTCCATCATCACTACCACCAAAGGAGAACTGAGTATCGGGTATGGGCACTCCCCTTGGTAACCACCAAGCTTGGGGGAGTGCCCCGGTATCGTATCACCATCACACTTATATCTTTACCGTTTTCTTAGTTCGATCCTTTTGGTAATATCTTGATCTAGTAGAATAAAGTTTTAGTATCATCTAGTTTTGAGTTATGCTTTATGATCCTTCTATGTAATCGAGTCCGTGAGCTATATATAATAAAGATTAGTTTTGAGTCAAGGGCTTGGTTATCTTGCTATGCTCTTGAGGGAATAAAAGTAAGAATAAAAATAAATAAAGAGATCATATTGATCTTATGGAGAGTAATGACTTCACATATAAAGAGTATGATGAATAAAAGTTGTTGAGAGTTGACAAACATAGTTTTGGTCATCATTGCAATTAATAGGAAGTAATAAAGAAAGAGAGGTTTTCACATATAAATATACTATCTTGGACATATTTTATGATTGTGAGCACTCATTAAAATATGACATGCTAAAAAGTTGATGTTGGACAAGGAAGACAACGTAATGGGTTATGCTTTCTTACATCCAAAATAAATTATATTGTCATGGATCATCCAACATGTTGAGCTTTCCTTTCCCCCTCATGCTAGCCAAATTCTTTGCACCAAGTAGAGATACTAATTGTGCTTCCAAATATCCTTAAAACCAGTTTTTCCATGAGAGTACACCATATCTACCTATGGATTGAGTAAGATCCTTCAAGTAAGTTGTCATTGTTGCAAGCAATAAAAAATGCTCTCTAAATATGTATGATTTATTAGTGTGGAGAAAATAAGCTTTATACGATCTTGTGATGTGGAAGAAATAAAAGCGACGGACTGCATAATAAAGGTCCATATCACAAGTGGCAATATAAAGTGACGTTCTTTTGCATTAAGATTTCATGCACCCAACCATAAAAACACATGACAACCTCTGCTTCCTCTGCGAAGGGCCTATCTTTTATTTTTGTCCTATACTTCATACAAGAGTCATGGTGATCTTCACCTTTCCTTTTTAGATTTTATCCTTTGGCAAGCACTTTATGTCGGAAAGATCCTGATATATATAGCTAATTGGATGTGGGTTTTCATAAACTATTATTGTTGACATTACCCTTGAGATAAAAGGTTGGGAGGCAAAACTATAAGCCCCTATCTTTCTCTCTGTCTGATTAAAACTTCATACCCATAAGTATTGCGTGGGTGTTAGAAATTATGAAAGACTAAATGATAGTTGAGTATCTGGACTTGCTGAAAAGCTCTTATATTGACTCTTTCCAATGTTATGATAAATTGCAATTGCTTCAATGACTGAGATTATAGGTTGTTAGTTTTCAATGAAGTTCTGATTCATAATTGAAATTGTGAATGAATTGTTACTTTA
>NC_041392.1:108602707-108620942 GCF_002162155.2 Triticum dicoccoides | reverse complement strand
AGAATGATCATGATGCCCTCATGTCCGTATTTTATTTTATCGACACCTCTATCTCTAAACATGTGGACATATTTTTCGATATCGGCTTCCGCTTGAGGACAAGAGAGGTCTAATCTTGGGGGAATTGATACATCCATTTTGCACCATGCTTTTATATCAATAGTTATTGCATTATGGGATGTTATTACACATTATGTCACAATACTTATGCCTATTCTCTCTTATTTTACAAGGTTTACACGAAGAGGGAGAATGCCGGCAGCTAGAATTCTGGGCTGGAAAAGAAGAAAATATTAGAGACCTATTCTTCACAACTCCAAAAGTCCTGAAACTCCACGGAAGTCAGTTTTAGAATATATAAAAAATATTGGGTGAAGAAAGCACCAGAGGGGGCCACCCACCATCCACGAGGGTGGGGGGCGCGCCCTACCCACCTAAGCGCGCCCCCTGTCTCGTGGGCCCCTGGCAGGCCTCCGGTGCCCATATTTGGCTATACTAGGTCTTTCACCCTAGAAAAAATCATAAACAAGCTTTCGGGAGGAAACACCGCTGCCACGAGGCGGAACCTTGGCGGAACCAATCTAGGGCTCCGGCGGAGCTGTTCTGCCAGGGAAGCATCCCTCCGGGAGGGGGAAATCATCACCATCGTCATCACCATCGATCCTCTCATCTGGAGGGGGTAAATCTCCATCAACATCTTCACCAGCACCATCTCATCTCAAACCCTAGTTCATCTCTTGTATCCAATCTTGGTCCCAAAACCTCAGATTGGTACCTGTGGGTTGCTAGTAGTGTTGATTACTCCTTGTACTTGATGCTAGTTGGTTTATTTTGTGGAAGATCATATGTACAGATCCTTTATATATATTAATACCCCTCTGATTATGAACATGAATATGATTTGTGAGTAGTTACGTTTGTTCCCGAGGACATGGGAGAAGTCTTGCTATTAGTAGTCATGTAAATTTGGTATTCGTTCAATATTTTGATGAGATGTATGTTGTCTCTCCTCTAGTGGTGTTATGTGAACGTTGACTACATGACACTTCACCATGATTTGGGCCTAGAGGAAGGCATTGGGAAGTAATAAGTAGATGATGGGTTGCTAGAGTGACAGAAGCTTAAACCCTAGTTTATGTGTTGCTTCATAAGGGGCTGATTTGGATCCATATGTTTCATGCTATGGTTAGGTTTACCTTAATACTTTTGTTGTAGTTGCGGATGCTTGCAATAGAGGGGTTAATCATAAGTGTGATGCTTGTCCAAGTAAGGACAGTACCCAAGCACCGGTCCACTCACATATCAAATTATCAAAGTAATGAACGCGAATCACATGAGCGTGATGAAAACTAGGTTGACGATAATTCCCATGTGTCCTCGGGAGCGCTTTCCTTTATATGAGAGTTTATCCAGGATTGTTCTTCGCTACAAAAAGGATTGGGCCATCTTGCTGCACTTTATTTACTTTTGTTACTTGTTACCTGCTACAAATTACCTTATCACAAAACTATCTGTTACCGATAATTTCAGTGCTTGCAGAGAATACCTTACTGAAAACCGCTTGTCATTTCCCTCTGCTCCTCGTTGGGTTCGACACTCTTACTTATCGAAAGGACTACGATAGATCCCCTATACTTGTGGTCATCAAGGCTATATCATGCATTAAAACTACTTTGGACCATATAAATTTGACATGCAAGCTCAAGAACAGGGTCACCTTAGCAGCAAAAATTTACAATAAATAAAGCACTAGAACAAAAACTAATTGGACCATTGGAGGAGTCACATACCGAAGAACAATCCCCCAAAACAGTTTTGTGAATGGAGCTTTGAGCAAAGAGATCGAAAATGGGAGCAAGATGAGCTAGAACACGGGTTTGAGCTATGGGAGGATTTTTCTAAAGGAAGACGAAGTCAGTGGGTGCTGGAGTAAGTGGAGGGGGTCCACGTGGGGCCCACGAGGCAGGGGGCACAGCTAGGGGGTCGGTGCGCCCTGTGTCCTCTCGGCAAAATGGTGGGCCCGCCTGGTGTGTTCTCAGTACCAGAAATTCTTAAATATTCTACCAAAAATCATATTTCATTTTCAGGACATTTGGAGAACTTTTATCTTCGGGGTATTTTTATTGCAAGGATAATTCAGGAAACAGACATAAAATACTACTTTTGCTTTATTTAATTTAAATAACATAAAGTAAAAGAAGGGTACACAGAGTTGTGCTTTCTAACTTCATCCATCTCGTGCTCATCAAAAGGAATCCACTAACAAGTTTGATCAAGTCTTGTTAACAAACTCTTTCCGAATAACATGAAACCGGAGAATTTTTGAATAACACTAGGTTACCTCAACGGGGATATGCATGTCCCAATAATAAGCATATCATATTTCTTCTTGACAGTAGGAAGATGGAATTCAAAACCTCCAATAGTAATCGTCGAAATTTTTCCAAGGTCTTCAACCATTAGCAGGTAGGATCCTTTGCTTACTACTTGAAGCAGAAACCTAGAAGAGGAATTCTTTATATTCCAAAATCCATCTTATTTCCGGTCCGCTCTTCCCCCGCCCGTTCTATCTAGGCTGGTGGCTATACCAGATTTCGTGTCTGATCGAACTTGAAACTAGCCCATTAAGCTTCTTGGATTCCAAACCCGCGAGAAAAGCGAGTCTTGAATGAAGGAAGAATAGTTGCGATACTATGGACTTGAGGTTGTTTCCTCGGAAAGTGTACCGTATGCTCATTACCATTAACATGAAAAGTGACATTGCCTTTCTTGCAATCAATAACAGTCCATGTAGTATTCAAAAAGGGTCTCCCAAGGATAATCAACATACTATCGTCCTCGGGAATATCAAGAATAACAAAGTCCGTTAAAATAGTAACGTTTGCAACCATAGCAGGCACATCCTCACATATACCGACAGGTATAGCAGTTGATTTATCGGCCATTTGCAAAGATATTTCAGTAGGTGTCAACTTATTCAAATCAAGTCTATGATATAAAGAGAGAGGCATAACACTAACACTGGCTCCAAGATCACATAAAGCAGTTTTAACATAGTTTCTTTTAATGGAGCATGGTATAGTTGGTACTCCGGGATCTCCTAGTTTCTTTGGTATTCCACCTTTAAAAGTATAATTGGCAAGCATGGTGGAAATTTTAGCTTCCGGTATCTTTTTTCATTTGTAACAATATCTTCAGATACTTAGCATAAGGATTCGTTTTAAGCATATCAGTCAAACCCATACACAAAAAGATAGGTCTAATCATTTCAGCAAAGCGCTCAAAACCCTCATCATCCTTTTTCTTGGATGGTTTAGCAGCAAAAGGCATGGGTTTCTGAACCCATGGTTCTCTTTCTTTACCGTGTTTCCTAGCAACAAAGTCTCTCTTATCATAATGTTGGTTCTTTGATTGTGGGTTATCAAGATCAACAGCAGGTTCAATCTCTACATCATTGTTATTGCTAGGTTGAGCATCAACATGAACATCATCACTATCACTAGGTTCATGTTCATTACCAGATTGTGTTTCAGCATCAGAAATAGAAATATCATTGGGATTCTCAGGTGTGTCAACAACAGGTTCACTAGAAGCATGCAAAGTCCTATCATTTTTCTTTTTCTTCTTCTTAGAAGGACTAGGTGCATCAACATTAGTTCTCTGAGAATCTTGCTCAACTCTCTTAGTGTGGCCCTCAAGATACAAAGGTTCCTAAGTCATTTTACCCCCTCTAGTCATAACTCTAACAGCAGTATCATTTTTCTTATTATTTAATTCATTAACCAAATCATCTTGTGCTTTAAGCACTTGTTCTACCTGAGTGGTAACCATAGAAGCATGTTTACTAATAAGTTTAAGGTCGCCTTTAACTCTAGACATATAATCACTCAAGTGTTCAACCATATAATCATTACGTTTCAATTTTCTACCAACATAAGCATTGAAGTTTTCTTGTTTATCAATAAAATTATCAGACTCATCCAACCCTTGGCTAGAACACTTATGACGAGGAATATCACCTTCACCAAATCTATAGACAGAATTTACCTTGACTACCTGTGTCGAGTTATTAAGACCATGATAGGTGGTAAATTCTTAACATCTTCAACTTTAATACCCTTTTCTTTCATAGATTTTTTGCCTCTTGCATATCTTCAGGACTGAGAAATAGAATACCCCTTTTCTTTGGAGTTGGCTTAGGAGTTGGTTCAGGAAGTGTCCAATCATTATCATTACTCAATATATTATTCAATAACAATTCATCTTGCCCTATAGTTCTTTCCCTGAAAACACAACCAGCACAACTATCCAAGTGGTCTCTGGAAGCACCGATTAGTCCATTATAAAAGATATCAAGTATTTCATTTTTCTTGAGAGGATGATCAGGCAAAGCATTAAGTAATCAGACAAGCCTCCCCCAAGCTTGCGGGAGACTCTCTTCTTCAATTTGCACAAAATTATATATTTCCCTTAAGGCAGCTTGTTTCTTATGAGCGGGAAAATATTTAGCAGAGAAGTAATAAATCATATCCTGGGGACTACGCACACAACCAGGAGCAAGAGAATTAAACCATATTTTAGCATCACCCTTGAATGAGAACGGAAATAACTTAAGGATAAAGTAGTAACAAATTTTTTCCTCATGAGTGAATAGGGTGGCTATATCATTCAATTTTGTAAGATGTGCCACAACTGTTTCATATTCATGGCCATAAAAAGGATCAGATTCAACCAAAGTAATTAACTCAAGATCGATAGAGAAATCATAATCCTTATCAGAAATACAGATAGGTGAAATAGTAAAAGCAGGGTCATATTTCATTCTAGCATTCAAAGACATTTCTTTCAGCTTAGCTAACAGCTTCTTAAGATCATATCTATCTTTGCAAGCAAAAAGGTCTCTAGTAGTTTCTTCATCCATAACATAACCCTCAGGCACATCAGGCAATTCATATCTAGGGGGGAATCTTCATCATCACTTTCATCAATATTATCTGTTTCAATAATTTCATTTTCTCTAACCCTAGCAAGTTGTTCATCAAGAAATTCACCTAATGGCACGATACTATCAAGCATAGAAGTATTTTCATCATAAGTATCATGCATAGCAGAAGTGGCATCATCAATAACATGCGACATATCATAATCAATAACAGGTGTAGGTGTCGCAAATTTACTCATAACAGAAGGTGAGTCAAGTGCAGAACTAGATGGCAGTTCCTTACCTCCCCTCGTAGTTGAGGAAAATCTTGGTTCTTTCATCTTTCAAATTCCTCATATTGAACAACAGATATAAATCCCAAGTGACTCAAAGAATAGAGCTATGCTCCCCGGCAATGGCGCCAGAAAATAGTCTTGATAACCCACAAGTATAGGGGATCGAAACAGTTTTCGAGGGTAGAGTATTCAACCCAAATTATTGATTCGACACAAGGGGAGCCAAATAATATTCTCAAGTATTAAAGTTGAGTTGTCAACTCAACCACACCTGAAAGACTTAATATCTGCAGCAAAGTAGTATAGAAGTAACAGTAACGGTGACAAAAGTAACAGTAGTAGTTTTTGTAGCAATCGTAACACTGGCAACGGAAAAGTAACTAAGCAAAGATCAATATGTGAAAAGCTCGTAGGCAATGGATCAATGATGGATAATTATGTTGGATGTGATTCCTCATGCAATAGTTATAACATAGGGTGACACAGAACTAGCTCCAGTTCGTCAATGTAATGTAGGCATGTATTCCAAATATAGTCATACGTGCTTATGGAAAAGAACTTGCATGATATATTTTGTCCTACCCTCCCGTGGTAGTGGGGTCCTATTGGAAACTAAGGGATATTAAGGCTCCTTTTAATAGAGTACCGGACCAAAGCATTAACACTTAGTGAATACATGAACTCCTCAAACTACGGTCATCACCGGGAGTGGTCCCGATTTTTGTCACTTCGGGGTTGCCAGATCATAACACATAGTAGGTGACTATTGACTTGAAAGATAGGATCAAGAACTCACATATATTCATGAAAACATAATAGGTTCATTTCCGAAATCATGGCACTCGGGCCCTAGTGACAAGCATTAAGCATAGCAAAGTCATAGCAACATCAATCTTAGAACATAATGGATACTAGGGATCAAACCCTAACAAAACAAACTCGATCTATTATATAATTAAGACAAGAGACAAATAAGGCATCACATTGATCCAAATATGCTAATATTATTTCCACCGTTTGATTAAAATAATGATGGCTGAGATTTAAAAGATTTTATGTAACATTCTAATGTGTATCTAGCACGATATTGCACCGTCACGTATAAACATATATGTCGTACATGTGCGCGAGAAAAAAGGTCAGCACGATCATGGTGCATGTAGAGTCCATGATGGATTCAAATAGAAACTACACCAAACGTGTGTACGTTGGACTCTAGAACGGATTCTAATGTCACTGGAGCATTACATGTACCAGGAGTGCATGCATGTAATTACTGTCTGCTAATTAAATGAAAAATAATAGTGGTAATCAAATGGACTCCACTGCTACTAGATGGTTAAGCTAGCTGTCATCCGGCCGGCCGGCCGAGGCATATGCATGCAGAATAGCCCTGCCTATGGAGACATGGCCTAACACCCGGCAACTTAAGTTGAAAAATAGATTTAAATAACCACTATATTTTCTCAAAAAACCAGGTTGAGGACTTACTCTATGGCGCCGATAATCTAAACGACATAGATCGACCACTCGCATATTAGGTGAGCAACTGACCATGCCTCGCATGATACACCAAAATACTAGAATTATATAGACTTTACAAAAAAATAAATTATTAAACAATATTACTCCCTCAGATCCATATTAATGTCACTGTGTTAGTACATATTTACAAAATATATGATTAAACAATATCAAAATAATTTATGACATGCTTAAATCTATAATTGATATATAACTCTTATTAGGTGGATAGGAAGTACATGCCTATATTACATAACACTTATATTCTAATTTATTTATGAAATATAAAATACGAAATGAGAGCAAGTGCATGCAATAGAGTTTCTGTACTATGTCCAACGAGCAAAAATGAATAGACAATTATGTTTCCTAACTTGGACAAAGGAACACTGGAAATTTTATTAAGATGAGCATGTGTGAAAGCTTTGGAACATAGAATTGCGCTAAGTGAGGAAATAATGCAATTTAACCAATGTTTTTTTTTTTGCGGAAGGAACCAAAGTCTTACGAGAAAGATAACATGCAGCATATTCAGATAGTAGGGCGTGTGGAGTAGTGGAACAGAGTGAAATAGGTACTATTCTTTTTACGGGATAATAGTTAAAATACTTACTGAGTGAATAGTGCGTATAGATCTGCACATTGACCCACCAACATCGATACCATCAGCTCACTGTTATCACACATGATCCAAAGTAAGAACATTCGTGAATAAATTCATCAAGAGGAAATTGTAGTATCTCAAGATGTACATGATGAACATGGTTATATCATTAACACAAGCACAATGGTATCTAGCAAGCATGGAATCAAGTACAAAATTCATGGACCTGATGATATGGGCAGGAGAAAATAGTTGGTAGATGCTAGCACGTTATGTTTGAAAGCGAACGTATCACAAAAATAAATAAAAATGATATCATAGTCACACCAGCAAATTATGAAAGCAGTAAACTTGATAAATTTTGAATCAAGTGTAACACAATGAAAATCTAGCCGCGCAAATGCGCGAGACACACTGCTAGTTACATGGTAAATCTCATTGTAGCGACCAGACCTTAAACGGTCCAATCTCTGTGCTCCGGTGTCATCCCTGGACTAGACCTCAAAGGAAAACTCTATGGGCTTAGTGACTGGCATGAACGTCCTTCCTGGAACTTGAACTTGAATCATCCAGCGCTCCTCTTCAGGTAAAGGGGCATTGTAAGTCCCAGTGAAGCTCGGTACTCCTATGTTCAGATATCTAGTGACTTCCTTCAAGTGACGTCCAAAGGGTGTATCTTCATCCGGTTGGGTGAACTTGTTCCTTGCATCCGCCATCCTAAAAGAGTAGAAAAGATGAGAAGTCAGAATGAGAAGAGAGTGAGTAGTGATCTAGGGCTTTAGCTTAGTGGTCATGTCCTACAGTCAGTGTGTGCTCTGATACCATCTTGTAGTGACCAGACCTCAAACGGTCCAATCTCTGTGCTCCGGTGTCATCCCTGAATCAGTAATGCTGACACCACACAGTACTTGAAGGATTTAAAACAGAGTGGCAATCACACACTTATTACATCGAGTGTCTCAGAAGAGAACTCATTACAATAAATATGGCTTAAGGCCATCTAATAACGATAACAGCGGAAGGCTTGGAAGATAAGTGAGTCCATCAACTCCGACGGCATCACTGAGTATAGAACTACGACCTAAACGCACTTTAATCGTCGTCTGAAAAGTCTGCAACATGAACGTTGCAGCCCGAAACGGGTCAGCACATGGAATATGCTGGCAAGGTAACACATAGAGAGTAATAAAAGATATAGGCTATACTATATGCATATTTGGCTGGTGGAAAGCTCTATGGTTACGATTTTGCGTAAAGCCAATTTTTCCCTACTGCAAAGGAATAGATTTTATTTAACTATCATGGCAGTTGTGAAACATTGAGAATGGTTGACAGCATTCTCAATCCCAATTAAGCATCATCATTAAACAAAACCCAACAAAATTAATTTAGAGTAATATGATGAGATTCACATGATAATCCAAGTACTAGATACTCAAGATGTCCATAACCGGGGACACGGCTAACCATGATTAGTTTATAGACTCTGCAGAGGTTTTCACACTTTTCCCCACAAGACTCGATCTCCTCCGTTGGGATTATCGCACTGCATGGTGTTTGAGAAACGGATGACCGAGACATAGTCTTTCAGAAGTGCTAGCACCTTACGATCAGGTAGACCGTTACACCTACTTTCCCCTACATCTGCTAGTCTACCACTGTAAGAGTTCGCACAACTTAGTCAACTATGCTAGAGCCCATAGTAGCTTGTGGCTGCACACGGAAGTTTCTAGCATGAATAATCTCATGATCCCTTTGAGCCTGGGTGGCGGTCCAAAAGAAAAATAGGCAATCACTGCAATACCCAGGTGCCTCAATCCACCCAGATGTGTATTTAAGTTGCCACCTTAGATAAACCATTAATTTAACAATCTCACATCTGTCATGGATACACTCACCCAATCCACGTCTACTAGCATAGCATGGCATAATAAGCAAACATAGAAGTAACTCCCAAAGGTTTGATAATAAACAGGTAATAGGTACTACCTCAACTACTTCCCAAACCCACAATTTAATTAGATCCTAAACATGCAATGGTGTGAGGATTGATCTAATGCAATAAAACTGGGTAATTGGAAGTATGATCAAAGTGTTACTTGCCTTGCTGATGATCCGGGAAACCTAGCGATTCGGAGTAGCAAGCGGCGCACTCCGGGTACTCTATCGCAAACAAACAAGCATACAATAAGTACTCAACTAATGCACAGGTATAACTCAAATAAGAAATCTAACCAGAAAGTTCAACTTAAGAACTCTGGTTGGCAAAAAGAATCAAATCAAACGAAGCAACGAAAGACGAACGACAAAAGAAACAGACTTCGTTTACTATTCTGGATCTAGGGCAATTTTTACTGAGGAAAAAGCTTGTTTGAGTTGGTTAAACGAAAAGAGGGTTTCGAGATGAAACTCCAGGCGCTTAAATCTCCTGATTCCGATAAACGAGCGAAAAGTTATACTAGAACGAAAAACGGATCAGGAATCGCGATCAGAAAAGTCACGGATTTAATCCGAGAAAAAGAAAATGACGAACAGATTAACAAACAGACGTTCGTTATCTGGATCTAAATGATGAACGTGTTCGTTAAAACGAACGAACGGGCGAACACTCGCTAAATAAATAAACCGGAAATCAATTTATTTAAAAATCGAAACTAAAAAAACCGAACGAGGACCGACGGAAAACCGAACGGTCTTTCGAGAAAAACCGGCGGCGGCGAGGTCTACCTCCGGCGAGCGGCGGGGCAGCGGTCCGGCGGGTGGCGGGGTCGGCGCGAGGCGGCAGCGCGGGCGGCGAGGCGCGGCGGCGGCGCGGCAAGGGGCGGCGGCGGCGCGATGCGGCGGCGGCGGCAAAGGCGGCGGGCGGTGGCTAGGGTTTGGGGGGGTCTCGGCTGGGCCTCCCCGGCTTATAAAGCCGGCCGGGCCAAGTGTCCGGGTCGCACACGGCCCGTTAGGTCGGTTGCGTTTTTCTTAAATAGTTACGCTCAGAAAAAACAAAAGGAATACTAAACAGACTCCAAAAATCCCAAAATAAATTTTCCCTGGCTTCTAAAATCAAGCCGCACAGGATGAACATTTATTTGGAGCCTAAATGCAATTTTGAAAAATGCGCATTTTTACTAAATTCAAATAAAATAGCAAATAAAACCAAAATAAAATCTTATTTGATTTTTTATTAAATCCTCGATATTTCTTTAGTTTGGGAAAGTCATTTTATTCCCTCTCTCATATTTTTGTAATAGAAATAATTGAAGATAAAATAAATAAAATCAAATGATCCTATTTTCAAAATTTGAGAAAACTCAAATTTGAAAACAACGAAATCCCCAACTCTCTCGGAGGGTCCTTGAGTTGCGTAGAATTTTCTAGGATCAACCAAAATGCAATAAAATATGATATGCAATGATGATCTAGTGTATAACATTCCTAATTGAAAATTTGGGATGTTACAAACCTACCCCCCTTAAGATGAATCTCGCCCTCGAGATTCGGGTTGGCTAGAAAATAGGTGAGGGTGGTCCTTCAGCAATTCTTCCTCTCGCTCCCAGGTGGCTTCATCCTCCATGTGGTGGCTCCACTGAACTTTGCAAAACTTTATAACCTTGCTGCAGGTGACTCGATTGGCATACTCTAGAATCTTGAATGGTTTCTCCTCATAGGTCAAATCACTGTCCAACTGAATTGCTTCCAGTGGCACTGTGTTTCTCAGTGGTATATCAACCATCTTGGTGTGGCACTTCTTCATCTGGGAAACGTGGAACACGTCGTGAACTCTTGAGAATCCTTCGGGCAATTCCAACTTGTAGGCTACTTCTCCCATACGTTCCAAAACTTTGTATGGTCCCACAAAATGTGGTGCTAACTTTCCCTTAACTCCAAAGCACTTAACTCCTCAAACTGGAGATACTGGAAGATAAACTCGGTCTCCGACTTCATAAACTGTCTCCTTATGTTTAGAATCTGCATAGCTCTTCTGCCTAGATTGGGCTACCTTGAGCCTATCGTGAATCAATTTTACTTTCTATTCAGACTCCATAATCAGATCCGGTCCAAACAACTAGCGGTCTCCAACTTCATCCCACGACAATGGGGTCCTGCACCTCCTTCCATACAAGGCTTTGAAAGGGGCCATCTTCAAGCTGGATTGATAACTGTTGTTGTAAGAGAACTCTGCATATGGCAAATTATCGTCCCAACTAGATCCGTAATCTAGCGCACAAGCTCTCAGCATATCCTCCAGAATCTGATTGACTCTCTCGGGTTGTCCATCTGTCTGCGGATGGAAAGTTGTACTGAACTCTAGCCTGGTACCCAAAGTTTCATGCAACTGATTCCAGAACTTTGAGGTAAACTGGGTTCCTCTATCTGATACAATGCTCCTTGAAACTCCATGCAGACATACGATTCTGGTCATGTATATCTTTGCTAACTTTGCACTGGTATAGATAGTCTTCACTGGAATGAAATGAGCTACCTTTGTCAACCGATCGACTACAACCCAAATCGAGTCATAGCCTGAACGATTTCTGGGTAAACCCATAATAAAATCCATGCCTAGCTTATCCCACTTCCATTCGGGTATCGGCAATGGCTGTAGCAATCCTGCTGGCTTCTGATGCTCTGTCTTTACTCTCTGACATATATCACAAACTGCTACATACTCCGCAATATCCTTCTTCATTCCGGTCCACCAGAAATTATCCTTCAAATCCAAATACATCTTGGTATTCCCTGGGTGAATCGAATATGGTGAATCATGGGCCTCTTACAGAATTAACTTCCTGATCTCCGGGTCATTTGGCACATAAACACGATCTTCAAATCATAAGGTATCGTGCTCATCCTCACGAAATCCTTTAGCTTTTCCCTTGCTCATTTTCTCCTTAATAGAAGCAATCTCCTTGTCGGTTTTCTGGGCTTCTCTGATCTTATCCATCAATGTAGACTGAATCTCCAATGCTACTACATAGCCTCTCGGAACTATCTCCAAACATAGCTCACGAAGATTTTCGGCTGAATCTCCAAACATAGCCTCTCAGAACTATCTTGGTAAATCTTCCGTCATTAGTGTGTTGACATGGCTCTTACGACTCAACGCGCCAGCTACTACGTTAGACTTTCCAGGGTGATAATGCAATCTCATATCATAATCCTTGATGAGCTCCAACCATCTCCTTTGTCTGAGGTTCAACTCCTTCTGTGTGAAAATATACTTCAAACTCTTGTGATCCGTGTATACCTCACAATGGTTTCCAATGAGAAAATGTCGCCAGGTCTTCAATGCATGCACTACGGCTGCTAACTCCAAATCATGTGTAGCATAATTTAACTCATGAGGCTTAAGCTGTCGTGAGGCATAGGAAACAACTCTTCCTTCCTGCATAAGCACTGCTCCAAGTCCTCAACGTGAAGCGTCGCAATACACCTCATAATCCTTGGTCTGATTTGGCAAAATCAACACAGGTGATGTAACCAAACGTTTCTTCAGCTCCTGGAAACTGGCCTCACATTCCTCAGTCCATATGAACTTGGTATCCTTCTTCAACAACTCCGTCATAGGCTTCGCAATATTTGAGAAATTTTCAATGAATCTCCGGTAGTATTCTGCAAGTCCAAGAAAACTCCGGATCTCTCCAACTGTTGTTGGCACTTCCCAATTTGTCACAGTGTCAACCTTGGTGGGATCTACCGCTATACCTTCTCCAGATATAACGTGTCCGATAAATCCAACTTCCTTCAACCAAAACTCACATTTGCTAAACTTGGCATATAACTGATGTTCTCTGAGCTTACCAAGTACCAAACGCAAATGCTCCTTATGCTCCTCTTAATTCTTCGAGTAAACCAGGATATCATCGATGAACACTACGACGAACTTATCCAAAAACTCCATAAACACTTTGTTCATCATGTTCATAAAATATGCAGGTGCTTTAGTCAGACCAAATAACATAACCGTATACTCGTACAGCCCATACCTGGTGGTAAAAGCCGTTAGGTATATCCTGTTCTCGAATCTTCAACTGGTGGTATCCTAATTGCAGATCGATGTTGGAAAATACCTTAGCTCCTTGCAATCGATCAAATAGATCGTTGATCATCGGTAGTGGGTACTTGTTCTTGATGGTTACTTCATTCAATCCTCGATAATCAACAACCATCTTTAACGATCCATCCTTCTTCTCCACTAGAAGTACTGGCGATCCCCAAGGCGAAGAACTTGGACGAATATAACCTTTATCCAGTAACTCCATAATCTGCTTCTTAATCTCCACCAAATCCTTTGCGGGCATTCTATATGGTCTCTTAGATATTGGTCCTGTGCCTGGCAAAAGCTCAATCAAAAACTCAATATCTCTATCTGGTGGCATGCCTGGCAACTCTTCTGGAAATACATCAGGGAAATCCTTTACTACTGGTACTTCCTCCTGCACAACTCCTGTTAGACAATTTACTTGAGTCCTCTTCGGCACATGCCGGGATACGTACTTGATCCTTATCCCTTCTGGGTGGTAAGCAAAATCGACTTACTGGCGCAATCGATGTTTCCTTCATACATCGACAGCCAATCCATACCCAGAACTACGTCCAATCCTTGTGATTCCAAAATGATCAAATCCGAGGGAAACACATGCCTACCTATACTCAATGGCACTTGAAAACAACCCTGGCTAGCCATATACTCCGCTCCTGGTGAGCTTACTAACATAGGTGTTCTAAGAACTTTGGTGGGCAGGTTATACTTATCCACAAATCCCCTTGATATGTATGAATGCAATGCACCAGTATCGAAAAGAACGAGTGCAGTAAATGACTTAACCAAAAACTTACCGATTACTGCATCCGGCTTCTCTTCAACCTCCTCCACATTAATGTGGTTCACCTGTCCCCTGTTGAAAGGGTTCGGCTTCTTCCCAGAGCTTCCATTGCCATTTCCATTCTGGGATTCAGGACATTCATTGGCATAATGTCCGATCTTCTGGCACTTGAAACAAGTGACTTGGCTCAGGTCTCTCTTGGTTGGGGTTGATGGGTTGGTGCGGTTCTGGCCGTTGCTTCCTCCATTCCCATTACCATTCTTGGTGCCATTGTGATTGTGCGAGCTACCTCCTCCATGGGTATGCTGAAAATGTCCTCCCGGTCTAGGGGTAAAACGTGGCTTCTGCCGAGCTCCTGAATTGTACTTTCCTTGTCCATACTTCCTCTTGCAGTTCTCAATCTGCTGCTGCTTCCCTTCAATCATAAGAGCATGATCTACCAACTCCTGGTAGTTGTTGAAGGTTGCTACCATCAACTACATGCTCAACTCATCATTCAGTCCTTCCAGAAACTTCTCTTGCTTAGCTGCATCCGTAGCAACGTCATCTGGGGCATAACGCGCTAGCTTACTAAAGTCCTCCACATATTGGCCAACTGTCCGCCCTCCTTGGCGCAAGTTGCGAAACTCACGCTTCTTCATGGCTATAGATCCTGCTGAAACATGGGCAGTACGGAAAGCCTGCTGAAACTGGTCCCATGTGACAGTGTCGATAGGGAAAGTGGCTGTGAAATTCTCCCACCATGATGCTGCGGGTCCTTCGAGCTGATGTGCGGCAAACTTCACCTTTTCCGCATTTGTGCATCCTGCGGTGGTCAACTCCCTTGCTGTCTTGCGGAGCCAATCATCTGCTACTATCGGCTCGGTGCTACTGGAAAACACCGGCGGATTCAGCCTAAGAAAACGGGCTAAGTGATCAACATGTGGTGGTGGTGGTGGTGGGTTGTTGTTGTTGTTGTTCCCCTAATTCTAATTCTGTACTAGCAACTGCATCAATGTGTTCTGCTGCTGGATCAACTGAGTGAGCTCCGGTGGGAAGGTAAATCCGGGGTCATGTCTCGGAGGCATCTAAGGGTTTAGAAAATATGAGATTTAAGAAGAGAGAGGGGTCTAGAGAGAAAACACTACCCATATGCACATGAGGCAAAAGCAAACAATTCACTTCATTCAATCAATCAAACAAGGGCATACAATCGATCTAACTATCGCAAAAGTGCTCGGACTACTATATTTACATGGTGGACTACTACTACTAAGGGGGTGGTCTACTAGAAATATTCTTCGGTTACAGACTCCATGATATCTGCTCCAACTTCATCAACATAGTCATCATCGCTATCATCTGGATCCGAGTCGGTGTCGTCGAGGATGATGTAGTCTTCCGGGCGAATCTCCTTGGGTTCTTCGTCTTCTTCCACTGGTGTAGGGCCTCCCATAAATATTCCGATCTTCATTGTTAAGTCGGCATTCTTATCCACGAGTACTTCAATTTCCTCTTCATAATCTTCACGTGTAGCCTTCAGTTCTTCCTCCAGTTCCTTGATTCTTGTCCTCGCCTTCTTCAGATCTATCATGCCGGCGCACATCTGGTTCTCCTAACATCGAATATGCTGGTTTAACTCCTGGATAAAAGCTGCAATTGATCTATCCTTCCTGGTGCTGATCATCTCCCATTGCTCATCTCGGCGCCCACAAATCTGGTAGATAGTATCCTTGATGTCATTGAAGTAAACTTCTCCAATGCATCCCATGGCGATGTGAGCTACCATGCTCTTTCCTAGATTCCAAGTGGGTGCATCAAAGGAAAACTCTATGGGCTTAGTGACTGGCATGAACGTCCTTCCTGGAACTTGAACTTGAATCATCCAGCGCTCCTCTTCAGGTAAAGTGGCATTGTAAGTCCCAGTGAAGCTCGGTACTCCTATGTTCAGATATCTAGTGACTTCCTTCAAGTGACGTCCAAAGGGTGTATCTTCATCCGGTTGGGTGAACTTGTTCCTTGCATCCGCCATCCTAAAAGAGTAGAAAAGATGAGAAGTCAGAATGAGAAGAGAGTGAGTAGTGATCTAGGGCTTTAGCTTAGTGGTCGTGTCCTACAGTCAGTGTGTGCTCTGATACCATCTTGTAGTGACCAGACCTCAAACGGTCCAATCTCTATGCTCCGGTGTCATCCCTGGATCAGTAATGCTGACACCACACAGTACTTGAAGGATTTAAAACAGAGTGGCAATCACACACTTATTACATCGAGTGTCTCAGAAGAGAACTTATTACAATAAATATGGCTTAAGGCCATCTAATAACGATAACAGCGGAAGGCTTGGAAGATAAGTGAGTCCATCAACTCCAACGGCATCACTGAGTATAGAACTACGACCTAAACGCACTTTAATGGTCGTCTGAAAAGTCTGCAACATGAACGTTGCAGCCCGAAACGGGTCAGCACATTGAATATGCTGGCAAGGTAACACATAGAGAGTAATAAAAGATATAGGCTATACTATATGTATATTTGGCTGGTGGAAAGCTCTATGGTTACAATTTTGCGTAAAGCCAATTTTTCCCTACTGCAAAGGAATAGATTTTATTTAACTATCATGGCAGTTGTGAAACAATCCCAATTAAGCATCATCATTAAACAAAACCCAACAAAATTAATTTAGAGTAACATGATGAGATTCACATGATAATCCAAGTACTAGATACTCAAGATGTCCATAACCGGGGACACGGCTAACCATGATTAGTTTATAGACTCTGCAGAGGTTTGCACACTTTTCCCCACAAGACTCGATCTCCTCCGTTGGGATTCTCGCACTGCATGGTGTTTGAGAAACGGATGACCGAGACATAGTCTTTCAGAAGCGCTAGCACCTTACGATCAGGTAGACCGTTACACCTACTTTCCCCTACATCTGCTAGTCTACCACTGTAAGAGCTCGCACAACTTAGTTAACTATGCTAGAGCCCATAGTAGCTTGTGGCTGCACACGGAAGTTTCTAGCATGAATAATCTCATGATCCCTTTGAGCCTGGGTGGCGGTCCAAAAGAAAAACAGGCAATCACTAGAATACCCAGGTGCCTCAATCCACCCAGATGTGTATTTAAGTTGCCACCTTAGATAAACCATTAATTTAACAATCTCACATCTGTCATGGATACACTCACCCAATCCACGTCTACTAGCATAGCATGGCATAATAAGCAAACGTAGAAGTAACTCCCAAAGGTTTGATAATAAACAGGTAATAGGTACTACCTCAACTACTTCCCAAACCCACAATTTAATTAGATCCTAAACATGCAATGGTGTGAGGATTGATCTAATGCAATAAAACTAGGTAATTGGAAGTATGATCAAAGTGTTACTTGCCTTGCTAATGATCCGGGAAACTAGCGATTCGAAGTAGCAAGCGGCGCACTCCGGGTACTCTATCGCAAACAAACAAGCATACAATAAGTAATCAACTAATGCACAGGTAAAACTCAAATAAGAGATCTAACCAGAAAGTTCAACTTAAGAACTCCGGTTGGCAAAAAGAATCAAATCGAACGAAGCAACGAAATACGAACGGCAAAAGAAACAGGCTTCGTTTACTATTCTGGATCTAGGGTAATTTTTACTGAGGCAAAATCTTGTTTGAGTTGGTTAAACGGAAAGAGGGTTTCGAGACGAAACTCCAGGCGCTTGAATCGCCTGATTCCGATAAATGAGCGAAAAGTTATACTAGAACGAAAAACGGATCAGGAATCGCGATCAGAAAAATCGCGGATTTAATCCGAGAAAAAGAGAACAACGAACAGATTAACGAACGGACGTTCGTTATCTGGATCTAAACGATGAACATGTTCGTTAAAACGAACGAACGGACGAATGCTCGCTAAATAAATAAACCGGAAGAACCGATCTATTTAAAAAAACGAAACTAAAAAAACCGAACGAGAACCGACGGAAAACCGAATGGTCTTTTGAGAAAAACTGGTGGCGGCGAGGTCTACCTCTGGCGAGCAGCGGGGTGGCGGTCCGGCGGGCGGCGGGGTCGGCGCGAGGCGGCGGCGGCGTGGCGAGGGG
>NC_041392.1:108560982-108602204 GCF_002162155.2 Triticum dicoccoides | reverse complement strand
GAGGGGCGGCGGCGGCAAAGGCGGCGGGCGGCGGCTAGGGTTTGGGGGGGGGGGTCTCGGCTGGGCCTTCCCGGCTTATAAAGCCGGCCGGGCCAAGTGTCCGGGTCGGACACGGCCCGTTAGGTCGGTTGCGTTTTTTTTAAATAGTTACGCTCAGAAAAAGTTCAAAAGGAATACTAAACGGACTCCAAAAATTCCGAAATAAATTTTCCCCGGCTTCTAAAATCAAGCCGCACAGGATGAACATTTATTTGGGGCCAAAATGCAATTTTGAAAAACGTTCATTTGTCCTAAATTCAAATAAAATAGCAAATAAAACCAAAAATTGATTTTTTTATTAAATCCTCAATATTTCTTTAGTTTGGAAAAGTCATTTTATTCCCTCTCTCATATTTTTGTAATAGAAATAATTGAAGATAAAATAAATAAAATCAAATGATGCTATTTTCAAAATTTGAGAAAACTTAAATTTGAAAACAACGAAATTCCCAACTCTCTCCGAGGGTCCTTGAGTTGCGTAGAATTTTCTAGGATCAACCAAAATGCAGTAAAATATGATATGCAATGATGATCTAGTGTATAACATTCCAAATTGAAAATTTGGGATGTTACACTCATCCAACCAATCACCGTCCAGCAAGCCTACGATGAGATTACTCACACACGGCGGTGAGCATCATGGAATTGGTGGTGGAGGATGGTTGATGATGACGATGGCGACAGATTCCCCTCTCCGAAGCCCCGAACGGACTCCGGATCTGCCCTCCCGAGGAAGATTAGGCCTTGGCGGCGACTCCGTATCTTAAAACGCGATGAATCCTTCTCTTTGATTTTTTTTCTCCCCGAAAGTGAATATATGGAGTTGGGGTTGAGGTCGGTGGAGTCCCAGGGGGCCCACGAGGCAGGGGTCGCGCCCTGCACCGTCGTGGATAGGGTGTGGGCCCCCTGATGCTGATTCTTTCGCTAGTATTTTTCATTAATTCCAAAATGTGTCTCCGTGGATTTTCGGGTCATTCGAGAACTTTTATTTCTGCGCAAAAATAACACCATGGCAGTTCTGCTGAAAATTGCGTCAGTCTGGGTTAGTTCCATTCAGATCATGCAAGTTAGAGTCCAAAACAAGGGCAAAAGTGTTTGGAAAAGTAGATACGTTGGAGAGGTACCAATACACAATTCAAAACCGATGCATATATAGCAATACCCAAGAGTGTTTTTGCCGAATCTCTAAAGGTGTCCGGCGTTGTGTTGCGAGACTTAAGCTAAAAACACACAAATAGTTTAATAGTGACATAGGCTTGGAAAAGGAAAAACTTCAGTAAAAACTTTACGCCCGAACTAAATCAAATCATTTGGTGCCAATCCGAAAATCGGTCTTATTTTTGTGCTTCTGTCGTGCATTAATATGACACATCCGATCTCAAGACTTCAAACGTGTCAGCCTACGGCTGCAACCTCCAATCTCGAAGGCGTACTACTGCTCGTTAGGACAGTTTAGCAAACTAAACTCGAGCGGCATTAGAGAGAAAACAAGCTATCCGACTATTGACCATTGATGTCTACTACACAACCTTCTTCTTGTAGACATTGTTAGGCCTCCAAGTGCAGAGGTTTGTAGGACAGTAGCAAATTTCCCTTAAGTGGGTGACCTAAGGTTTATCACTCCGTGGGAGGCATAGGATGAAGATGGTCTCTCTCAAACAACCCTGCAACCAAATAGCAAAGTGTCTCTTGTGTCCCCAACACACCCAATACAATGGTAAATTGTACAGGTGCACTAGTTCTGCGAAGAGATGGTGATACAAGTGTGGTATGGATGGTAGAAAAAGGTTTTTGTAATCTGAAAATATAAAAACAGCAAGGTAACTAAAGATAAAAGTGAGCGAAAACGGTATTGCAATGCTCCGAAACAAGGCCTAGGGTTCATACTTTCACTAGTGCAAGTTCTCTCAACAATAATAACATAATTGGATCATATAACAATCCCACAACATGCAACAAAGAGTCACTCCAAAGTCACTAATAGCGGAGAACAAACGAAGAGATTATTGTAGGGTACGAAACCACCTCAAAGTTATTCTTTCTGATCGATCTATTCAAGAGTCCATAGTAAAATAACACAAAGCTATTCTTTCCGTTCAATCTATCCTAGAGTTCATACTAGAATAACACCTTAAGACACAAATCAACCAAAACCCTAATGTCACCTAGATACTTGATAACCCACAAGTATAGGGGATCGCAATAGTTTTCGAGGGTAGAGTATTCAACCCAAATTTATTGATTCGACCCAAGGGGAGCCAAATAATATTCTCAAGTATTAGCAGTTGAGTTGTCAATTCAACCGCACCTGAAAGACTTAATATCTACAGCAAAGTATTTAGTAGCAAAGTAATATGGAAGTAACGGTAACAGTGGCAAAAGTAATAGCATTGGTTTTGTAGTGATTGTAACAGTAGCAACGGAAAAGTAACTAAGCAAAGAACAATATGTGAAAAGCTCATAGGCAATGGATGAGTGATGGATAATTATGTTGGATGCAATTCCTGATGCAACAGTGGAGCAACAGGGGGGCCACGAAAGAAATCATAATCCTTATTAGAGATATAGATAGGTGAAGTAGCAAAAGCAGGGTCATATTTTAGTCTAGCATTCAAAGACTTCTCTTTCAACTTAGCTAACAGTTTCTTAAGATCATATCTATCATTGCCAGCTAAAAAATCTCTAGCAGTTTCTTCATCCATAACATAACCCTCGGGCACAACAGGCAATTCATATCTGGGGTGAGAATCTTCATCATCACTTTCATCAATATTACCAGTTTCAATAATTTCATTCTCTCTAACCCTAGCAAGTTTTCCATCAAGAAATTCACCTAATGGCACGGTATTATCAAGCATAGAAGTAGTTTCATCATAAGCATCATGCAAAGCAGAAGTGACATCATCAATAACATGCTACATATCAGAATGAATAGCAGGAGTAGGTGTCGCAAGTTTACTCATAACAGAAGGTGAATCAAGTGCAGAGCTAGATGGCAGTTCCTTACCTCCCCTCGTAGTTGAGGGAAAAATCTTGGTTATTTCATCTTTCAAGTTCTTCATAGTGATCAACAGATATAAATCCCAAGTGACTCAAAGAATAGAGCTATGCTCCCCGGAAACGGCGCCACAAAATAGTCTTGATAACCCACAAGTATAGGGGATCACAACAGTTTTCGAGGGTAGAGTATTCAACCCAAATGTATTGATTCGACACAAGGGGAGCCAAAGAATATTCTCAAGTATTAATAGTTGAGTTGTCAATTCAGCCGCACCTGAAAGACTTAATATCTGTAGCAAAGTATTTAGTAGCAAAGTAATATGGAAGTAACGGTAACAGTGGCAAAAGTAATAGTATTGGTTTTGTAGTGATTGTAACAGTAGCAACGGAAAAGTAACTAAGCAAAGAACAATATGTGAAAAGCTCGTAGGCAATGTATGAGTGATGGATAATTATGTCGGATGTAATTCCTCATGCAACAGTTATAACATAGGGTGACACAAAACTAGCTCCAGTTCATCAATATAATGTAGGCATGTATTCCGAATATAGTCATATGTGCTTATGGAAAAAAACTTGCATGACATCTTTTGCCCTACCCTCCCATGGCAGTGGGGTCCTATTGGAAACTAAGGGATATTAAGGCCTCCTTTGAATAGAGTACCGGACCAAAGCATTAACACTTAGTGAATACATGAACTCCTCAAACTATGGTCATCACCGGTAAGTATCCCGATTATTGTCACCTCGGGGTTAACGGATCATAACACATAATAGGTGACTATAGACTTGCAAGATAGGATCAAGAACTCACATATATTCATGACAACATAATAGGTTTAGATCTGAAATCAAGGCACTCGGGCCCTAGTGACAAGCATTAAGCATAGCAAAGTCATAGCAACATCAATCTCAGAACATGATGGATACTAGGGATCAAACCCTAACAAAACTAACTCGATTACATGATAAATCTCATCCAACCCATCACCGTCCAACAAGCCTACGATGGAATTACTCACGCGCGGCGGTGAGCGTCATGAAATTGGTGATGGAGGAAGATTGATGATGACGATGGCGACGGATTCCCCTCTTCGGAGCCCCGAACGGACTCCCGATCAGCCCTCCCGGGAGAGATTAGGGCTTGGCGGCGGCTCCGTATCGTAAAACGCGAGGAATCCTTCTCTCTGTTTTTTTCTCCCCGAACTTGAATATATAGAGTTGGAGTTGAGGTTAGTGGAGCATCAGGGTCCCACAAGGCAGGGGGCACGCCCCCACCCTCGTGGACAGGGTGTGGACCCCCGACATTGATTCTTTCGCCAGTATTTTTTATATATTCCAGAAATATTCTCTGTGAAGTTTCAGGTCATTCCGAGAACTTTTATTCCTGCACAAAAATAACACCATGGCAATTCTGCTAAAAACAGTGCCAGTCCGGGTTAGTTCCATTCAAATCATGCAAGTTAGAGTCCAAAACAAGGTCAAAAGTGTTTGGAAAAGTAGATACGATGGAGATGTATCAATACTCCGATGTCACCTCAAGTATCCGTGGGTATGATTATACGATATGCATCACACAATCTCAGATTCATCTATTCAACCAACATAAAGAACTTCAAAGAGTTCCCCAATGTTTCTACCGGAGATTCAAGATGAAAACATGTGCCAACCCCTATGCATAAGTTCACGAGGTCACGGAACTCGCAAGTTGATCACCAAAGCATACATCAAGTGGATCACGTGAATATCCCATTGTCACCACAGATAAGCACATGCAAGACATACATCAAGTGTTCTCAAATCCTTAAGGACTCAATACGATAAGAAAACTTCAAAGGGAAAACTCAATTCATCACAAGAGAGTAGAGGGGGAGAAACATCATAAGATCCAACTATAATAGCAAAGCTTGCGATACATCAAGATCGTGCCAAATCAAGAACACGAGAGAGAGAGAGAGAGACAGAGAGATCAAACACATAGCTACTGGTACATACCCTCAGCCCCGAGGGTGAACTACTCCCTCCTCGTCATGGAGAGCACCGGGATGATGAAGATGGCCACCGGAGAGGGATTCCCGCTCCGGCAAGGTGTCGGAACGGGTCTAGAGGTTTTCGGTGGCTATAGAGGCTTGTAGCGGCAAAACTCCCGATCTAGGTTATATTCTAGAAGTTTGGGTATATATAAGAGATGCTGGCGTCGGGAACAAGTCAGGGGGGTCTCCGAGGCGGCCACGAGGTAGGGGGCTTGGGACTCTTCTGGCCCATCTCCGATACTCCATGGGCTTCTTCTGGTCCAAAAATAACCTCCGTGAAATTTCAGGTCAATTGGACTCCATTAGGTTTTCCTTTTCTGCGATACTCAAAAACAAGGAAAAATAGAAATTGGCACTGGGCTCTAGGTTAATAGGTTAGTCCCAAAAGTCATATAATATAGCATATAAATGCAAATAAAACATCCTAGATGGATAATATAATAGCATGGAACAATAAAAAAATATAGACACATTGGAGATGTATCAAGCATCCCCAAGCTTAATTCCTGCTCGTTCTCGAGTAGGTAAATGATAAAAACAGAAATTTTGATGTGGAATGCTACCTAACATAATTTTCAATGTAATTTTCTTTATTGTGGCAAGAATATTCAGATCCATAAGATTCAAGACAAAAGTTTAATATTGACATAAAAAATAATAATACTTCAAGCATACTAACGAGGCAATTATGTATTATCAAAATAACATAGCCAAAGAAAGCTCATCCCTACAAAATCATATAGTTTGGCCATTCTTCATTTTCATCACACAAAATGCTCTCATCATGTACAACCCCGATGACAAGCCAAGTGAAGGAAATATGCCCTATAGGCAATAATAAAGTTGTTATTTATATTTCCTTATATCATGATAAATGTTTATTATTCATGCTAGAATTGTATTAACCGGAAACTTAGTACATGTGTGAATACATAAACAAACAGAGTGTCACTAGTATGCCTCTACTTGACTAGCTCGTTAATCAAAGATGGTTAAGTTTCGTAGCCATGGACAAAGAGTTGTCATTTGATAAGCGGGATCACATCGTTAGAGAATGATGTGATTGACTTGACCCATCCGTTAGCTTAGCACGATGATCATTACAGTTTCATTGCTACTGCTTTCTTCATGACTTATACATGTTCCTCAGACTATGAGATTATGCAGCTCCCGAATACAAGAGGAATACCTTGTGTGCTATCAAACGTCACAACGTAACTGGGTGATTATAAAGATGCTCTACAGGTGTCTCCGATGGTGTTTGTTGAGTTGGCATAGATCAAGATTAGGATTTGTCACTCCAAGTATTGGAGAGGTATCTCTGGGCCCTCTCAGTAATGCACATCACTATAAGCCTTGCAAGCAATGTGACTAATGAGTTAGTTACGGGATGATGCATTACGTAACGAGTAAAGAGACTTCCGGTAACGAGATTGAACTAGGTATTGAGATATCGACTATCAAATCTCAGGTAAGTAACATATCGATGACAAAGGGAACAATGTATGTCGTTATGCAGTTTGACCGATAAAGATCTTTGTAGAATATGTAGGAACCAATATGAGCATCCAGGTTCCGCTATTGGTTATTGACTGGAGATGAGTCTCGGTCATGTCTACATAGTTCTCGAACCCGTAGGGTCCACACGCTTAACGTTCTGTGACGATTTGTATTATGAGTTATGTGATTTGATGACCAAAGTTTGTTCGAAGTCCTGGATGAGATCGAGGACATGACGAGGAGTCTCGAAATGGTCGAGATGTAAAGATCGATATATTGGAAGGCTATATTCGGACATCAGAAAGGTTCTGAGTGATTCGGGTATTTTTCGGAGTATCGAAGAGTTACGGGAATTCATATTGGGCCTTAATGGGCCATACAGGAAAGGAGAGGAAGGCCTCAAGGGTGGTCGCGCCCCTTCCCCATGGACTGGTCCGAATTGGACTAGGGAAAGGGCGCGCCCCCTTCCTTCCTTCTCCTTCTCCCTTCCCTTTTTCCTATTCCATGTGGGAGGTGGAATCCTACTAGGACTAGGGAGTCCTAGTAGGACTCCACACTTTGGGCGCGCCCTATGAGGGCCAGCATCCTCCTCCCTCCATCCTTTATATACGTGGCCAGGGGGCACCCCATAGACACACAAGTTGATTGTTTCCAGCTGTGTGCGGTGCCCCTTCCACCATAATCCACCTCGGTCATATTGTAGCGGTGCTTAGGCGAAGCCCTATTCCGGTAGCATCATCATCACCGTCATCACGTCGTCGTGCTGACGAAGCTCTCCCTCGACACTTTGCTGGATCGTGAGTTCGTGGGACGTCACCGAGCTGAACGTGTGCGGATCGTGGAGGTGCCGTACTTTCGGTACTAGGATCAGTCGATCATGAAGACGTACGACTACATCAACCGTGTTGTCATAACGCTTCCTCTGACGGTCTACAAGGGTACGTAGACAACACTCTCCCCTCTTGTTGCTATGCATCACCATGATCTTGCATGTGCGTAGGACATTTTTTGAAATTACTGCGTTCCCCAATAGTGGCATCCGAGCCAGGTCTATGCGTAGATGTTATATGCACGAGTACAACCCAAAGGAGTTGTGGGCGTGGGTATATACATATTACTTGCCATCACTAGTTGATTCTTGATTCGGCGGTATTGTTGGATGAAGAGGCCCAGACCAACATTAATCATACGCTTACGCGAGACTGGTTCTACCGACGTGCTTCGCATACAGGTGGCTGGTGGGTGTCCGTTTCTCCAACTTTAGTTGAATCGGATTCAATGAACAGGGTTCTTTCTGAAGATCAAAAAGCAGTCACTATACCATGTTGTGGTTTTTGATGCGTAGGTAAGAATGGTTCTTGCTCAGCCCGTAGCAGCCACGTAAAACTTGCAACAACAAAGTAGAGGACATCTAACTTGTTTTTGCAGGGCTTGTTGTGATGTGATATGGTCAAGACGTGATGAGATATAAGTTGTTGTATGAGGTGATCATGTTTTTGTTGAAGTTATCGGCAACTGGCAGAAGCCTTATGGTTGTCTCTTTATTGCATAAGATGCAAGCGCCAAATAATTGCTTTACTTTATTGCTATGCGATAGCAATAGTTGCAAGAGCAATAGTTGGCGAGATGACCATGTGATGACACGTTGATAGAGATCAAGATGATGGAGATCATGGTGTCATGCCGGTGACGCTAGAGATCATGACGGTACTTTGGAGATGGAGATCAAAGGCGCAAGATGATCATGGCCATATCATGTCACATATTTTGATTGCATGTGATGTATATCATTTATGCATCGTATTTTGCTTAGTTCAGAGGTAGCATTATAAGATGATCTCTCACTAAATTTCAAGGTATAAGTGTTCTCCCTGAGTATGCACCGTTGCGACAGTTCGTCGTGCCGAGACACCACGTGATGATCGGGTGTGATAAGCTCTACGTTCACATACAACAGGTGCAAGCCAGCTTTCCACATGCGGAATAATTAGGTTAAACTTGACGAGCCTAGCATATGCAGATATGGCCTCGGAACATTGGAGATCGAAAGGTCGAGCGTGAATCATATAGTAGATATGATCAACATAGTGATGTTCTGTCGTGGATTTCTCATGGCAGATGTCCTTAGTGTCAGGACTTAGTCGCGAGGCCAACGCGTCTATGTGGTAGCTTGAGAGGGGTTGATCGGAATCGAGAGACGCAATGTAAGACAAGGGTTTAGATAGCTTCGGGCCCCGGGAAATATCATCCGGTAATAGCCCTACATGTTGTTTGTGGCTAGATCTCATCATGCTCATGAGAGAGTCACCGCACAAGCCGGCTCCCCTTTAGTTGTGTCTAGCCCTAGAGATTGTTTCTTGTCCCTCTTGGGGTGCCCTGCCCCTCCTTATATATGTTGAAGAGGCGGGTTACATGACTAGTCCTAGTAGGATTAGGATTACTCCATTACAAGTGGAGTCCTAATCTTGCTTCCTTTGTAGGAGAATATTCCTTATGTCTTTCCTCTTAATCCGGCCCATCATAACATGAGCCGGCCTTCTGGGCCTTGGGCCTTGTCATCCATCTGAAACACTCGTCGGGTCACCAATGAGTCTTCAGGCTCGTGAGTCATCACACCAGTGAACCGCCAGACACGTGAGTCGCCAATCTTCTGGCGGGTTACCAATGAAACGCCAAGTCCGGCCGGGTCATATATCCGACCGGGTCATATCGCGGGGTATATCCCCAACATTAGCCCCCAGTTTAATTTGGATTTATCCATGTTACACTGATCTGCAATATAAACACAAGAACAAATTTGACAGGTTGTGCTCCGGGTTAAATATTCTTGTAAGCCGGCACCTGATCATCCTTAAGTCCTTGACATTTTCTCCTGGAAAATCCGAGTCAACGGGCCAGTTTCATAATCCATTTGCTGACATTGGCTCTTGTAAAGAAATATTATAAGAAATAATTCATTTGAGTCATTCTTCAATGCTCTGACTTGACAAAAATATTGGTCTTCAAATATTCAACTGATATTCAGCCGGCTTGAGGATGTAGAACTTGCCGATTTATGATTGCCAAAATTGTCGGGTTATAAACAAATGATGTCGGGTCATGTAATTGTTGCTGATGCCGGGTTAATGTTATGATGACGTCGGGTGACAAACTTTGCAGATTTTTCCGATAATAATATAATACCTAATTTGCTCAAAACTGAGAATTTGAAGGTAATCCTCCCTCATATGCATATCACTGATAGCCCCCAAGTGTCGGGTTATCATGCTTGCAGCAACCTGGGACTTGTAATTGCCTTATGCTCATAAAAATTTCAACCAGTGTAGCCCCCAAGGGCCGGGTCATTATGCAATAATGAGCAAGGACTTTGTAAATATGATCATGTAAACTTGAGCAGCAACGTGTAGCCCCCAAGGGCCGGCTCAATAAGATATTACTGGGCTGGGACTTTGTATATGATTCATTGATAATAACATCATATGATCTAATCTCCACCATGGGGCTTGAACCCACATCCACAAGGTTAAGAGCTTTGTACTCTACCAACTGAGTAGTGGATCTTTCAATATAATGGATTAAGGCTTGTGTACCTTGAATTTTTGACAGGAGCAATTGGTAGCCCCCAAGGGCCAACTCATTTAGAATGTGATGAGTCGGGTCTTCAATAAGTTGAGCAAAAAATGACTTTGCATTAGCCCCCAAGTGCCATGATGCATGCTGGCAGTGACATGGGACTTGCATATTCGATGCAATCTCAATTTGAATAATGTAGCCCCCAACTGTCGGGTCGTAAGCCTGCAGCGACTCGGGACTATTCCTTTCATTTGTAGAATAAATCATATCCATTGATAAACTAATAGCCATTGCGCTGAAGCGACTTTGAAAGCCTCAATCATAATATTAGTTATTGATAGCCATAATAAAAATCCAGCCATGTTGGCTATTAAAGATTTAAATAACCCGGTTTGAAAATCTCAATCATTCAATATCATAATGAAAATCCAGCCAAGTTTGGCTATTTAAAGATTCAAATACCTTATCTGCTGACAAGTAAACCCGGAGTTTTAAATACCCGGCGGCTCTTGGCCGATGGCGATTTAATACACCTCCATTGTAAGCCGGAATTTCTATAACCCGGCGGCTTATAGCCTTTGATAAAATCCAGAACAGATAATCATTTTGAAGCATCAATTTTAATGAAGAGGTTGGACTTAAGCATTTATATAAGTCATAGTCCTGCAAATCCCATGGAATTGGCTCATACCGCCGGCTTATATCGCCGTATCCAATAAAGGCAATAATCCAATGATTGATATGCGCATGATTCCAACACGCAATTCACAATATACAGGCGGCTTAAAATCCATACCCAGGGCTGGTTTAAACATAATCATATATAAACAATATCATACATGTGATATTGAACTGTACCGCCGGCTTATGATACCTGTGCAGTAAGGGTGATAACCCAAAACGTAGAAGCCAAACCTTCCAAGTATTAATATTGTCATATGCTGGCGACGTGTCATCAAAAGCCAGGCCGGGTTAATAGAAACCACATATATATGCTTCAGATATGAGCAAAAAGGTCTCAAAAACCAAAGATTGTTTGCAAAAACTTAAACCAAATAAAAAATCATGGTTTCTGATTTGAATACGATCAGTAAACCGTTCCAAAGGGGTTAAGCTAGGATTCGAATATGATCATGTAGCCCCCAGTGGCTTTAGCTTTGCGCCAATCAAGAGGGTACCGACAGCTATGTTCTCTTTGGTTCGAATATGACCTATGTTTGAACAGGAAGCCCCCAAATGACCTTGAGAGGTTTTTAACGACCCTCATTCAAATACGATCCAAGTCGGACCCAAAAGCGGTTAAGCTATGATTCGAATATGATCAAGAAGCCCCCTAGTGAGTTTGGTAGTGTGCCGATCAAGAGGGTACCGACAGCTATGTTCTCTTTAGTTCAAATACAACCTATGTTTGAACAGGAAGCCCCCAAATGACCTATAACTGTGGCTATGAGCCGGATCAAAGGGTAATCATAGCTTAGCTCAATAAGCCAGAAGCCCCCAAGTGATATATTTCTGAGTTGTGCTCGCCGGGTGCCTATGTTTGAGTTGTGCTGTGCAACAAACTCTCTTTGGTCCCTGTAATTTTTTCTGAACACTCGAACTTGCGAGAGATGAATTCTTTTTAAACCGGAATTTCAAACCGGATATTGAGAGCTTCAAAGCTTTGTGGGAGATAGGTTTACCTTGAGCCGGATTTTAAACCGGCATTCTTCATTTTGAACCGGAAATTTTCTGACGGCCTTTAAATTCTTATCAATATAGCAGTAGTCTCCGGGGCCGGGTTATTTTTCCCTCCAATGACCCGGAGTTCTTGATTCACTAATATTGGCCAATTTTGCCGAGTCATGTCATTGTAGCCCCCGAGTCTTAAGATGACTTGATGAGTTGTCTTGAGATTCTTCATATTTTACCGCGATACAAACTGGCATGAGTCATTCAATAGCTCAGTAATATAATAGTCCCTCTTCCAGTAGACAACTTGTCCGGCATTGGACAACTTCACAAGACAGAGTAACCGCTCTTTTTAAAGAAAGCAATATGTAATATAAAAATACACTGAATGGATTTCACCTGATATGTTAGGCCAGAAATTATCCACCGTGAAGTTGATGATCACCATGGTGAAGCTGAAATCAACCACCGACGAGTCGGCCGCGGGATCAGGCAAGTGAGTCGGTCACGGCGTTGTAAGCCAGTGCGGGCGGGCGAGTTAACCTCCTTGGTGTAAGTCGGCGTGGACGCGTGAACCGGCCGCGATAGCAGACGGGCGAGTCGTCCGTGGCGTTGTAAGCCGGTGCAATCATGAGAGACGGCCACGACATTGTAAGCCGGTGCGGTCGCGAGAGTCGGCCACGACATTGTAAGCTGGTGCGAGAGTCTGTTGAGTAAGGACAACCCCCTGTTCCAAATGATTTTGGTACGCCTCCATCTCCGCGGTATAATGGCATAAACAATTGTCCTGTGTAAAAATGTTACAAAGCAGAATAATTGTTCTTTGACTGAAAACAATAAGTGTTTAATAAGATAAATTTAGATAGATATCACCTGATGTACCGATGATCTGTACGCCGCGTCAGAGGCGGCTCAATATAATCTCGGCAGTTCAGGCAGACTGGTGACTCTCGGCGACTCAACACAGCAGAGGCACCTCAACATGGCCCCGACGGTTTAACGCGGCGGCGACGGCAACGTTGGGATGAAGCCTTTTCAGAATTGTTTTGTATTGACACCTTTTTTGTTCGAGGGGTAGCCAACTTGTCGTACCACCAACAATGATTAGTCTTAGACCCTTCTTAATTAAAATAACACAAGTGTCGTCGCTGGTCTTGAGCCTTTGGAACTTGGCATTCAACTTGTGCAGCACCTTGCTAGGAGACCCCTCAAAAATTTGTGCAAACTAGAGTAATGCGGCAGTGAGGAGCGCTGCGGCGGCTCAGCGGGACAGCA
The DNA here is from genome assembly GCF_002162155.2 of Triticum dicoccoides. Lineage (NCBI taxonomy): Eukaryota > Viridiplantae > Streptophyta > Magnoliopsida > Poales > Poaceae > Triticum > Triticum dicoccoides. The sequence goes on along the minus strand of NC_041392.1, from coordinate 108,589,113 downwards.
GCAGTGGGCGACTCGTGGTGGCGACTCAAAGCCTGGTCGGCGCAGCGACTCAGCAGGGATCGGGTCTTCGTGCAACCATGGCAGCAATTTTAGGCAGCTCGACGGCACGCGACAATGACGGTCGAGCAAGGAGAGGTCAACAGAGATGCAGTAAGGCGTGGCAGAAGCAACGCTCGCAGGCGGCAGAGGCAAAACCAAGCAGGGGCGACTCGAGGCGTGGTAGCCTAGAGGCGAGGCAGCATGCGACGGCGACTCATAGCGGACACCAAGATGGAGGTCGTTGAACAGGCGAGCCGGCTGGCGGCGATCGCGAAGCAGGGCCACGGTTGCGGAGGCTTTCGAGCCGGACCCTGCACATTGGCGTACGTTGGTGTACGTATCGAGACCCTGCAGCTCGTGTCTCCTCATGCAGCCTGCTTTCTTGTGTGTACGTATATCCATCAGTAATACCAATTCAAAAACTGAACTAGCACTCAAACCACGTGAGAAGTACAGATCCTCTTGTCCTTTTGTGTGATGATGTGGAGGAGTAGTACGATCCGGAAGTAGTACTAGTAATAGCAACATAACGCCTCGGGACTTGGCGCACCGGTGAAACGTGCGGCAACAGGAAAACGTGGTCTCGGCGACTTACGATTTAACCACTCCCCAATCACACAACATACTGCAAAAAGTTTCCTATCGGTTCCTGCGACATAATATTTGCACTAATCGGTCTTCAACCTGCAGCAGCAGCGGCGCACCTGACGCCATCTTAACTTTCTTGAACTCGAACCTCTGTCTGTCAATTGTGAGTTTCTTGATCCCTAAAAGAGATCCCTCCAAGAATTCATCACCATCGTGCGCGAGCCCCACGATGGGCGCCAACTGTCGTGGATTTATCACGGGTGATGTCCTTAGTGTCAGGATTTAGTTGCGAGGCCAACGCATCTATGTGGTAGCTTGAGAGGGGTTGATCATAATCGAGAGACGCAACGTAAGACAAGGCTTTAGACAGCTTCGGGCCCCGGGAAATATCATCCGGTAATAGCCCTACATGTTGTTTGTGGCTAGATCTCATTATGCTCATGAGAGAGTCGCCACATAAGCCGGCTCCCCTTTAGTTGTGTCTAGCCCTAGAGATTGTTTCTTGTCCGTCTTGGGGTGCCCTGCCCCTCTTTATATATGTTGAAGGGGCGGGTTACATGACTAGTCCTAGTAGGATTAGGATTACTCTATTACAAGTGGAGTCCTAGTCTTGCTTCCTTTGTAGGAGAATATTTTCCTTATGTCTTTCCTCTTAATCCGGCCCATCATAACATGAGCTGGCCTTCTGGGCCTTGGGCCTTGTCATCCATCTGAAACACTCGCTGGGTGACAAATGAGTCTTCGGGCTCGTGAACCGCCAGACACGTGAGTCGCCAATCTTCTGGCGGGTTACCAATGAAACGCCAAGTCCGGTCGGGTCATATATCCGGCTGGATCATATCGCGGGGTATATCCCCGACATGTTCACCATTGAAAACTACTCCATCTCACGTGATGATCGGACATGGTTTAGTTGGTTTGGATCGTGTGATCATCTAGATGACTAGAGGGATGTCTATCTAAGAGGGAGTTCTTAAGTAATATGATTAATTGAACTTTAATTTATCATGAACTTAGTCCTGATAGTATTTGCGTAACTATGTTGTAGATCAATAGCTCGTGATGTAGCTTCCCATTTATTTTTGATATGTTCCTAGAGAAAAACTATGTTGAAATATGATAGTAGCAATGATTTGTACTAGGTCCATGATCTGAGGATTATCCTCATTGCTGCACAGAAGAATTATGTCATTGATGCACCACTAGGTGACAGACCTATTGCATGAGCAAGTGCAGACGTTATGAACGTTTGACAAGCTCGGTATGATGACTACTTGATAGTTTAGTGCACCATGCTTTACAGCTTAGAACTAGGACTTCAAAAATGTTTTGAACGTCACGGACCATATAAGATGTTCCAAGACTTGAAATTGGTATCTCATACTCATGCCCGTGTCAAGAGGTATGAGTCCTCTGACAGTACTTTGCCTACAAGATGGAGGAGAATAGCTCAACGGGTGAGCATGTGCTCAGAATGTCTGGGTACTACAATCACTTGAATCAAGTGGGAGTTAATCTTCCCTATATGATAGTGATTGACAGAGTTCTCTAGTAACTATCACCAAGTTACTAGAACTTTGTGATGAACTATAATATGCAAGGGATAAAGGAAACGATTCCCAAAGCTCTTCGCGGTGCTGAAATCGGCGAAGGTATAAATCAAGAAAAAGCATCAAGTGTTGATGGTTGACAAGACCACTAGTTTCAAGTAAAAGGGCAAGGGACAGAAAGGGAACTTCAAGAAGAACGGCAAGCAAGTTGCCACTCCCATGAAGAAGCCCAAAGCTAGACCAAGCCTGAAACTGAGTGCTTCTACTACAAAGGAAATGGTCACTGGAAGTGGAACTGCCCTAGATACATGGCGGATAAGAAGGATGGCAAAGTGAACAAAGGTATATTTGATATACATGTTATTGATGTGTACTTTACTAGTGTTTATAGCAAACCCCTCAATATTTGATACTAGTTCAGTTGCTAAGAGTAGTAACTCGGAACGGGAGTTGCAAAATAAACAAAGACTAGTTGAGGACGAGGTGACGATGTGTGTTGGAAATGATTCCAAGGTTGATAAGATTACCATCGCACACTCCCTTTACCTTCAGGATTAGTGTTGAACCTAAAATAAATGTTATTTGGTGTTTGTGTTGAGCATAATATGATTGGATCATGTTTATTGCAATACGGTTATTCATTTAAGTCAAAGAATAATTCTTATTCTGTTTACATGAATAAAACCTTGTGTGGTCATACACCCAAGGTGAATGGTTTATTGATTCTCGATCGTAGTGATACACATATTCAAAATATTGAAGCCAAAAGATGCTAAGTTAATAATGATAGTGCAACCTATTTGTGGCACTGCCGTTTAGGTCATATCGGTGTAAAGCGCATAAAGAAACTCCATGTTGATGGACTTTTGGAATGACTTGATTATGAATCACTTGATGCTTGCGAACCATGCCTCATGGGCAAGATGTCTAAGACTCTGTTCTCCGGAACAATGGAGCGCGCAACTGACTTATTGGAAATAATACATACTGATGTATGTGATCCGACAAGTGTTGAGGCTCGCGGCGGGTATCGTTATTTTCTGACCTTCACAGATGATTTGAGCAGATATGGGTATATCCACTTAATGAAACATAAGTCTGAAACATTTGAAAAGTTCAAAGAATTTTAGAGTGAAGTGGAAAATCATCGTACAAGAAAATAAAGTTTCTACGATCTGATCATGGAGGCAAATATTTGAGTTAAGAGTTTGGTCTTCATATGAAACAATGTGGAATAGTTTCGCAACTCACACCACCTGGAACACCACAGCATAATGGTGTGTCCGAACATTGTAATCGTACTTTATTGGATATGGTGCGATCTATGATGTCTCTTACCGATTTACCACTATCGTTTTGGGGTTATGCATTAGAGACAGCTGCATTCGTGTTAAATAGGGCGCCATCTAAATCCGTTGAGATGACACCGTATGAACTATGGTTTGGCAAGAAACCAAAGCTGTCGTTTCTTAAAGTTTGGGGTTGCAATGCTTATCTAAAAAGGTTTCAAACTGATAAGCTCGAACCTAAATCGGAGTAGTGCTTCTTCATAGGATACCCAAAAGAAACTGTTGGGTACACCTTCTATCACAGATCCAAAGGGAAGATATTTTGTTGCTAAGAATGGATCCTTTCTAGAGAAGGAGTTTCTCTCGAAAGAAGTGAGTGGGAGGAAAGTAGAACTTGATGAGGTAATTGTACCTTCTCCCGAATTGGAAAGTAGTTCATCACAGAAATCAGTTCCAGTGATTCCTACACCAATTATTGAGGAAGCTAATGATGATGATCATCAAGTTACTACCGAACCTCGTAGGTCAACCAGAGTACGGTCCGCACCAGAGTGGTACAGTAATCCTGTTCTGGAAGTCATGTTACTAGACCATGACGAACCTACGAACTATGAGGAAGCATGATGAGCCCAGATTCCGCAAAATGTCTTGAGGCCATGAAATCTGAGATGGGATCCATGTATGAGAACAAAGTACGGACTTTGATTGACTTGCCCGATGATCGGTGAGTCATTGAGAATAAATGGATCTTCAAGAGGAAGACGGACGATGATAGTAGTGTTGCTATCTACAAAGCTCGAATTGTTGCAAAATGTTTTCGACAAGATCAAGGTGTTGACTACGATGAGATTTTCTCACTCGTATTGATGCTTAAAAGTCTATCTGAATCATGTTAACAGTTGCCGTATTTTATGAAATCTGACAAATGGATGTCAAAACTGCATTCCTTAATGGATTTCTTAAAGAAGAGTTGTATATGATGCAACCAGAAGGTTTTGTCAATCCTAAAGGTGCTAACAAAGTGAGCAAGCTCCAGTGATCCATCCATGGACTGGTGCAAGCATCTTAGTGTTGGAATATATGCTTTGATAAAGTGATCAAAGCATATAGTTTTATATAGACTTGCGGTGAAGCCTGTATTTACAATAAAGTAAGTGGGAGCACTACAACATTGCTGATAAGTATATGTGAATGCCATATTGTTGATCGAAAATAATGTAGAATTTTCTGGAAAGCATAAAGGAGTGTTTGAAAGGAGTTTTTCAAAGAAAGACCTCGGTGAAGCTACTTATATATTAAGCATCAAGATCTATAGAGATAGATCAAGACACTTGATATATTTTCAATGAGTATATACCTTGACAAGATTTTGAAGTAGTTCAAAATAGAACAGTCAAAGAAGGAGTTCTTGCATGTGTTGCAAGGTGTGAAGTTGAGTAAAGACTCAAAACCCGACCACGACAGAAAATAGAAAGAGAATGAAAAGTCATTCCCTATGCCTCAGTCATAGGTTCTATAAAATATGCCATGCTATGTACCAGACCTATTGTGTACCTCACCATAAGATTGGCAAGAGGGTACAATAGTGATCCAGGAGTGGATCACTGGACAGCGATCAAAAATATCCTTAGTGGAATAAGGAAATGTTTCTCGGTTATGGAGGTGACAAAGAGTTCGTCGTAAAGAGTTACGTCGATGCAAGCTTTAACACCGATCTGGATGACTCTAAGTCTCGATCTAGATACATATTAAAAGTGGGAGCAATTAGCTAGAGTAGCTCTATGCAAAACATTGTAGACATAGAAAATTTGCAAAATACATACGGCTCTGAATGTGGCAGACCCATTGACTAAATTTCTCTCACAAGCAAAACATGATCACTCTTTGGGTGTTAATCACATAGCGATGTGAACTAGATTATCGACTCTAGTAAACCCTTTGGGTGTTAGCCATGTAGATGTGAACTAATCACATAAAGATGTGAACTATTCGTGTTAAATCACATGACAATGTGCACTAGAATATTGACACTAGTGCAAGTGGGAGACTGAAGGAAATATGCCCTAGAGGCAATAATAAATTTGTTATTTATATTTCCTTATATCATGATAAATGTTTATTATTCATGCTAGAATTGTATTAAACGGAAACTTAGTACATGTGTGAATACATAAACAAACAGAGTGTTACTAGTATGCCTCTACTTGACTAGCTCATTAATCAAAGATGGTTAAGTTTCGTAGGCATGGACAAAGAGTTGTCATTTTATAAGTGGGATCACATCATTAGAGAATGATGTGATTGACTTGACCCATCCGTTAGCTTAGCACGACGATCATTACAGTTTCATTGCTACTGCTTTCTTCATGACTTATACATGTTCCTCGGACTATGAGATTATGCAACTCCCGAATACCAGAGGAACACATTGTGTGCTATCAAACGTCACAACGTAACTGGGTGATTATAAAGATGCTCTACAGGTGTCTCCGATGGTGTTTGTTGAGTTGGCATAGATTAAGATTAGGATTTGTCACTCCAAGTATCAGAGAGGTATCTCTGGGCCCTCTCGGTAATGCACATCACCATAAGCCTTGCAAGCAATGTGACTATGAGTTAGTTACGGGATGATGCATTACGGAACGAGTAAAGAGACTTGCTGGTAATGAGATTAAACTAGGTATTAAGATACCGACGATCGAATCTCGGGCAAGTAACATACCGGTGACAAAGGGAACAGTATGTGGTTATGCAGTTTGACCGATAAAGATCTTCATAGAATATGTAGGAACCAACATGAGCATCCAGGTTCCGCTATTGATTATTGACTGGAGATGAGTCTCGGTCATGTCTACATAGTTCTCGAACTCGTAGGGTCCACACGCTTAATGTTCTATGACGATTTGTATTACGAGTTATGTGATTTGATGACCGAAGTTTGTTCAGAGTCCCAGATGAGATCGGAGACATGACAAGGAGTCTCAAAATGGTCGAGACGTAAAGATCGATATATTTGAAGGGTATATTCGGACATCGGAAAGGTTCTGATTGATTCGGGTATTTTTTGGAGTACCAGAGAGTTGTGGGAATTTGTATTGGGCCTTAATGGGCCATACAGGAAAGGAGAGAAAGGCCTCAAGGGTGGTCGTTCCCCTTCCCCATGGATTGGTCCAAATTGGACTAGGGAAAGGGACCGCCCTCTTCCTTCCTTCTCCTTCTCCCTTCCCTTTTTCCTATTCCATGTGGGAGGTGGAATCCTACTAGGACTAGGGAGTCGTAGTAGAACTCCACACTTTGGGCGCGCCCTATGAGGGCCGGCCTCCTCCTCCCTCCATCATTTATATACATGGCCAGGGGGCACCCCATAGACACACATGTTGATTGTTTCCAGCCGTGTGCGGTGCCCCCCTCCACCATAATCCACCTCGGTCATATCGTAGTGGTGCTTAGGCGAAGCCCTGTTCCGTTAGCATCATCATCACCGTCATCACGCCGTCGTGCTGACGAAGCTCTCCCTTGACACTTTGCTGGATCGTGAGTTCGTGGGACGTCACCGAGCTGAACGTGTGCAGATCGCGGAGGTGACGTACTTTCGGTACTAGGATCGATCGATTGTGAAGACGTACAACTACATCAACCACGTTGTCATAACGCTTCCACTTACGGTCTACAAGGGTACGTAGACAACACTCTCCCCTCTCGTTGCTATGCATCACCATGATCTTGTGTGTGCGTAGGAAATTTTTGAAATTACTGCCTTCCCCAACACCAAGCAATTGTTTCGTACTTTAGTATTCTCAAACTTTTTCAACTTCCATGCAATACATGAGCGTGAGCCATGGACATAGCACTATGGGTGGAATAGAATATGATGATGGAGGTTGTGTGGAGAAGACAAAAAAGGAGGAAGTCTCACATTGACGCGGCTAATCAATGGACTATGGAGATGCCCATCAATTGATGTCAATGCAAGGAGTAGGGATTGCCATGCAACGAATGCACTAGAGCTATAAATGTATGAAATCTCAACAAAAGAAACTAAGTGGGTGTGCATCCAACTTGCTTGCCCACGAAGACCTAGGGCATTTGAGGAAGCCCATTGTTGGAATATACAAGCCAAGTTCTATAAAGAAAAATTCCCACTAGTATATGAAAGTGACAATATAATAAACTCTCTATCATGAAGATCATGGTGCTACTTTGAAACACAAGTGTGGAAAAAGGATAGTAGCATTGTCCCTTTTATTTTCTCTTTTTTGGCCTTTCTTTTTTTTTCATTTGGCCTTCCCCCCTTTTTTGGGACAATGCTCTATTAATGATGATCATCACACTTCTATTTATTTACAACTCAAAGATTACAACTCGATACTAGAACAAAGTATGACTCTATATGAGTGCCACCGACGGTGTACCGGGATGGGCAATGAACAAGAGTGACATGTATAAAAAATTATGCATGGTGGCCTTGCCACAAATACGATGTCAACTACATGATCATGCAAGGCAATATGACAATGATGAAGCGTGTCATAATAAACGGAACGGTGGAAAGTTGCATGGCAATATATCTCGGAATGGCTATGGAAATGCCATAATAGGTAGGTATGGTGGCTGTTTTGAGGAATATATAGGGAGGCTTATGTGTGATAGAGCATATCATATCACGGGGTTTGGATGCACCGGCGAAGTTTGCACCGACTCTCAAGGTGAGAAAGGGCAATGCACGGTACCGAAGAGGCTAGCAATGATGGAAGGGTGAGAGTGTGTAAAATCCATGGACTCGGCATTAGTCATAAAGAACTCACATACTTATTGCAAAAATCTACAAATCATCAAACCCAAAGCACTACGTGCATGCTCCTAGGGGGATAGATTGGTAGGAAAAGACCATCGCTCGTCCCCGACCGCCACTCATAAGGAGGACAATAAAAGAAACACCTCATGCTTCAAATTTGTCACACAACGTTGACCATACGTGCATGCTATGGGACTTGCAAACTCTAACACAAGTATTTCTCAAATTCACAACTACTCAACTAGCATGACTCTAATATCACCATCTTCATATCTCAAAACAATCATCAAGTATCAAACTTCTCATAGTATTCAATGCACTGTATATGAAAGTTTTTATTATATCCCTCTTGGATGCCTACCATATTAGGACTAAATTCATAACCAAATCAAACTACCATGCTGTTTAGAGACTCTCAAAATGATATAAGTGAAGCACTAGAGCAAACGACAAACTACTTCAAAAGATATAAGTGAAGATCAATGAGTAGTTGAATAATTTTGTAACTATGTGAAGACTCTCTAACATTTAAGAATTTCAGATCTTGGTATTTTATTCAAACAGCAAGCAAAACAAAATAAAATAAAATGACACTCCAAGCAAAACACATATCATGTGGTGAATAAAAATATAGCTCCAAGTAAAGTTACCAATGAACGAAGATGAAAGAGGGGATGCCATCTGGGGCATCCCCAAGCTTAGGATCTTGGTTGTCCTTGAATATTACCTTGAGGTGCCTTGGGAATCCCCAAGCTTAGGCTCTTGCCACTCCTTATTCCATAGTCCATCTAATCTTTACCCAAAACTTGAAAACTTCACAACACAAAACTTAATAGAAAACTCGTAAGCTCCGTTAGTATATGAAAATAAATCACCAGTTTTGGTACTGTTGTGAACTCATTCTAAATTCATATTGGTGTAATATCTACTGTATTCCAACTTCTCTATGATTCATACCCTCCGATACTACTCATAGATTCATCAAAATAAGCAAACAACACAATGAAAATAGAATCTGTCAAAAACAGAACAGTCTGTAGTAATCTGTATCATTCGAATACTTCTGTCACTCCAAAAATTCTGAAATAAATTGGTGGACCTGAGGAATTTGTCTATTAATCATATGCAAAATGAATCAACCTAAACTCACTCTCCATTAAAAATGGCAGCTAATCTCGTGAGCGCAAAAGTTTCTGTTTTCTACAGCAAGATCGCAAAGACTTCACCCAATTTATCGGCATATCGGCCGATTTATCGCCATATCGGTTGATTTATCGGCCGATTTAACTTATCGGCCAGACAACGATAAGCGATAAATCAGCCAATTTATCGGAACATCAGAAGATATCTTGAACAGTGGCACAAACACTAATTAAAACATAAAACCATATCTAAACATATGATAGATGAATTATTTATTACAAAACAGGAGCAAAAAGCAAAGAACAAAAATGAAGTTGGGTTGCCTCCCAACAAGCGCTATCGTTTAACGCCCCTAGTTAGGCATGATGATTTCAATGATGCTCACATAAAAGATAAGAATTGAAACATAAGGAGAGCATCATGAAGAATATGACTAGCACATTTAAGTCTAACCCACTTCCTATGCATAGGGATTTTGTGAGCAAACAACTTATGGGAACCATAATCAACTAGCATAGGAAGGCAAAACAAGCATAACTTCAAACCTTTAAGCACATAGAGAGGAAACTTGGAATTATTGCAATTCCTACAAGCATATATTCCTTCATCATAATAATTTTCAGTAGCATCATGAATGAATTCAACAATATAACCATCACATAAAGCATTATTTTCATGATCTACAAGCATAGAACTTTTATTACTCTCCACATAAGCAAAATTCTTCTTATTCGGAATAGTGGGAGTATCATAAGAAACTCGAATACTATAAATTGTTTCCACATTAAAAGAGTAATGTTCAGAAAAAGGGTAATCATAATCGTGATAAGTTTTATAAATATAATCATCACTACTTTTTATAGCATAAGTGTCATCATAAGTAGCAACTTTGTTCTGACCATAATCAATTGAAACTTCTTCCAAGATAGTGGAATCATTACTAAATAAAGTCATGACCTCTACAAATCCACTTTCATAATTCTCAAAATAAGATTCAAGACCCTCCAAAAAGTGGGATCATTACTTCCTAAAGTCGACACTCTTCCAAGCCCACTTTCATCAATATAACCATCATAAATAGGAGGCATGCTATCATCATAATAAATTTGCATATCAAAACTTGGGAGGTTAAATATATCATTTTCATGAAACATAGCATCCCCAAGCTTGGGACAAACATTAATTGCAGCAAATAAATTCTCAAACATGTCATTCTCATCAGACATAGCATCCCCAAGCTTGGGCCTATTCATATCATAAGCATAATCACTCTCATCATTAATAGTATGGATAGCACCAATAGTATAGCAATTATCATCATCACAATGAGTAATAGGAGCAACATCATTTGGGAGGGATACCTTTTTACCTTTGCTTCTTTGTCTTTTCTTTTTATTCTTTACATTATGTGGGGGTTTAATCCTATTTTTGGACCTCCTTATTAATGAGATTGGTTGAATAGAAGGATCCTCCTCATTACCTGATTCATGATAAGAAATAATAGGAGGATATTGGGAAGTCTCTTCCCTTTCATTAGTATTCTCTTCATCTTCTATTTGTTTTCTTGTCTTTATGTAATTGGCAATATAAGGATTTTCAATGCAATTAACCGCACAATACATATAAATTTTCTCTAGATCAAAATCAAGAACTGTCTCAAGGGCAAATTCTGGAATATTCTTAGTTATACGTTTCATTTCTTCATAACCCATAAGCAAACTAAGTTCATTATGATTCACAAGGGAAATCAAGTCATCACAATTTTTGGACACGATTCAATCATGAAACAATTTTCATTGGATATTTAAATGACCATGTTCATTGCAAAGTTCACAAGGATGGCTAAGAAAATTTAAATTTTCAGCACAAACATCTAGCCTTTCTTGCAACAATTTAGTTTCTAAATACTTATGCCTCTTGCAAAATCTATCTTCCCTATTTGTTGTGTACTTGCAAACTCTATGCACTCCACAAAAATTGACATGCTTATAAGAGACATTTTCATCATGACTAGTGCAATCATCATTAGTACTATGGATATTCAAAGAGTTTGTACTAACAACATTGCAATCATGCTCATCATTCAAAGATTTAGTGCCAAACATTTTAATGCATTCTTCTTCTAGCATTTTGGAACAATTATCGGAATCCTTATTCTCACGAAAGACATTAAAAAGACGAAGCATATGAGGCATATTTAATTCCATTTTTTTGTAGTTTTCTTTTATAGACTAAAGTAGTGATAAAACAAGAAACAAAAAGGTTCGATTGCAAGATCTAAATATATACCTTCAAGCGCTAACCTCCCCGGCAACGGCGCCAGAAAAGAGCTTGATGTCTACTACACAACCTTCTTCTTGTAGACGTTGTTGGGCCTCCAAGTGCAGAGGTTTGTAGGATGGTAGCAAATTTCCCTCAAGTGGATGACATAAGGTTTATCAATCCGTGGGAGGCATAGGATGAAGATGGTCTCTCTCAAACAACCCTGCAACCAAATAGCAAAGAGTCTCTTGTGTCCCCAACACACCCAGTACAATGGTAAATTGTGTAGGTGCACTAGTTCGGCGAAGAGATGGTGATACAAGTGCAATATGGATGGTAGATAAAGGTTTTTGTAATCTGAAAATATAAAAACAGCAAGGTAACTAATGATAAAAGTGAGTGAAAACGGTATTGCAATGCTTCGAAACAAGGCCTAGGGTTCATACTTTCACTAGTGCAAGCTCTCTCAACAATAATAACATAATTGGATCATATAACAATCCCTCAACATGCAACAAAGAGTCACTCCAAAGTCACTAATAGCGGAGAACAAACGAAGAGATTATTGTAGGGTACGAAACCACCTCAAAGTTATTCTTTCTGATCGATCTATTCAAGAGTCCGTAGAAAAATAACACGAAGCTATTCTTTCCGTTCAATCTATCCTAGAGTTCATACTAGAATAACACCTTAAGACACAAATCAACCAAAACCCTAATGTCACCTAGATACTTGATAACCCACAAGTATAGGGGATCTCAACAGTTTTCGAGGGTAGAGTATTCAACCCAAATTTATTGATTCGACACAAGGGGGGCCAAAGAATATCCTCAAGTATTAACAATTGAGTTGTCAATTCAACCACACCTGAAAGACTTAATATCTGTAGCAAAGTATTTAGTAGCAAAGTAATATGGAAGTAACGATAAAAGTGGCAAAAGTAATAGTACTGGTTTTGTAGTGATTGTAACAGTAGCAACGGAAAAGTAATTAAGCAAAGAACAATATGTGAAAAGCTCATAGGCAATGGATGAGTGATGGATAATTATGTCAGATGCGATTTCTCATGCAACAATTATAACATAGGGTGACACAGAACTAGCTCCAGTTCATCAATATAATGTAGGCATGTATTCCGAATATAGTCATACGTGCTTATGGAAAAGAACTTGCATTGGTATGTTACTTGCCCGAGATTTGATCGTCGGTATCCTCATACCTAGTTCAATCTCGTTACCAGCAAGTCTCTTTACTCGTTCCGTAATGCATCATCCCGCAACTAACTCATTAGTCACAATGCTTGCAAGGCTTATAGTGATGTGCATTACCGAGAGGGCCTAGAGATACCTCTCCGATACACAGAGTGACAAATCCTAATCTTGATCTATGCGAACTCAACAAACACCATCGGAGACACCTGTAGAGTATATTTATAACCACCCAATTATGTTGTGACGTTTGATAGCACACAAGGTGTTCCTCCGGTATTCGGGAGTTGCATAATCTCATAGTCTGAGGAACATGTATAAGTCATGAAGAAAGCAGTAGCAATGAAACTGTAAGGATCATCGTGCTAAGCTAACGGATGGGTCAAGTCAATCACATCATTCTCTAATGATGTGATCCCGCTTATCAAATGACAACTCTTTGTCCATGGCTAGGAAACTTAACCATCTTTGATTAACGAGCTAGTCAAGTAGAGGCATACTAGTGACACTATGTTTGTCTATGTATTCACACATGTACTAAGTTTCCGGTTAATACAATTCTAGAATGAATAATAAACATTTATCATGATACAAGGAAATATAAATAACAACTTTATTATTGCCTCTAGGGCATATTTCCTTCAGTCTCCCACTTGCACTAGAGTCAATAATCTAGTTCACATCGTCATGTGATTTAACACCAATAGTTCACATCTTTATGTGATTAGTTCACATCTCCATGTCACTAACACCCAAAGGGTTTACTAGAGTCGATAATCTAGTTCACATCGCTATGTGATTAACACCCAAAGAGTGATCATGTTTTGCTTGTGAGAGAAATTTAGTCAATGGGTCTGCCACATTCAGAGCCGTATGTATTTTAAAAAATTTCTATGTCTACAATACTCTGCATGGAGATACTCTAGCTAATTGCTCCCACTTTCAGTATGTATCTAGATCGAGACTTAGTGTCATCTAGATCGGTGTCAAAAGCTTGCATCGACGTAACTCTTTACCACGAACTCTTTGCCACCTCCATAACCGAGAAACATTTCCTTATTCCACTAAGGATATTTTTGACCGCTATCCAGTGATCCACTCCTGGATCACTATTGTACCCTCTTGCCAAACTTATGGTGAGGTACACAATAGGTCTAGTATATGATGACCCACAAGTATAGGGGATCTATCGTAGTCCTTTCGATAAGTAAGAGTGTCGAACCCAACGAGGAGCAGAAGGAAATGATAAGCGGTTTCCAGCAAGGTATTCTCTGCAAGTACTGAAATAAGTGGTAACAAATAGTTTTGTGATAAGATAATTTGTAACGAGCAACAAGTAACAAAAGTAAATAAGGTGCAGCAAGGTGGCCCAATCCTTTTTGTAGCAAAGGACAAGCCTGGACAAACTCTTATATGATGTAAAGCGCTCCCGGGGATTTCCCCCTCCGAAAGGGAAGTTTCCCCGGCAGAACAGCTCCGCCAGAGCCCTAGATTGGTTCCGCCAAGGTTCTGCCTCGTGGCGGCGGAGTTTTGTCCGAGAAGATGGCTTATGATTTTTTTCCCATCGAAAGACTCCATATAGCAGAAGATGACCACCGAGGGCCACCAGGGGGCCCACGAGGTAGGGGCGCGCCCAGGGGGTAGGGTGCGCCCCCACCCTCGTGGGCAGGGTGTGGCCCCCTGGTGAAGTTCTTGCTCTCAGTATTTTTTATATATTTGGAAAACATCTTCTGTGATGTTTCAGGACTTTTGGAGCTGTGCAGAATAGGTCTCTAATATTTGCTCCTTTTCCAGCCCAGAATCCCAGCTGTCGGCATTCTCCCTCTTTATGTAAACCTTGTAAAATAAGAGAGAATAGGCATACGTATTGTGACATAATGTGTAATAACAGCCCATAATGCAATAAATATTGATATAAAAGCATGATGCAAAATGGACGTATCAGTACACATCATAGCATATTTTATAGAACCTATGACTGAGGCATAGGGAATGACTTTTCATTCTCTTTCTATTTTCTGCCATGGTCGGGTTTTGAGTCTTTACTAAACTTCACACCTTGCAACACATGCAAGAAATCTTTCTTTGGCTCTTCTATTTTGAACTACTTCAAAATCTTGTCAAGGTATGTACTCATTGAAAATATATCAAGCGTCTTGATCTATCTCTATAGATCTTGATGCTCAATATGTAAGTAGCTACACCGAGGTCTTTCTTTGAAAAACTCCTTTCAAACACTCCTTTATGCTTTCCAGAAAATTCTACATTATTTCCGATCAACAATATGTCATTCACATATACTTATCAGAAATGCTGTAGTGCTCCCACTCACTTTCTTGTAAATACAGGCTTCACCGCAAGAGTCATAACCTACGGGTGGCACGTATCTTATCCAGAAGATTAACTCCCACTTGATTCAAGCGATTGTAGTACTCAGACATTCTGAGCACATTGATACGTCTCCGTCGTATCTACTTTTCCAAACAATTTTGCCCTTGTTTTGGACTCTAACTTGCATGATTTGAAAGGAACTAACCCGGACTGACGCTGTTTTCAGCAGAATTGCCATGGTGTTATTTTTGTGCAGAAATAAAAGTTCTCGGAATAACCTGAAAATCAATGAATAATTATTTTGGAATATATAAAAAATACTGGAAGTAAGATCCACGTCAGGGGGGCCACCACCTGTCCACGAGGGTGGGGGCGCGCCCTACCCCCTGGGCACGCCCCCTACCTCATGGGCCCCCTGACGCTCCATCGACCTCAACCCTGACTCCATATATTCACTTTCGGGGAGAAAAAACCAGGGAGAAGGATTCATCACGTTTTACGATATGGAGCCGCCGCCAAGCCCTAAACTCTCCCGGGATACGTGCCACCCATAGGTTATGACTGTTACATGCCTAGAACTATAAGCATGACATCTCCCACCCGTAGGTTATGACTGTTACATGCCTAGAACTATAAACAAGTTGACGAATTGGAGCTAGTTCTGTATCGTAACCTACGGGTGGCACGTATCCCGGGAGAGTTTAGGGCTTGGCGGCGGCTCCGTATCGTAAAATGCGATGAATCCTTCTCCCTAGTTTTTTTCTCCCGGAAAGTGAATATATGGAGTTAGGGTTGAGGTCGGTGGAGCATCAAGGGGCCCACAAGGTAGGGGGCGCGCCCAGGGGTAGGGCGCGCCCCCACCCTCGTGGACAGGTGGTGGCCCCCTGACATGGATCTTACTTCCAGTATTTTTTATATATTCCAAAATAATTATCCGTTGATTTTCAGGTTATTCCGAGAACTTTTATTTCTGCACAAAAATAACACCATGGCAATTCTGCTGAAAACAATGTCAGTCCGGGTTAGTTCCATTCAAATCATGCAAGTTAGAGTCCAAAACAAGGGCAAAATTGTTTGGAAAAGTAGATATGACGGAGATGTATCAATGTGCTCAGAATGTCTGAGTACTACAATCGCTTGAATCAAGTGGGAGTTAATCTTCCAGATAAGATAGTGATTGACAAAGTTCTCCAGTCACTATCGCCAAGTTACTGGAACTTCGTGATGAACTATAATATGTAAGGGATGACGAAAACGATTCCCGAGCTCTTCGCGATGTTGAAATCAGCGAAGGTAGAAATCAATAAAAGCATCAAGTGTTGATGGTTGACAAGACCACTAGTTTCAAGTAAAAGTGCAAGGGAAAGAAAGGGAACTTTAAGAAGAATGGCAAGCAAGTTGCCACTCCCATGAAGAAGCCCAAAGCTAGACCCAAGCCTGAAACTGAGTGCTTCTACTGCAAAGGAAATGGTCACTGGAAGTGGAACTGCCTTAGATACTTGGCGGATAAGAAGGATGACAAAGTGAACAAAGGTATATTTGATATACATGTTATTGATGTGTACTTTACTAGTGTTTATAGCAACCCCTCAGTATTTGATACTGGTTCTGTTGCTAAGAGTATTAACTCAAAACGGGAGTCGCAAAATAAACAGAGACTAGTTAAGGGCGAACTAATGATGTGAGTTGGAAATGATTCCAAGGTTGATAAGATCACCATCGCACACTCCCTTTACCTTCGGGATTAGTGTTGAACCTGAAATAAATGTTATTTGGTGTTTGCGTTGAGCATAATATGATTGGATAATGTTATTGCAATACGGTTATTCATTTAAGACAAAGAATAATTGTTATTCTATTTACATGAATAAAACCTTCCGAGGTCATACACCCAAGGTGAATGGTTTATTGAATCTCGATCGTAGTGATACACATATTCATAATATTGAAGCCAAAAGATGCAAAGTTAATAATGATGGTGCAACTTATATGTGGCACTGCCATTTAGGTTATATTGGTGTAAAGCGCATGAAGAAACTCCATGCTGATGGGCTTTTGAAATCACTTGATTATGAATCATTTGATGCCTGCGAACCATTCCTCGTGGGCAAGATGACTAAAACTCCGTTGTTCCAAACAATGGAGCAAGCAACTGACTTATTGGAAATAATACATACTGATGTATGCAATCCGATGAGTGTTGAGGCTCGTGGCGGGTATCATTATTTTCTGACCTTCGCAGATGATTTGAGAAGATATGGGTATATCTACTTGATGAAACATAAGTCTGAAACATTTGAAAAGTTCAAAGAATTTCAGAGTGAAGTAGAAAATCATCGTAACAAGAAAATAAACTTTCTGCAATCTGATCGTGGAGGAGAATATTTGAGTTACGTGTTTGGTCTTCATTTGAAACAATGCAGAATAGTTTCGCAACTCACGCCACCTGGAACACCACAGCGTAATGGTGCGTCGGAACGTCATAACCATACTTTATTATATATGGTGCAATCTATGATGTCTCTTACCGATTTTATCACTATCGTTTTAGGGTTATGCATTAGAGACAGCTGCATTCACGTTAAATAGGGCACCATCTAAATCAGTTGAGACGACACCATATGAACTGTGGTTTAGCAAGAAACCTAAGCTGTCATTTCTTAAAGTTTGGGGCTATGATGCTTATGTGAAAAAGTTTCAACCTGATAAGCTCGAACCCAAATCGGAGAAATGCGTCTTCATAAGATACCCAAAGGAAACTGTTGTGTACACCTTCTATCACAGATCCGAAGGCAAGATATTCGTTGCTAAGACTAGATCCTTTCTAGAGAAGAAGTTTCTCTCGAAAGAAGTGAGTGGGAGGAATGTAGAACTTGATGAGGTAATTGTACCTTCTCCCAAATTGGAAACTAATTCATCACAGAAATCAGTTCCAGTGATTCCTACACCAATTAGTGAGGAAGCTAATGATGATGATCATGAAACTTCAGATCAAGTTACTACCGAACCTCATAGGTCAACCAGAGTACGGTCCGCACCAGAGTGGTACGGTAATCCTGTTCTGAAAGTCATGTTACTAGACCATGATGAATCTACGAACTATGAGGAAGCGATGATGAGCCCAGATTCCGCAAAATGGCTGGAGGCCATGAAATCTGAGATGGGATCCAAGCATGAGAACAAAGTATGGACTTTTATTAACTTGCCCGATGATCGGTGAGTCATTGAGAATAAATGGATCTTCAAGAGGAAGACGGACGCTGATAGTAGTGTTACTATCTACAAAGCTCGAATTGTCGCAAAATGTTTTCGACAAGATCAAGGTGTTGACTACGATGAGATTTTCTCACTCATATCGATGCTTAAAAGTCTGTCTGAATCATGTTAGTAGTTGCCGCATTTTATGAAATCTGGCAAACGGATGTCAAAACTGCATTCCTTAATGGATTTCTTAAAGAAGAGTTGTATATGATGCAACCAGAAGGTTTTGTCAATCCTAAAGGTGCTAACAAAGTGAGCAAGCTCCAGCGATCCATTTATGGACTGGTGCAAGCATCTCGGAGTTGGAATGTATGCTTTGATAAAGTGATCAAAGCATATGGTTTTATACATACTTGCGGTGAAGCCTGTATTTACAAGAAAGTGAGTGGCAGCACTACAACATTTCTGAAAAGTATATGTGAATGACATATTGTTGATCAGAAATAATGTAGAATTTTCTAGAAAGCATAAAGAGTGTTTGAAAGGAGTTTTTCAAAGAAAGACCTCGGTGTAGCTACTTACATATTGAGCATCAAGATCTATTGAGATAGATCAAGACGCTTGATATATTTTCAATGAGTACATACCTTGACAAGATTTTGAAGTAGTTCAAAATAGAAGATCCAAAGAAAGAGTTCTTGCATGTGTTGCAAGGTGTGAAGTTTAGTAAAGACTCAAAACCCGACCATGGCAGAAAATAGAAAGAGAATGAAAAGTCATTCCCTATGCCTCAGTCATAGGTTCTATAAAATATGCTATGATGTGTACTGATACGTTCATTTTGCATCATGCTTTTATATCGATATTTATTGCATTATGGGCTATTATTACACATTATGTCACAATACTTATGCCTATTCTCTCTTATTTTACAAGGTTTACATAAAGAGGGAGAATGCCGGCAACTGGGATTCTCGGATGGAAAAGGAGCAAATATTAGAGACCTATTATGCACAACTCCAAAAGCCCTGAAACTTCACGGAAGATGTTTTCCAAATATATAAAAAATACTGAGAGCAAGAACTTCACCAGGGGGCCACACCCTGCCCACGAGGGTGGGGGTGCGCCCTACCCCCCTGGGCGCCCCCCCCCCCCTACCTCGTGGGTCCCCTAGTGGCCCTCCGGTGGCCATCTTCTGCTATATGGAGTCTTCTGATGGGGGAAAATCATAAGCCATCTTCTCGGACGAAACTCCGCCGCCACGAGGAGGAACCTTGGCGGAACCAATCTAGGGCTCTGGCGGAGCTGTTCTGCCGGGGAAACTTCCCTCCCGGAGGGGGAAATCATCGCCATCGTCATCACCAACGCTCCTCTCATCAGGAGAGGGCAATCTCCATCAACATCTTCATCAGCACCATCTCATCTCAAAACCCTAGTTCATCTCTTGTATCCAATTCTTGTCTCCAAGTCCGGGATTGGTGCTAGTAGGTTGCTAGTAGTGTTAATTACTCCTTGTAGTTGATGCTAGTTGGTTTAATTTGTGGAAGATCATATGTTCAGATCCTATATGCATATTAATACCCCTCTGATTATGAACATGTTTATGCTTTGTGAGTAGTTACTTTTGTTCCTGAGGACATGGGAGAAGTCTTGTTACTAGAAGTCATGTGAATTTGGTATTGGTTCGATATTTTGATGAGATGTATGTTGTCTCTCCTCTAGTGGTGTTATGTGAACGTCGACTACATGACACTTCACCATTATTTGGGCCTAGAGGAAGGCATTGGGAAGTAATAAGTAGATGATGGGTTGCTAGAGTGATAGAAGCTTAAACCCTAGTCTATGCGTTGCTTCGTAAGGGGCTGATTTGGATCCATATGTTTCATGCTATGGTTAGGTTTACCTTAATACTCCTGTTTTAGTTGCGGATGCTTGCAATTTAGGTTAATCATAAGTGGGATGCTTGTCCAAGTAAGGACAGTACCCAAGCACCGGTCCACCCACATAGAAAATTATCAAAGTACCGAACACGAATCATATGAACGTGATGAAAACTAGCTTGACGATATTCCCATGTGTCCTCGGGAGCGCTTTACATCATATAAGAGTTTGTCCAGGCTTGTCCTTTGCTACAAAAAGGATTGAGCCACCTTGCTGCACCTTATTTACTTTTGTTACTTGTTTCTCGTTACAAATTATCTTATCACAAAACTATCTGTTACCACTTATTTCAGTACTTGCAGAGAATACCTTGCTGGAAATGGCTTATCATTTCCTTCTGCTCCTTGTTGGGTTCGACACTCTTACTTATCGAAAGGACTACGATAGATCCCCTATACTTGTGGGTCATCACTATGCACTTGATTCACCTTCTGTCTTTAGTAAGCTTGCGACACCTAAACCTGCTTCTGCTATTAATTCTGATATGTCGCATGTTATTGATGAGGCCACTTCTGCTATGCATGATACTTATGATGAAACTACTTCTATGCTTGATACTAATGTGCCACTTGGTGAATTTCTTAATGAACAAGTTTCTAGCGCTAGAGAGAATGAAATTATTGAAACTGATAATATTGATGAAAGTGATGATGAAGATTCTCCCCCTAGATATGAATTACCTATTGTGCATGAGGGCTATGTTATGGGTGAAGAAACTGCTAGAGATTTTCTTGCTTGCAATGATAGGAGTGATCTTAAGAAATTACTAGCAAAAATGCCCGTGCGTTGCAACGGGTGAAAACAATCTAATATGTGCTCATTAATGTGAAAATAGTTTGCAAAATAATCTAATTTTATACAGCAAAAACAATTTTCTTAACTGGTTGAGCACAGATGCCAAGTGTAAAAAAGCATTTCACAGAATAACCAATTGATCAGTTGGTATCCTTATTGTTACAGATCATTACAGCAATACCTTTGGTCACCATTTATAAACAAAGACCAAAACAGATTCTCCAATGACAGAAAAACTTCTTAAATGTTGCTATTTATAAAGAACGGAAGTTGGTTATGTACTGATGAACTGGTAGCATGTTATACCTCCACCTTAAATTTTTTTGCCTTCAATACGTCCGCAGAATGTAATCCGACATTGTATCCCCTAAATCTGAAGGATTGTCACTGTATTAGTAATCTGCAAGAGCACAGCTTGCCAGATTCATCAATTGAAGGGTTATCCAACAATAAAATCCTGTTATCACAAAAGAACAGAGCACCCATTTATTAAAATAAAACCATGCCAAACTTTAATAAAGTGTACAAATGTGGCCATGTCTTTGAGAGCGACTTCGATGAAAATCAGGGGCTCGACTGGTCTTAACAAAGACAATAACATCACTCAGACCAAGATACTAACAGACCTAAAACTATCATCTAGAAAACTGTTTTTTTTTTGAGAACCTTCAACAGTGGGGGAACCCACCACTGACCTTTGTATTAGATCAGCGCGTCAAAGATACAGTACAATATTTACATAGAGAAGTTAGCAGGGGAGGGGGTGGAGAGGTCAGCCAAAAGAGGGTCTAGCAGCTCTCTCTTTCCATATACTCCATGCTGCCACCAGAAACACTTCCATGAACATATGTCCCGTCCAGCTTCTTTTTGCTGCGTGCAACAATTCCAATCTGTTATTCAGATCAGGCCATCTAACACAAAGTTTCTCCCAACATGACTTACTGAACGGGCGTTTGAAAAATAGATGTCCGAGACAAGACCAAGCAGCAGCATAAGACTGGCATCCTGCAATATTAAGGCAACATTTGACCATTTGAAGGAAAAAATGGATGCTGATTGCAAATGGATATATGGGTAAAATACAACAACAACAACAACAACAACAACAACAACAACAACAACAACAACAACAACAACAACAACAACAACAACAACAACAACAATAGCAGTAGTGAAGCTTTACCTTTTGATCAACTATGGACAAGCACAAATAGACCTTACTGATAATTTGAAATATAGTAATGAACAAACGTAGGCAGTTTCAGCACAGGATGTGATCTAGCCCAGGCTGATTCGCCAACACGAAACCACTAACGAATTTCAAATTTCATTCTATCATGCTAACGCTTTGACCGGAGATGACATTATAATAGAGGAAATCATGAACGGAGGCAGGGGCGGAGCCAGGCTGGCCGCGTGCCCCGGGCCGCCTTCAAGCATTTCTCCTGGATTTGGGCCTAATGTATTAGGTAGCAGTACATTCACCAAAGGAGTTGGGCCTCACGCCCCGGGCCTGTCTCCGCCCCTGAACGGAGGAACCTAAAAGTAGCATAGGTTTGATGGGGGATACGGTGAATAATCTAAGCAAACAGCAATGCAAACTCCAAGAAAGGGATCCACTGCTTACCGGGGATGAAGTTGCCCAGCGCAGCCTTGCTCTACTCCGGTGCTTAGGGGTGGTGGTGGCTGTGGAAGGTTGTAATAGCTCAGAGCTGGGCAATTGGTCAATGAAGAGTTGACTACCTGAACCTGTATACACCTAAAATACATCTGCACAAGAGCTCGTATGCTCATGCTAATTAATCGCCTAAATTCACTTGTTGGACCAGATGGATACTCTGTTGATTCATCCGCTCTGAGATAGATGGATCGGATCCCTAGCTTTACTTAAGAGCATCTGGCATGGATGAGTGGGTTGCTCAACTCCACTGTCTAAAGAATCTACTCCAGCACCCGGCGGGCCTCAGTTCTCCGCCGCTCCATCTCACGATAATGCATGGCCTCGGCCTCGACATCTACAGCAGCAACACGCGATTGAGATCGATCGGCTATGGGATTTGACGACTGGGGCGACACCGGCCACCTCCTGCAACCGGCCGACAACAGAGAAACAGCCCACGTGTGCGTACGCCGGTACGGCAAAGGGCGGCGGCGCGGCCGCTCGCCTGGATCCGTATGCCCCATCATTCCGCACGTCCAGCCCGTCCGCCGCTGCCCTGTGTAGACTTCACTTGATCTGACCGAGCGGGAGAACCACCTAGCACCCGCACACTCGGTTACCCGCGTCGATCCGGAGATAGGGGTAGGTGTGGTGGCGGGGTAGGCGGTGGCGACGCGCGGCGGCGGGACGTGGCAGGAGGTGCGACGACTGTGGAAGGACGTGGGTGAAGGTCGAGAAACTGGAGATCAGATCGGGAGACACTGCCATTTAATTTTTTTCTTTCTCTCGCATGTACCGGTTTGTGTTGACTTTTTATGAGGAGTGCGGGTTGAATAGCTAAAAACCATAGGAACCTTTGTGTAAAAACGCTGCGACGGTGAATCTGGAGACTCAATCCGTGCTTTATTATTAGGGAGAGATTAGCTTAGCTGAAACAAAAAACTCTGAATGCTAGAATGAAATATGATCCTGCTTATGCTACTTCACATATCTTTGTTACTGACAAGGATTAAGATTTCTTTGTTGATCCTGAGATAATTACTTTAGTTGAATCTGATCCTTTTTATGGCTATGAATCTGAAACTGTTGTGGCACATCTTACTAAATTAAATGATATAGCCACCCTGTTCGCTAATGATGAGAAAACTCGCTACTGTTATATCCTTAAGATATTCCTGTTCTCATTAAAGGGTGATGCTAAGATATGGTTTAATTCTCTTGATCCTGGTTGTGTGCGTAGTCCCCAGGATATGATTTATTACTTCTCTGCTAAATATTTCCCCGCTCATAAGAAACAAGTTGCTTTAACGGAAATATATAATTTTGTGCAAATTGAAGAAGAGAGTCTCCCACAAGCTTAGGGGAGGCTTCTCCAATTACTTAATGATTTGCCTGATCATCCTCTTAAGAAAAATGAAATACTTGATATCTTTTATAATGGACTAACCGATGCTTCCAGAGACCACCTGGATAGTTGTGTTGGTAGTGTTTTCAGGGAAAGAACACCAGATGAAGCTGAAATTCTATTGAATAATATGTTGACCAATGAAAATAATTGGAAACTTACTAAGCCAACTCCGAAGAAAAGGGGTATTCTATTTCTCAGTCCTGAAGATATGCAAGAGGCAAAGAAATCTATGAAGGAAAAAGGTATAAAAGCTGAAGATGTTAAGAATTTACCTCCTGTTGAAGAAATACATGGTCTTAATTTATCGCCTGTTGAAGAAATACATGGTCTTAATCCATCACCTATTGAAGAAACACATGGTCTTGATAACCCGACACAGGTAGTAAAGGTAAATTCTCTCTATAGATATGATAAAGCTGAAATCCCATTTACTAAGTTTGCTAGCCCATGCTTGGATGAGTTTGATGACTTTATAGTTAAATAAGAAAACTTCAATGCTTATTTTGGTAGAGAATTAAAATGCAATGCTGATATGCTTGAACACTTGGGTGATTATATGGCTAATGTTAAAGGTGAACTTAAACTTATTAGTAAACATGCTTCTATGGTTACCACTCAAGTAGAACAAGTACTCAAAGCTCAGAATGATTTGCTCAATGAATTGAATAGTAAGAAAAATGATAATGTTGTTAGAGTTATGACTAGAGGTGGTCAAATGACTCAGGAACCTTTGTATCCAGAGGGCCATCCTAAGATAATTGAGTAAGATTCTCAAAGAAATAATATTGATGCACCTAGTCCTTCTAAGCGGAAGAAAAAGAAAATGATAGGACTTTGCATGCTTCTAGTGAACCTGTTGTAGACACACCCGAGAATCATAATGATATTTCTATTTCTGATGCTGAAACACAATCTGGTAATAAGCATGAACCTAGTGATAATGTTAATAATAATGTTCATGTTGATGCTCAACCTAGCAATGATAATGATGTAGAGATTGAACCTGCTGTTGATCTTGATAACCCACAATCAAAGAATCAACGTTATGATAAGAGAGACTTTGTTGCTAGGAAGCACGGTAAAGAACGAGAACCATGGGTTCAGAAACTCATTCCTTTTCCTCCTAAACCATCCAAGAAAAAGGATGATGAGGATTTTGAGCGCTTTGCTAAAATGATTAGACCTATCTTCTTGCGTATGTGTTTGACTGATATGCTTAAAATGAATCCTTATGCTAAGTATATGAAAGAAATTGTTACAAATAAAAGAGAGATACCGGAAGCTAAAATTTCCACCATGCTTACTAATTATACTTTTAAGGGTGGAATACCAAAGAAACTTGGAGAACCAGGAGTACCAACTATACCATGCTCCATTAAAAGAAACTATATTAAAACTGATTTATGTGATCTTGGAGCCGGTGTTAGTGTTATGCCTCTATCTTTATATCGTAGACTTGATTTGAATAAGTTGACACCTACTGAAATATCTTTGCAAATGGCTGATAAATCAACTGCTATACCTGTCGGTATTTGTGAGGATGTGCCTGTTGTGGTTGCAAACGTTACTATTTTAATGGACTTTGTTATTCTTGATATTCCCGAGGACGATAGTATGTCTATTATTCTTGGAAGACCCTTTTTGAATACTGCAGGGGCTGTTATTGATTGCACCAAAGGCAATGTCACTTTTCATGTTAATGGCAATGAGCATACGATACACTTTCCGAGGAAACAACGTCAAGTTCATAGTATAAACACTATTGGAAAAATTCCATCGATTATTTTTGGAGGTTTTGAATTTCCTCTTCCTACTGTCATGAAGAAATATGATATTCTTATTGCTGGGGATGTGCGTATCCCCGTTGAGCTAACCTAGCATTATTCGAAAATTCTCCGGTTCCATGTTATTCGGAATGAGTTTGTTAACAAGACCTGATCAACCTTGTTAGTGGATTCCTTTTGATGAGCATGAGATGGATGAATTTAGAAAACACAACTCTCTGTACCCTCTTTTTACTTTCTATTATCTATATTGAATTAAGAAAAAATAGTAATTTTTGTCTGTTTTCTGAATTATCCATGCAATAAAAAATACCCCGAAAATAAAAGTTCTCCAAATGCCCTGAAATTTAAATATGATTTTTTCTGGAATATTTGAGAATATCTGGCACTGAGAACACAGCAGGGGGAGCAAGCACGTGACCACGAGGGTGGAGGGTGCGCCTGATACGTCCATTTTGCATCATGCTTTTATATCGATATTTATTGCATTATGGGTTGTTATTACACATTATGTCACAATACGTATGCCTACTCTCTCTTATTTTATAGGGTTTACATAAAGAGGGAGAATGCCGGCAGCTGGGATTCTGGGCTGGAAAAGGAGCAAATATTAGAGACCTATTCTACACAGCTCCAAAAGTCCTGAAACTTCACGGAAGATGTTTTCCAAATATATAAAAAATACTGAGAGTAAGAACTTCACCAGGGGGGCCACACCCTGCCCACGAGGGTGGGGGGCGCGCCCTATCCCCCTGGGCACGCCCCCTACCTCGTGGGCCCCCTGGTGGCCCTCCGGTGGCCATCTTATGCTATATGGAGTCTTTCGATGGGAAAAATCATAAGCCATCTTCTCAGACGAAACTCCACCGCCACGAGGCAGAACCATGGCGGAACCAATCTAGGGCTCTAGCGGAGCTGTTCTGCCGGGGAAACTTCCCTCCTGGAGGGGGAAATCATCGACATCGTCATCACCAATGCTCCTCTCATCGGGAGAGGGCAATCTCCATCAACATCTTCATCAGCACCATCTCATCTCAAAACCCTAGTTCATCTCTTGTATTCAATTCTTGTCTCCCAAGTCCGGGATTGGTGCTAGTAGGTTGCTACTAGTGTTAATTACTCCTTGTAGTTGATGCTAGTTGGTTTAATTGGTGGAATATCATATGTTCAGATCCTATATGCATATTAATACCCCTCTGATTATGAACATGTTTATGCTTTGTGAGTAGTTACTTTTGTTCCTGAGGACATGGGAGAAGTCTTGCTATTAGTAGTCATGTGAATTTGGTATTCGTTCGATATTTTGATGAGATGTATGTTGTCTCTCCTCTAGTGGTGTTATGTGAACATTGACTACATGACACTTCACCATTATTAGGGCCTAGAGGAAGGCATTGGGAAGTAATAAGTAGATGATGGGTTGCTAGAGTGACAGAAGCTTAAACCCTAGTTTATGCGTTGCTTCATAAGGGGCTGATTTGGATCCATATGTTTCATGCTATGGTTAGGTTTATGTAACGCCCCGGATATAACTTTCCCAAATTGTACTCCAACTCTTGTCGTTTCCAGTGTTAAGTTATATTTATTCCTCGGGTTCGGGTCTTTGTCTCCGTGTGTTGTTGTCTTTGTCATGCATCCCATATCATGTCATCATGTGCATTGCATTTGCATACGTGTTCGTCTTATGCATTCGAGCATTTTTCCCGTTGTCCGTTTTGCATTCCGGCGCTTCGTTCTCCTCCGGTGGTCATTTCTATCTTTCTTTCGTGTGTGGGGATTAAACATTTCCGGATTGGACCGAGACTTGCCAAGCGGCCTTGGTTTACTACCGGTAGACCGCCTGTCAAGTTTCGTGCCATTTGGACTTCGTTTGATACTCCAGCGGTTAACCGAGGGACCGAAAAGGCCTCGTGTGTGTTGCAGCCCAACACCCCTCCAATTTGGCCCAAAACCCACCAAACTCTACTCCATGTCCTAGAGCGTTCGATCACGATCGCGTGGCCGAAAATCGCACCTCATTTGGACTCTCCTAGCTCCACTTATGCCTATAAATAGACCCCCCCCCCCGTTTTCGGATCTTCTCCTCCCACGAAACCCTAAAAATCAGATCCGCCGCACACCGGACGTGTCCGGCCGC
>NC_041392.1:108551101-108560347 GCF_002162155.2 Triticum dicoccoides | reverse complement strand
CCGCCCTTCGCCGCCATCGCCGCCTCCGGCCGCCACAGCCGTCGCCGCGCGCCACTACGCCGGCCGCCGCCGACCCCGCCGTCCGGTAGCCCCTCGCCGGCGCCGACTTTCTTCTCGTCGGAGCCCTGCAACCTCGCCGGAGAGCTTCGGTGAACAGTGCCACCGACGCCTCGGTTTCCGTGCAACCCTAGATCTGGGGTTGTTTTTTCTCTGTCTTTAAATTTTTAGCCCAAGTTGCTCTGTTCGAGGCTCCGTAACTTTGCACCCGTAGCTCTGATTCATGCATATAGTATATCAAAATGTTCGCCTCGAGGAGTACATCATTCCATTCCGTTGCATCATTTTCATTTGAGTGCATCTTGATGCCCGAAATGCTGTTAGAAGGAGGCTTCGTGAGTTAATTGTCAGATTTGCTAGTTCATCTTAGACTTTTGTCATTTTTGCCATGATTATTGTGTGCATGCTATGCCTGTGAGTCCTTCATATGTTTTGTTAAGGATTTTGTCTTATTTTCAGAGGTGCAACCCATGCATTTTGTGATGTGTGTGGTGACTTGTGCAAGCTTGCAAAGTGAGGCACCCGGTAAATCTGTTTCCAGGGACTTAGTAGTTTTCACAAAGTCTGGGATTATTTAGTTCATGATGCCATATGTTCAGCTTGTTTCCTAGTGATCTGTGCCTCTTTTGAGGATAATCAGTAAAGGAGTTTTGTTAATCATGTTATGCTCTATCCATCCATGTCTTTGTTTGCAATTATGGAGCCCCCTAGATTAAGTCAATCGAGTTCTACTTTTGCTTCGTGGTGAATCTGGGCAGATCGTCAACTTGTTTGCGATTTTGCCGATGCTATAGTAGTTGATCCGTGCATGCTATGCCTTTGTTCTTGCCATGTCTAGCTAGCATTTTGTGTCTTCTTAGTGGATGTATGCTTGCCTTGCCATGACTTGCACCGTAGTGAGTGCATCGAGCTCGTTTACATGCCTTCGTGAGTTATATTTCAGCATGTCTCAGTTTTCACTAAGTCTGAAAACTGATTATGTTTTTGCTATGTCCGTGTGCTTGTTAGTATATTTTGTGATTCCTTTTGGCCCCAGGTCACTAAGCGATTTTTGTTAAGCTTGTTGAGTAGCTCCATGCCATGTCTTTATTTGTCATGTTCAGGTCCTGTAGCATGTTGTTTTGATGCTCCGAAGAGGGCTTCATGATCTGAAATTTCAGACAAGT
The DNA here is from genome assembly GCF_002162155.2 of Triticum dicoccoides. Taxonomy (NCBI): domain Eukaryota; kingdom Viridiplantae; phylum Streptophyta; class Magnoliopsida; order Poales; family Poaceae; genus Triticum; species Triticum dicoccoides. Next base: position 108,559,124 of record NC_041392.1, on the reverse strand, counting down.
GTTAATTTCACTAAGTCTGAGATCTCTTTTGCATTTGCGTTTTTGCCATGCTTATTTGAACCTCATAATGGATGATTTGGCCGTAGCTCAGTGCTAGACTTTTGTTAAGCATCTTGTGTGCATCCCTGCCATGTATTTTGTTGTCATGTTTGGTGGCTGTAGCATGTTCATCTCATTGCATTTAGATGCCTACTTTCTGTAAATCGCAGACCGGTGTCAATTTTGAATCGCTTGCCATTTCCAAACCGTAACTCCGATTCCGGCGTTCTTTATATCGTTTTCAAGCGATTTCATCTCATATTTCCAGTGGCACCCTTGGAATTCCAAATTGAGGCCATGTTCATGCATTTCCTGTCATATCTTGCATTTTGCATCCCGCATCGCATCCCGCATAGCATATCATCATTGCATCATATCGCTTGATCCTTGCACGTGGTTGATTGTGCCCTTGTTGCTTGTTTGTCTTGTTTGGGTAGAGCCGAGAGACGAGTTCGCTACTGAGTAGCCCGTTGAGTTTGCTTGTGAGGATCCAGTCAACTCTGACAACTGTGCAGGCAAGATGATCATACCCTCGAAATCACTACTATCTTTGCTATGCTAGTTTGCTCACTCTTTGCTATGCCAATGCTACGATGCCTACCATTTGCTTGTCAGCCTCCCAAATTGCCATGTCAAACCTCTAACCCACCATTGTCCTAGCAAACCGTTGATTGGCTATGTTACCGCTTTGCTCAACCCCTCTTATAGCGTTGCTAGTTGCAGGTGAAGTTTGGAGGCCGTTCCTTGTTGGAACATCTTTTATTTACTTGTTGGGATATCATTATATTATCTTGCTATCTTAATGCATCTATATACTTGGTAAAGGGTGGAAGGCTCGGCCTCTCGCCTAGTGTTTTGTTCCACTCTTGCCGCCCTAGTTTCCGTCATATCGGTGTTATGTTCCCGGATTTTGCGTTCCTTACGCGGTTGGGTTATAATGGGAACCCCTTGATATTTCGCCTTGATTAAAGCTTTTCCAGCAATGCCCAACATTGGTTTTACCAATCGCCACCTAGCCTTTTCTTTCCCTTGGGTTCTGCAGACTCAAGGGTCATCTTATTTTAACCCCCCCGGGCCAGTGCTCCTCTGAGTGTTGGTCCACCTGTCAGCTACCGGTGGCCACCAGGGGCAACTCTGGGCTGGCCCACCCGTACCTAGGACAATCTGAGTGTGCCCTGAGAAAGAGATATGTGCAGCTCCTATCGGGATTTGTCGGCACATTCGGGCGGTGTTGCTGGTCTTGTTTTAACCTGTCGAAGTGTCTTGAGTTACTGAGATACCGAGTCTGATCAGAACGTCTTGGGAGGAGGTCTATTCCTTCGTTGACCGTGAGAGCTTGTCATGGGCTAAGTTGGGACTCCCCTGCAGGGATTGAACTTTCGAAAGTCGTGCCCACAGTTATGGGCAGAAGGGAATTTGTTAATGTCCGGTTGTAGATAACTTGAACCTTAATTAATTAAAATGAATCAACTGAGTGTGTTACCGTGATGGCCTCTTCTCGGCGGAGTCCAGGAAGTGGACACGGTGTTGGAGTAATGCTTGTGCAGGTTGTTCCTCTAGTTTTTCACGCTCGCGCTTTGTCTCCTCTTCTCGCTCTCTTTTGCGAATAAGTTAGCCACCATATATGCTAGTCGCTTGCTGCAGCTCCACATATATTTGCCTTTCCTTTCCTATAAGCTCAAATAGTCTTGATCGCGAGGGTGCGAGATTGCTGAGTCCCTGTGGCTCACAGATTACTATAACTCCAGATGCAGGTCCAGGTGATTTTGCTCCAGGTGACGAGTACGAGCTCAAGTGGGAGTTCGATGAGGACTCTCAGCGTTACTATGTTTCTTTTCCCGACGGTCAGTAGTGGTGCCTAGTTGGGGGTGATTGGGACCGTATCGCATGTTGGGTTATTTTCTATTTTGGCGCCGTAGTCGGGCCATGAGTGTTTGGATGATGTATGTTATTTATGTACTCTGATGTGACGTGGCGAGTGTAAGCCAACTATGTTCTCCCCTTATTATTCATATTACATGGGATGTTGTGAAGATTGCCTAACTTGCGACATACGCCTTCAATGCGATTATGTCTCTAAGTCGTGCCTCGACACGTGGGAGCTATAGTCGCATCGAGGGTGTTACAAGTTGGTAATCAGAGCCTTCCCTGACCTTAGGAGCCCCATTGCTTGATCGTTTTTAGCGGCCGAGTTGTGTCTAGAAAAATGTTTTGAGTCATTTAGGAATTATATATCGGAGAGTTTAGGAATTCTTTTTACTTCCCAGTCTCCTCATCGCTCTGGTAAGGCATCCTGACGTAGAGTTTTACCTCTTCTCTTCTCAAATTTCACAAAAAAAAATTAGGATCACGCGGGTATCTTGGAATCGTTCCGATGGTTTTATGATGAGAACATTGACTTGGTGCCTCCTGTCAGGGGTTTAGTGGAAGTGTCCCGGGGAGTTGAGCTCTGAGGTGTTGTCATCATAATTTTATCGTTGCAATTCTGGAATACCTGAGTTTAGTACGCCGACATCGAAAATCTCTTTTATGCAGTTCGTTGGTGAGATAACCTCGACGCCACCCAGTACTGGGGCGGGAGTTTGGGAGTATCACCATAACTTGTATAACGGATGCTTTTCGAAGGTTGAGGTAGATGGTTTCCGAAGGTTTCTTGGTTATGTGTTGAAGGATGGATACAGCTGGATGTAGGATTTGCTAGTTTGGGTGAGATATTATGCTTCCCCTGTATCCCCAACACCTGATTGCATAACCGGAAAGGTTCGGGAGTTTCATAGGTGGGAATTCTAGTAGCTCTAGTTCTTCTTCCACGGATATTGGTTTGAGATTGGGATTTCTTACCGATTATTCGTTCTTGATCCATACCTTGTTGATTTATTTCTCTACCTTAATTCTACGTGGCTTCTCAATTTATGGATATGTGACCATTTGAAGAGGAATGCATTCGTTCATTTTGTTCGGATGTGAAGACTATATGTTGCAATTTTCATTCCGTTGGATTCAGCTTCAATATTTATCTATCAATGTGCTAATGGTGGTCAACCTCTTCAGGATGGCTCCTCCAACGCGCACGACTCCGAATCCTGATCCGCCACCACCTCCACCTCCTCCAGAGGCATGGCAAGCTGTGATGGCCGCAACTAATGCAAACACACAGCTGATCATGCAAATTCTTCAAGAGCGCAATCAAGGCAGTCAAGGGAATCAAGGCAGCAATCAGAGTCACTTTGCTACACTCAACCAGTTCCTTGCTAACAGGCCAAAGACTTTCAGCAATTGTGTTGAGGCAACCGATGCTGACGATTGGCTTGTGGATCTGTGTAAGCATTTCGAGTGCAGTAACGTCAGGCCTGAGGACTTTGTCAAGTTCGCTTCCTTCCAACTCAAAGATCAAGCTGCAGAATGGTTCCAGCAGTACAAGGATTCCAGAGGTGGACGTGTTATCACTTGGGATGATTTCCGTCGAGATTTCCGAGCTCATCATATTCCGCAGAGCGTGGTTGAAAGCAAGCGTGAGGAATTCCGCAATCTGAAGCAAGGCCCTTTGTCTGTCTATGACTACAACAAGTTGTTCCAGAAGCTTGCCCGCTTTGCCAAGCAGGATGTGCCTGATGAGAAGAGTATGATATATCAGTTCAGGGGAGGTCTCAGAGAGGATATTCAGCTCGCTCTTGTCCTCTTTGAGCCCTTGAGGTACGATGAGTTCTACAACATGGCACTAAAGCAAGAGGCTGCTCAGTTGAGGTGTGATGCTTCCAGGAAGCGAGTCAGAGATGTTACTCCTTCTTCCTCTACTCAAGTGGCCAAGCAGCAGAAGTTTTGGCTTCCTCCTCCTCCGTTCCATCAGCCGTATCAGCAGAAGAGCAAAGGTGGCAATGGTTCTTCCCACCCACCCAACCCTGGCTTTCAGAACAAGACTTCGTCTCAAGCTCCAAGATCGAGTGCTCCGTATCACCGTCCGCTTTCAGAGGTCACGTGCAACAAGTGCCAACAGAAGGGTCACTATGCCAACAAGTGTTTCAACCAGAGGAGTCTTCCTCCTCCTCCTCCTGTGAGATCGGCAAGTACAGCTGTGGTCAAGCATAACCCCAAGCATGCCAAGGTCAATTTGATGAATGCAGCTCAGGCAGAGGACTCGTCAGATGTGATCATGGGTAACCTTCCTGTTAATGATATTCCAGCTAAAGTTCTTTTTGACACTGGTGCATCGCATTGCTTCATCTCGAGACCGTTTACAAATAGGCATGAATTGGTTTCGCAAGTTTTGCCTAGTCCTTTAGCAGTTGTTTCTCCCGGTAAGCGCATGCAGCCTAATTCCATCGTTCCGGATGTTTCTATCACTTTGGGTGACTACAAGTTCTTGGCTTCTCCTACGGTTCTCGGTGACTCGGATATTGATCTTCTTCTCGGAATGGATTGGCTTTCTAAGCACAAGGCTCAGCTTGATTGTGCTGCCAGGCAGATTCAATTGACTCATTCGTCTGAGGATGTAATTGTCTTTGCCGCTCGTGATAATACCATTCGTCTATTTTCTCTCAATGAGAAGGGTGAATTGGATGCCATCTCTCAAATTCCAGTCGTTTGCGAATATCAAGACGTCTTTCCAGAAGAGCTCCCAGGAATGCCTCCGCACCGGCCAGTTGAATTCGTTATTGATCTTGAACCTGGCACGGAACCTGTGTGCAAACGTCCTTACAAGCTCGGACCTGAAGAGTTGAAGGAGCTGAAGAAGCAACTCGATGAGCAAGAAAGAATGGGTCTCATCTGGCCTAGTTCTTCTCCGTGGGGTTGTGGTGTTCTTTTTGTGAAGAAGAAGGATGGAACGGACCGACTTTGTGTTGATTACCGTCCGGTGAATAAGAAGACCATCAAGAACAAATACCCACTTCCCAACATCAATGAGCTGTTCGAACAACTCAAAGGTGCCCAAGTATTCTCCAAGCTTGATCTCCATATGGGTTATCACCAGATTCGCATTCGTGAAGAAGATATTCCCAAGACAGCATTCAGAACAAGCTTTGGTTCATATGAATACACTGTCATGTCTTTTGGCCTCGCCAACGCTCCTCCGACGTTCTCTCGCATGATGAACTTCATCTTCAATGCCTACACCAATGACTTCGTTTTGGTCTATCTCGACGACATTCTGGTTTTCTCGAAGAACAAGGAAGATCATGCCAAGCACTTGCGTTTGGTTCTTGATAAGCTCAAAGAACATCAGTTCTACGCCAAGTTCTCCAAGTGTGAATTTTGGCTCGATGAGGTTCTTTATCTTGGTCATATCATCTCTACCAAGGGCATTGCCGTGAATCCTGAGAAGGTGTCTGCAATTGTGAATTGGGAACCTCCTCAGAACGTGAAGCAACTCCACAGTTTTCTCGGTCTCGCAAGCTATTGCCGAAGATTCGTTGAAAACTTTTCTAAGATCGCGAAGCCTCTCTCAAATATTCTTCAGAAGCACGTCAAGTACGTTTGGTCTCTGGAGTGTGATATTGCTTTCAACACTTTGAAAGAGAAATTGATCACCGCTCCAGTTTTGACTCCTCCTGATGAATCCAAACCGTACGAGGTCTTTTGTGATGCCTCTCTCCAAGGTCTTGGCGTAGTTTTGATGCAAGAGAAGAAAGTTGTTGCTTATACATCTCGCCAGTTGAAGCCTAATGAGAAGAACTACCCCACTCATGATCTCGAGTTGGCGGCATTTGTGCATGCTCTTTTGACTTGGAGACATCTTCTATTGGGAAGAAAAGTGGACATTTTCACTTATCACAAGAGTCTCAAGTACATCTTCACTCAGCCTAATCTCAACCTTAGGCAAACTCGATGGGTCGAAATGATTCAAGAGTATAATCCGAGTATCGAGTATACTCCAGGCAAGGCTAATGTGATTGCTGACGCACTGAGCAGAAAGGCTTACTGCAACAGTTTGATTCTTAAGCCTTATCAACCCGAGCTTTGTGAAGCTTTCCGCAAACTTAATCTGCAAGTTGTTCCTCAAGGTTTCCTCGCCAACCTTCTAGTCTCTCCTACCTTAGAAGACCAGATTCGCCAAGCCCAGCTTCTTGATGCTATGGTGAAAAGGTGAAGATTGGGATTGCCAAGAGTCAGTCCAAGTACAAGTGCTACCGCCTTGATGACAAGGACACTCTTTTCTTCGAGGATCGTATTGTTGTGCCCAAAGGTGACCTCCGTAAAGTGATCATGAACGAGGCTCACAATTCTCTCCTCTCCATCCACCCTGGGAGCACGAAGATGTATCAGGACCTTAAGCAAGCTTATTGGTGGACTCGAATGAAGCGCGAGATCGCTCAATTCGTGAATGAAAGTGATGTCTGCAGAAGAGTGAAGGCAGAACACCAAAGGCCAGCTGGTCTCCCCCAACCTCTTGCCATTCCAGAATGGAAGTTTGACCACATTGAGATGGACTTCGTGACTGGGTTTCCAAAGTTCAAGCGTGGCAATGATGCTATATTTGTTGTCATCGACAAACTCACCAAGGTGGCTCACTTTCTGCCTATCAAAGAGTCGATCACTGCAGCTCAATTGGCGGAACTCTATACCTCTCGCATTGTCTCTCTGCACGGTATTCCTCAAGTGATATCTTCAGACCATGGCAGCATCTTTACCTCCAAGTTTTGGGATTCTTTTCAGAAGGCCATGGGCACCAACATCCGCTTCAGCACAGCTTTCCATCCTCAAACAAGCGGTTAAGTCGAGCGTGTCAACCAGATTCTTGAATATATGCTCAGGGCTTGTGTGATCTCCTTCGGCATGAAGTGGGAGGATTGTCTTCCTTATGCTGAATTCTCCTACAACAATAGTTTTCAAGCAAGTTCGGGCAAGGCCCCTTTTGAAATTCTGTATGGCAGGAAGTGTCGTACCCCTCTCAACTGGTCTGAAACCGGTGAACGTCAGCTGCTGGGTAATGACTTAATCACAGAAGCAGAAGAAATGTGCAAACTCATTCGTGATAACCTCAAAGCAGCCCAATCCCGCCAGAAGAGCTACTATGATAGTAAGCACCATCAATTGGCTTTTGAGATCGGAGATCATGTTTACCTCCGTGTCTCTCCTATGAAAGGTACTCGTCGCTTCAGTATCAAAGGGAAGCTTGCTCCTAGATACGTGGGACCTTTCAAGATTGTCAGCAAGAGAGGCGACCTCGCCTATCAACTCGAGCTTCCTTCAAACTTTGCAAATGTTCATGACGTGTTCCATGTCTCTTAGCTTCGAAAGTGCTTCAAGACTCCTGACCGCACCGTCAACTTCGAGGACATTGAGCTCCAAGAAGATCTCTCTTATCGTGAGCACCCAGTTGCTATTCTTGAAGAGACTGAATGCAAGACTCGCAACAAGTCAATCAAATTCCTCAAAGTCAAGTGGTCGCACCATTCCGACTGTGAAGCTACCTGGGAACGTGAGGATCCCCTCCGTTCTGAGTACCCGGCGTTCTTTCAGTCCTAGATCTCGCGACGAGATCCTTTCGTAGTGGTGGAGTGTTGTAACGCCCCGGATATAACTTTCCCAATTTGTACTCCAACTCTTGTCGTTTCCTGCGTTAAGTTATATTTATTCCTCGCGTTCGGGTCTTTGTCTCCGTGTGTTGTTGTCTTTGTCATGCATCTCATATCATGTCATCATGTGCATTGCATTTGCATACGTGTTCGTCTTATGCATTCAAGCATTTTTCCCGTTGTCTGTTTTGAATTCCGGCGCTTCGTTCTCCTCCGGTGGTCATTTCTACCTTTCTTTCATGTTTGGGGATTAAACATTTCCAGATTGGACCGAGACTTGCCAAGCGGCCTTGGTTTACTACCGGTAGACCGCCTGTCAAGTTTCGTGCCATTTGGACTTCGTTTGATACTCCAACGGTTAACCGAGGGACCGAAAAGGCCTCGTGTGTGTTGCAGCCCAACACCCCTCCAATTTGGCCCAAAACCCACCAAACTCTGCTCCATGTCCTAGAGCGTTCGATCATGATCGC